>NW_006283442.1:501289-512892 GCF_000327345.1 Myotis davidii
ATGACAACTGGTGATGGGTATTGGGCACAGAGAACACATGGTGGGAGCCAGGGATCCAACAGGAGAATGAGCAGCAGAGAGCTGAGATGTGACAGGGTCTGGGTGGTGAGAGGAACAGCCCCCATAAAGGGGCCAGTGCCTCTGCATTAGCCCATGGCCTTTCTGTGCTGCCGAGAAGCTGGTGCTTAGTACCAGGTCTGGCTGACTTGGGTATGTAGGTTGAGATGAGTCAGGGTCCAGCTGGAATAAGGAAGGCCTTGGCCTTGGTCTCTAGAAGAACCACTGCATGGAAGAAGGCATGAGTCTATTAACTGACTGACCAACAGAATGTAAAGGAACAAGGTAGCCTCCCACCTTAATGGCCTCTCTCCTGGGGAACAGAGCAGAGGGCATTGAGAAATGCCCACCAATGAGGAAGAAGAGCCTGTTCCATCACGGTGCCTGCCCTCAGATTTCCAAAGAGGGCCTACAGGTCACACAGCAGCACTGGTGACAGTGGTGCGTCCCCTCCCCTCTAAAAGTCAGGCTTTAAAATAGCGAGGCCAACCTCATTCCCTCTATGAGTTCTGATGGAAAGAAGGGTGTTTGGTGAAAAACATGTATGGGTTGGCATGTAGGGATACTTGTTTACATTGGTGTGTTGAAGACAATGACACAAAATTAAAATGTAACCTGCAAGTTTGATTTTTCAGTTTCCTTTGCTTCTCTCCTTCTCAAAGGTGACCTGTCTCTACCTCTTCTGTTTTCTTGATCTAATAGCAATCCCTTTCAAAGCACTGTGGGTATGCCTCTTAGGAAGATGATATGGGAAGCACAGTGTTAATGTTATCCCTGGCAGGTGCCAAGGGCCCGAGGCAGCCCGCGGCTTTGTGTCCCACGTGCTTTCCTTTGTGTTGTTTGGCTTCTGTGGCTGAGTTCACTGTTGCTCTGTCTCTGACAGTTATGAGAAGTGTGGGTAACAGTCACAGATTTCATTGAGTCCCATTGAACTCATGTGCATTGTTCACAACAGCCTCTACAAGGTATATCGGATTCCTGTAGATACAACTAAAAGTAGCTGTTTGAGGAACCAAGGTCTATGGATCATTGGAACGAAAAGAAAACGTGAAGATCAGCTAATCTAATCCTGACTTTACAAGGGGAGGAAACTGAGGCTAAGTAAGATTTTTTTTCTCGGGTCTAAATAAGATTGAAGTCACCTTTTTCATAGCCAGTGTTATTTGTATGCACTGCTGGCTGACAGGTGTTAGCTAGAAAATGGAGTTTGGGATAGCAGGGGTGGGTGTCTGACTGAGGACCCATTTTAAAGACTTAAAGCTGTGCTCATCGTTTATAAGGCATTTGCATAGATTTGGAGTAGCAGGACCCCAAATCTTCTTTTCCTTTTCAGGAGCGACTCTGCATAAGACTCACTGGCTTTGGACTCTGTCCCTATCACACCCCTTTCAGTATCCAGGCCAAGGGATCTGGCCAGGAGGCTCAGTACATCCCAGCCAGAGAACAAGCACTTGTCATAGAACGTGCTGTGAAGCTGGGCACAGAGCCAGGTTTGCAGAAATGGCTTTGTGTTGGTGGAGAAGGGAGGTTTATACCTTGTGTTGGTCTCTGTCAGGATGACATTGCTACAGAAAAATAACTGTGACACCAGGCCACTTGGGGAAACATACTAAGCTTGTTTTCCTCAATTTCAAATACACAGTCCAGTGGACTCTCAGGAATCCCTTCTGATACATGAGTGGATGAGCCAAAGATTGGGCAGAGGTCCATTTCAATAGCTGTTACCTGCCAGTGTATCCTGAGCCTGTATTGCCCCAGGACATAACATGCCTCGGACAGATCTGAACTAAGCGGTGGTGTGGCAACCGGTGGGGGACTGTGTGGGCAGATTTTAAACCCTCATGTTTCTAGTGCATGCCTCAACTATAGATGTTTGGAACTCAATCTTTCATTGATAACCCTGGTCAGTTAGCTTGAGGATAACAGCTGATGTACAGTTCCCTAGTTAGCCACATCACAGTTGACCACATTAGGGTATGCATATTATGGTTGGGGTTATTCATACAAAACAGGACATAGACACCATTAGTGACAAAAAAGGACCCATAGCCCTGGCTGGGTGGTTCGGTTGGCTGGAGTGTTGTATCATACACCAAAAGGGTGTGGCTTCGATTCCCAATCAGGACATATACCTAGGTAGTGGGTTTGATCCCCGAGTCTCACATTGATGTTTCTCTCTCACTCTTCCTCTCTCTCTCAAATTAATAAAAAACATGTCCTTAGGTGAGGATTTAAAAAAAGGGACTCACATTCACCTATATCTATTCTCTCTATCTTTTATAGTAATATAGTTTTCAGCTGGGTTCATGACTTTCTGGAACAAGGAACTACAGTTTGCAGCCTGCCTATGGTTAGTGAGGCTGTTGGACTAAGTTTTAGCCAATGGGATGTCAGCATAAGTGTGTGTGTGTAGCTTCCAGGTTTTACTTTTAAAGGGAAAGGTGTGCCCACCTTTTTCCCTCCCCTCCTTCCTGTCGGCAGGCATAAATGCAGTCACAGTGATGAGCCTATCAGATCCTGCTGACCAAAGTCACACCTCAGGGACAGTGGAGCAAGCGTGCAGAAGGCGCTTGCACTGTTGACGACCGGTGGAGGAGAGCCCTCATAGCAACTTGGACTTCCAGGTGAGAGTTAATGACTCTCATGTCTAATTTCTGTTATTTTAGTCTCTGACAACTACAGAATAATTCATATTTTAAGTTATACCTTCCTTATTTGGGTTCTAAATAAAACTTAAGATAGCTGTTATAGAAGACGGTCAAGTTGAAGTGCCATGAAAAAGGCAGGATTCAGAACTAGAATGTGGAAGCCCATTGTTTCTATTCTTCCCTTCCTCGTTCCCATTTCATAGAGGCTGATGTGCTCTCTGGGAAAGATTGCAAGCCTTGTACTGGGTAATGCTAGGGCTGTTATCCATCTTTGGATACTCTTAGAGATTTGAAGTGGTGAAGACAATTAATATTGGGTGATAGGTGAAGGCTCAGGGAGTTAAGTTAGTTCCAGCAAAAGCAGTTTTACGCATTCGGCTGCCCATGATGATCAGCATGGCACAGACTAGCAGAATGAAGGCTAGGAGAGAGCCTCATTTCTGATCTTACCTCAATAATGAATGTTAATGTCCAAGGAGTTGGTGGAGTACTTGGTTCCCCCTTTAATTCTGCCGGTGTCTCTTTGTCCTGAAATATCCTTTTGTAACTTGTCTGAGGAACTGGCCCTTCTTCTTGAGACTAATGAGAGCACCCTCATATGTGAGCATTCTATTTGCATAACTCCCTCTTTATTTTATGATGGAGACTTCATTTTTAACTGGGGTAAAACATACATAACAGATTTTACCATTTTAATCATCTAAAGTACATGCAATACATTCAGTGGCAGTAAGTACATTCACCGCGTCGTGCAGCCCTCACCACCACCCATCTCCAGAACTTGTTCATTTTTTCAAATTGAGACTTTGTAAGCAATAAACACTAACTCTCCATTCCCCCCTCACACACCTCCCCTTAGGCCTGACAACTACCATTCTACTTTCTGATATGATTATTGCAGGTACCTCATAGAAGTGGAATTGTACAGCATTTGTCTTTCTGTGGCTGGAGGCACTTTTGACTAAGGTGGAGGGAGAGAGAGATGAATTCCTTTCTGGTGGGAAGGAACCCGGGACCGTGCTCATTGGGAATATAGACTCCAAACTGTATTTCTGCTATTTTTCTCCAGTTGGAGGTAGCAGCCCTATGCTAATTTTCCATCATTTCATCTTTTAATTTTCCTTACTGGGAGATGAAGAGAATGGTTTTTGCCTTCTTCATTTGGAGGCACACTGGAATGAATCATGAATAAGACAGTAGGAATGTACTCGGCAAAATATTAAATATTACCTATCTCAGAAAAGCCAAATGATCACAGAGTCCCTCCAAGCTCTGCTGCTATAATTGCGCTTTCAGCTGTCCTCAGACGTTTCTTTTCCCTTGCCCCCTACTCTGTTCCCTAACTTCCAAAATACTGGGCAGAAGTTCTTCTAAATTCAAGAAAAATGTAAGATTTCATCTTTCTCCCCAGTGATACTCTTGAGGCCTCTTCTCTGACCATGGCATTTCCTATGTGAAAATCAACAGTAGGCCTTCTGAGAGGATTTTTTCCATTAGGTTCTCTATTTAAAAATCTTGGTGTTTTTTTTTCCTGACAAAAAACGGCTTTGTCAACTGCCCCCAGTGATAGGCTTCTTAGAAAACAAACTGAGAAACCTTACATCCCACTGTAGCCAGGTGTTGCTGAGACCGGCCAGGGAGGGCTGATAGGCTTGGTAAGGTCATTCTGAGACTCGTGGTGGTCTGGCAGTGAGACAGAGGGGGTCGATCAGAAAACCTAATCTGTTGTATTGTCTAAAGGACACCACCTCAGATGTGTGGAGCTCCTTCCTTTCTATGTACGCTAGAGTGTTCCTGCCCCCTGCCTCATCCACACAGTCATGGCCGGCTGTATTTAGCATCTTGGTGCCCACTTAGAAATAGGGACAGTGAGGTTCTGGAAGAAGGGAGACTTCTCACTGAGGCCGAGGCCGGCATGGGCCTGTTAAGCACTCAGGATTGGGACTCATGTTTCCCAGCATAGAGTCCTGTGTTTGCGTTTGGAATCCATGGTGTTTCCAACTGCAGCTCTAATGATGTGGGAATTGCTGAGAAAATAATCCAGGACCCCAGGATAGAAGTCACTGAGGGCTCACCAAGGAATTTTCTATACGGGCAGAAACTAAAGCCCAGAAGGTCCCTCCTCTTAGGATTTCTACGCAGGCCATGTCCTTCCTTCTCTCAATTCCAAAGGCACAGACTGTCTGATCAGAGTTTAGCACGCTGCTTTGTACTGTTTTCTCACAATTTCAGGTGTCAGCCTTGGCTTGCCAATGAGACTGAGGCTCCCACAGGACAGAGGGCAGATGGGTTCCTCATGATGGCTGTATTTATGTTGACAAAGCTCCCCGAAGTGGGTGTTCCCCCGGACTTGTTTCCTGAGCAGCTCTGTTACTAAAGAAGTCCATCCTGCCAACCTGTGGTGTAGGTGTGATCTCCCTGTTTATTGAGTTACAGGGGGAATGGAAGATCTTTCGGCTGGTGAATCCTATGGCATTGTGGGGAAATGCTCCTCCCCCCCCCCAGAAAGAATCACTGATTGGCTGCCTCCTGCACGTCCCCTACTGAGGATTAAGCCCGCAACCCAGGCATGTGCCCTTGACCAGAATCGAACCTAGGACCCTTCAGTCTGCATGCAGATGCTCTATCCACTGAGCCAAACAAGCTAGGGCAAGATGTTCCTAATGCAGACATAATTCTCTTTGCTTGCAATCACTTAAGCACACACACACACGTGCATGCATGCACACACACACAGTCACACCCCTGATGTGCCCTCATTTTGCATGGAGGACATACAGCATGAAGATACATTTTCTCTGTTGACAGGTCTCTTGGTGCGGAATTGATTTACCTGTGGACAACAGGCCTTAGAGGTCACGTATAGCACCTCCACAGATGAAGACACTGCAGCTTAGAAAGCTGAAAAGGCCAATGAGCTTTGCGACTTAGACAAATAATTTTATTTCACTTGGGCATCAGTTTCCTTCTTTGAAAAAATAGGATTATCCTAAAGGATCTTTAAGGAGATTTTAAAAATGCTATTCTAAATGAGTTTTAATTGCCATTTTCTTACCATTTTTTGGCCTTCTTAGAACTGACTAGAATAACTGGATTGCTTGTAAAGGAATTTCTGACTTTAGTCTATTTTCCTCATATAAATATTAGTCATAGAGATTCATGTCTCCTGACTTAAAAGCACTATGGGAATATATTGGATTGCCAAAAGAAGATACTGACCAACTCTGAGAAGACATCACCAAGTCAAAACCAGGGTGTCTCCCAATGAAAAAAAAGGGCATGTAGACTGGTTTTCACCCACCCAGAGGTGGGAGGACGAGCCAGACATCCCTGAAAAGCCATTTTAGGGAGCTTTATACCTGCTTTGAAAAGTCTAATTATGTCCCACACTTAAGAAATAGCCTGAACCGTAAACTTTGAGAAATTAACTCCTCTTTCTCCACAGCTCCCTAACACCTCTCATTTTTATCATTAATGTTATTAAGTGTTTTTCAATAAAGGGTAAAGATGCAGAAAAAAATCAATAGCCTAAACATAACAAGAATGGATCTGAAAAACATAGATTGAGTGAAAAAAGCAATACAAAAGAGTATGTTTGGTAGGATTCCATTCATGTATGGCTAAAGCCAGGTGGAACAAAACTATCTCTTAAGGTGCATATACATAAGTGCTAAAACCATAAAGAAAAGTCAGGAAATGGTTATAGCAAAAGTCTAGGAAGTGATGTTGACTGGGAGGAGGGATAGGGCACGATGGGGAGAGGGACATATGGGAAAGGGCTTCTGGGTGCTGGCAGTGTGTGGTTCTTGATCTGGATGGTAGATACATGGGAGTTTGCTTTGTAACTATCCACTAATCTGTAAAAAATACGTTTTATGCATTTTTCTGAATGTATACTGTATTTTACAAAAGTAGAATAAGGTGATGTGGAAATCAGAAAAATATACACCCACAGCAGTTTAGAAATTACAGATAAATATGGCAGATTGAATGCTCTCTTCCAAAACCACACTAAAATGATGGTAAAAGAGTCTTTAAAAAATGCATAAACCAGAAAGACAAAAATGAATGGAAAAGATGGTAGCAGCAGCAACCACACACACACACACACACACACACACACACAAGGGCTGCGTTTTTATTTGTTCATTTTTTTGCATTTGAAATATTTTTGGATGTCGTATTTGGCCTGAGAGTATTTGCCATGGTCCTTAACAACCATGCAACTACAACCCACTGCTTTACAGGCCTTTCTAGAGGCCTACCTGTTCCTCTAGTTTCTGGTTATGACCCACCTCCACTAAATTAATCAGGTGTTCAGTGCACAGTTTTTCTACCAGGTTTTTCTACATAGACTCATCACAGTTGTATGGCACACACGATTTCAGAAGCACCCCTTTTAAAGCAGTGTTAATGTCAATTTCACCCCCAAAGAAGTAGTGCCTTCCTTGGCCACAGTGGTTGCTTAAGGTTGGAGTTGAATCCTGAACTTGCCTGAGAGGCCCTGACTCCATGTAACCCAGTGTCACAGGGAAAGACAGCAAAGGTAGTTTGAAAGCTGGAAAGCAGATGAGCAACTAGTAACTGACTTTGCATATACAATTTGCTGAATCCTAAACTGCACTGGGGAAAATTGAGACAAACTTTCAGCTCACAACCCCCCAAAAGTTTGGGAATCAGTGGTATCAGTCATGTTTGGAAGTGGTGGTGAAAATGGGGCTAAAAACCTGGAGAATTGGTTCACAGTGTGTTTAAAATATATTTAGATCCCAGATACCCATTCCACTCTAGCAGCCAATACTTTTCCCACTTCAGTTGAAGACTGGAAGGTTGTTCTCTACTGAGAGTGAAGTAGAAGCTCTTTGGAGTGGGGGCAGGCTGGCTCAATTACGGGGGATACTAAGAGTGAATATAGTGACTGAGACTTCTGAGCTATCTCCCCCCATGGCTCTCACAGTGCTGGCTGGTCGGCCTATCTCTCTAGGCAGCAGATTTGAACATCATTCGTGCAGAGTAGACTAACCTAAGAGAGAAAGCCCTGAAGATACACCATGGTCTACCAAACAGAACAATCCAGCCATAGATCTCTATAGGGAAGCTGACTTGACAAGTCCCACTTACTTCTCAGAGTGTTCTGTTGTCTTTTTGTTGTTTCACTCTAATATATGATCAGTCAATTAAGGATAACTTTATATTTGAGGAAGCCCCTTAAAATGAAAATAGAAATCAAAGCAAACAAGCAAAGGGTACATATTTAAAATGTAATATGCAAGGTGAAGAAAACAAAACTAAAACATACCACCACCACCACCACCGCTCTTTCCTGTCTTTAGAGAATATGAGAAGATACTACTTCCTTGAAACAGAAGCTGATTTCTATATTAAGGGAACATTGAAGGAACAAAAAAGAACTATTGGAAATAAAAAATGTGATAGCTGAGGGCTCAGAATGGTTGAAAAACAAAATTGATGAATCTTTAGGAACGTTGGCGAAATTGCAGATGGAAATTAGATAAAAAATATGACAATTAGACCAGTGTAAGTCCAACATTTGAATATTAGGAGTTCCAGAAAAAGAAAACTGAAAAAACAATGGGGAGGAAATCATCAGAGATAACTCTGGTACAATTCCTAGAACTAGATGCTATTAGTTTCTAGGTTGAAAGGGCTTACTTAGTGCACACAAATGGGTGAGATAGGCCTATACCAAGGGTACATTATTATGAAATTTAAGAACAATGGAGACAATTGGATGATTTTACAAGTTTCTAGAAAGAAAAAAATATATTACAAAGAATCAGGAATCAGCCTGGTTTCAGGTGTTTTAACATGGGAAGCTAGAAGACAATGAACCAGTGCCCTCAAAATTCTGAAGGAACATGATTTTCAGTTGAGAATTTCATATCCGTCCAAACTATCACTCAAGCAACAAGTTAGAACAAAGACATCATCAGATCTGTAAAAGTCCCAACAACACCCCCAACCCCCCCAAAACACACACACACACACACACACACACAACAACAACAATAACAACAACAACAAACAACAAGTTACTTTGCTTTTATGCACCTTCTCTTAGGAAGCTACTGGAGGAATTTCTTCACCATAGGAGGAAGGAAACCAAAGAAAACATGGAATTCAGGAAACAGGGGATCCAATATAGGAGAGAGGCAATAGAATGTGGAAAGGGAACCCTTTAGTCATCATGATATGGACATAGAATGTTGATCTAAATTAAATTATGATATAGATATTGAGGAGGATATACGAGTTAAAAGTCTTAAATCTTCACGTTCCGTAGTGAGAAAAAAAAGTTAAAAATCAGCAAGAGGCTATATAAGCATATTATTTTAAAATATGGAATGAAATACCTAAAGAAACAACTAAAGGAATTGAAAGTGGTTGTTGTTAGAGAAGGGGAAATGGGGGGTAAGGAAGAGAACTATAGATTTGATTGATTAATTGATTGTAATGAGCCTTTTAGAACTATTTGATTCCTTAAATTCTGTGGATTCATAACAGATAAAAATAAAAATTGGAAAAAATAAATAGCTTATTGTGGATAAGTGGCTATTTTCTTTGGAATTAGCTTACATAAAAATAAAATGAGAGTCCTATGCTGTCCATTTATTTGTTCAACAAATCTGTTTTTGAGCATCTGTTAGGTGCTAGGCATTGAGGCAGTTTCTTTTTTTTAGCATTTGCCCTTCTTCTTCGCTCCTGTTCCAGATCTTCCTGCTGGGACCCTAAGTTTAAGGAAGTAGTGAACACCTGTCTGATACACTCACTCCTTAGATTTCTGGCTGTGGCTCTAATGTGGTTTCAGTAATGCTTTCTTCATGCTCTCCAGTGGTAGGTTGTCAGAAATGATACTTTTTGCTTTTTCTTCTAAAGGGAAGAGTGTGCTGTAGCCACAGTTCCTGGAGGGCACAGTCTGTGGCTTATTTGCTTAGCACAGTGCCTGACACATGGTGAGTGCTCAGTGGATGACCATGGTGGTTCTGACATGTGCCTGCTTCCTCTCTCCTGCCTCTCCTCCTCATGGTGGACCAAATATTCACCTTACTGCATCCCCAGAGCACTCCTTAGGTTGGGCAGAGTGGGGCCATTAGGGAGGCTCTGCTTCAGCCCTCCAGACCCCCAATATTTAGTCTTTTGCTTTCTGAAATCTTATTTCTTGAGATTCAATACTTAGTCTTGAAGTATATTTGGAATTTAAGAGATTACAAATGCCTCTAAAAAATGCTATGAACCATTATCATGGTAATTTCCAACCTGGAGTTCCCCACTCCCATGCCTCATAAAAGACATAATGGTGGCCAGAGAGCTCTTTTTAATATTTCAAAACACCTAATGGAAACTGCCCATTTGTTCAAGATGAGGCTATAAAGAGTAACTAAAATGTCAAGGTTCTTTGCTCTTAGTTGAAAGAGACCGACTTGGTATTGTAGCTCTGGTTTCCCCCTGCTGATTAGATGCTCTGATTAGTAGCCAGCTGTCTTCGATAAATATAGGAATGACAGGGGGAGATAATAATTATCAGTACAGTTTATTCTGTTGGTAAACCCTTGCTAAAGGATGTATTGGTGTGGTGGAAGATGAAAGGGTCTTTGGGAGTGAAGAGATGAGGACACTGAATGTTACCTTACTCATTTGTAGGGATTTGTTGGGAGCTGGGCTGAGGTGCAAGGATTGGTGTGAGGGACCCAAAGATCAGCCTGACTGACCTGCTTCAGCACTTTGGTGATGGCTGGCCTAAAGGCCAGTGCTGCTGCTTAGCTTGTCAACTCTTCCTGCAATTTAAATGCTGTCTCCCTGCAAATAAGGTGCCTTGTGTCAGCAGAGACAAGTGCTCCTAGAGTCAAATGAATCCAGAGAGAAGAGGAACCTCAAGCCGTGAACAATGATGGAGATCGTGGCCTACTTTCTTGTCTTGCAGAAGTCACTTGCACTTTTTGGGGCAGAGCCAAAGTGCTCCACGCTGGGGAATGGAGGTGTGAGTGGAGATATGCCAGGATGCTGTTTGGCAGACAATGGCGTGCCCTGGCCCCTAGCAGGTCTGGCTTTTGAGCCCAGACGAAAGAGAGCCAAACTGGAGGTTATACATGAAACTTTGTCAGCCCCTTTACCTCATTGGTGACTCAGGGTGGAAGTGGGTTAGGGGATTTTGATTTTTGTTTTGCTTTGAAGGTGTGAGGTTTGGAAGCAGAGGCATTCTATACATACACCCTGACCTTGTGTGGCACTTAGAATTGCTGTGACAGACTTGTACTTGTTCTCTGTTTGTTTTTATGTGTTTTAATTTTGTGTTTCCTATGAGCTTGTAAGGTTGCAGACAGTTTATTTAACAGTAAGCCTAAGTCTTCTCGTCTGTAAAATGCCTATTTTGCCGGTTTGCTGTGAGTGTTAGGAGCTCAGGGGTTCAGTTTTGGTTCAAATCCTTCCATTCACCTTTCCTCCTTCCTATGCTCTTTCAAGAAGATCTACCAAATGAAAGACATGACCGCTTTCTGGAAGTGCTCAGCCAGCACCTGATAACCACCCCCCATTGAGGACCCTTGTGTCCTCTCACTGAGTCCAGACCAGCTGGCTCTGAGCAGCAGATCATGGCCCATTTGTCCAGGGGGTTGAGGGTAATGATTTTACCTCTGTTGAGGGACCAGCCCCCACTCAGTTTGCCCTCTACATGGAGGCTGGGAATGGAAGAGGAAGTTGGAAGAAATGAACAAGGAAAGTTCACAGAGGGATATGGTCCTTTCTTTAGCACCCTTAAAAATGAATGAGTGAATGAGGAGGACATGCTTTTGATGGACACTAACCCTGCCCATTGAATATCCCTGGGCATAGCTAATTAGAACAGCTACTCATCTATAAGGAGACCTTGAAATGGGAGGG
>NW_006283442.1:512974-532172 GCF_000327345.1 Myotis davidii
AGTCATAGAGGACTGGACAGGGAGAAATTGCCTTCCTTACAAGGAGAATTAGAAATGATGAATATAGAAGCCCTAGCACACTACCTGGCCCATGGGAGGGCTGCCCAAAGGGTAACTTATTATTAGTAGTGGTTTTGCCATTCGCAGAGTTGATGTCCATGCTGCATGTAAACACAGAACTTTGCTGAGATGAAATGTCTGTCAGTGTGTTTTTGTAGACCACTGAGAATCTACACAAAGCAAGTGGCCTTCTTGAGCATCTGGAAAACTCATTGGATATGCCTTTCCTACCTAAAAATATGACCACTGAAATTTGCATAATGCTTTAGAATTTAGTTAATTTCCTCATGTTATTTGAACCTCATGACAGCATTGTGAGGTAGGTGGTATGAGTTGCTCACATTAAAGATAAGGACACTGATGCTGTAATGGCTCAAGCACCACACCAAGTTCATACGCAAGATTATGGCCGAGGGGAGGCAAGTCTCTGGACTCTGAGACACATGCTCCTTTCTGTAATCCATAGTGCTTCTTCCACACTGCCTCATAACTAGACTGGTCCCTTTACGTATTACCTCCTGATGGGAGGAGGCATCATGCATAGCCTTTTCTGTTTTCTAAGAAGGAAAGAAAAATGGCTTTCAGCTTGTGGTGAAGGTTTACAGAAAAATGGGATCCAGAAATGTCTTCAAGTATGGTCCAGGTGCCAGAAGAGTTTGGCAAGTGAGTTCACCATCGCTGAGTCAGGTCCTTCTCCCCACTCCCCCTGGATTTCAGATCGATGTTGCAACGAATCTGGCAGCTCCGTGCATTTCTCTTGGCCTCGAAGGCATTTATTCCAGTGATGATGATGGCTTGTCAAGGTCATGGCCCTAGTACAAAGCAAAGCTGTTAGTGGCTGATTTAAAGCATAACTAGAGCCACCTGCAGGCGAGGCTGGCTTCTCAGGCTCAGGCTTGTAAGCAGCTGTAGCAAGATACTCATGTCACTGTGTGTAGCAGACATCAAAAGTATAGCATCTTTGTCGTTAGGTTTGTTTAAGTAATTGAAAAGCCAAGTTGTCTACTACCATGCCTATTTGACCAGGCTACTCAGCTTCTCCTTCCATCCCCTGAGCCTGGACCATCCCTCTTTCTTCTCTTTGTTTATCTGAATCCTACTTGCCTGCAAGGCCTGCCTCCTCTGTGGAGTCTCCATTCCAGAATTCATGAGTCCCTGTTGTTTGTCACCCAAGTTGGTGCTTTATTAAACATCCCTGCCTTCTGATTTCTCTTAGAGTCCTGGATGTGCGGGGTATAAGGGAATGCTGACAGATTCATTTGGTGAAACAGTCAGAGTTATAGAAAAAGTAGAAAGCTCTAATACAAAGACCTGGCTTTGTTACCCAGGATAAAACCCTTCACATCTGGGTGTTTCTGTTCTTATCTGTAAAATGAGAGTTGAACTGGATGATCTCTAAGGTCCATTCCAAATCTAAAGTCCTAGGACTAATTATAGGTTAATTGAGAAAGATTCTCATTGTTTCTACCTGTCTATGTGTACTCCCATTTGCACCTGTTAACCACTTTTTTTTTTGGCTTACCAACTGCACCTATGATTTGTCTGCAAGTAACTTAAAAAAATATTACCTTCATGTCTCAGAGGAAGGTCACAGGGGAGAATGAAGGAATACCAAGTAGTGTTTAGAAGCAGAGGCTTGGAGTCAAACAAACCTGGTTTAAGTCCTAATCCCACCACTTACTAGTGCAGTGGTGGCAAACCTTTTGAGCGTGGTGTGTCAGCATTTTGACACATAAAGAAATTTTTTGATATTTGCAACCATAGTAAAACAAAGACTTACATTTTTGATAGTTATTTTATATATTTAAATGCCATTTAACAAAGAAAAATCAACCCAAAAAATGAGTTCACGTGTCACCTCTGACAGACGTGTCATAGGTTCGCCATCACTGTATTAGTGTGTAATCTTGAGCAAGTTACTGCATTAAACACCACTTTTATCATCAGAAATATGGAATTAATAATACCAGTTTCACTAGGTGATCGAGGAATAAGTGAGGGGAAGCAGTATGGTGCTCAATAAATAGAGGTGGCAATTATTATTGTAATTGGGAAGCTAAAGGGTATGCCTTCTCATCCTCCAGTGAGCATTTTCTGATTATGTACACTATTGGTTATATTTTAAGATAATACTTTTATCATTTTAATAATCAGTGTAATGATTTGAAGAAAATCATTTCAGTTCAACTGAGAACCCTGGCAGTACTAATTCTGTACATGATAGCATTTTAATAGAGTTCCATAGTTTATGGAATTGGGAGAGACTTATAGAAACATGGCTTGACTCTCTGAGTCTCAGATTTCTGCCGAGTGGTTCAAGCAGGCTACTTTTTCTTCTGGCAATTGCAAATAAATCAAATGTAAACCTTTACTTTTTAACCAAATTGTGAAAAATGGAACATATTCAATGATAAGAAACTGTTTTAATAAGGCATTACCTTCTTGAGGTGATTTGCTAAGAAGAGACTCTCTAATTTGTCACTGAACTACCAAAAGCAAGAGACTCACTACTATATTTGCTTTCTCTCCTTCTCCCTTCCTTCGCCCCCCAGCTGCTCTGGGCATAGGTAATTAAAGCTTCTCAAGTATTAAAGTTGGAGGGTGGCTCAGTGAGCTAAGCAATGGAGACTAAACAAAGATTTTGCATCTGAATCAAAATTTTGTCACTACCTTGCTCTGAGGTGCTGGGAAGGTCACTTACAAACCCTGGATATCTCAATCTCACCAACTGCAGAAGTGACATGATGACATGATGAACACAACCTGGTTTTGGAGAGTATTAATGAGGAGATAGAATGTTAGATGATTCTTTTCTGGTTAAGGGAAATGAATGTATGTTGAATGAGTGTTACCTTTCAAATAACTTTTGGACAGAGTCCAGGCGTGTGTGTGTGTGTGTGTGTGTGTGTGTGTGTTTTGTCATCAGCCTGAAGTTCAAGTATTTGTAAAGGTTTCTAGCACAGTGTCTTTAAGAAACAGAAAAGTGTTTCATCAAAATAATGACTTTTCACCAGTAGTGGGTGAGACTTAGCACTTCCATATCTCCTATGTCTTATCTTGATAATTTATGTTTAATTGAGTTTCAACATTGACTCTCAGAGTCAGAAAGAATTCTAGAAGGTAAAGGAGAACCAGAAAGCCAAATTTTAATAAATACTCAGAGCAAAAAGAAATAATGGAACAGCATACATTGCAGAGGGTGTATGGCTAATGAAGAAATAGCTTTGGATAAAACAGGACAGGGTGAGACCTCAAAGAAGTGTGTTCTGCCCATTAATCCCATTAGTGCTCCAGTGACTTTTCAGTGAATCTTGGTCTCTGGGGAACTATGTTACACCGGCCCTCCAGCTATTTTCCCAATACCAATAGGTCCAGCAAATATACTATACTGGTTGATGATGTGCTTTTGTGCAGTGTTTCACCATATTCCTCCAGCTTGTCCCCCTCCTCACCAGTCCCAGTCAGGAACAGAGAGATGCCTCCACTCCCAATAGTTAGCATTTGGGATTTTCACTCTCTCCCCTTGAAAGGCAAGAGAATCTCAAACAGAATGGGGAGGCAGCATGTGCTTAGGTTATCTTTGGGTTGGCAGACCAATTCTTCATACGGTGTTGGAAGATTTTTGTGATGGGTAGAAACTCTATCCTCATTCAAAATACCTCTTTAAATTAGAAGTCAGATACCTAGGGAGTGTCAAAAATGGGAGAAAAATTTGCTTCTCTCAGTCTTTCTGTTTGTTTAGTATGGTGGGCAATGGAGTCTGCCAATTGTTAACCTTGTAAATAACCCTCTCACAGTCTCAGTTTTGTAACATGTAAAAGGCAATAATAGTAATGCTTCCCTCATAGAATGGTTAGGAGAATTAAATGAATTAGTATTTGGTAAATGCTTAGCACTGTGCCTGCCTGGCATCATAGAAGTTAGCTAAAATTATGTTAAGGGAAAAGGTTAATAGGCATGTTTAAAATTAATATTAAGAAGGAAAAAGATCCGTATTGGGGAAAGTGGAGATCAGGGAGAAGACTGGCCAGAAAGTTTCTGAGCTTGGAAATATGCAGGATGTGAGCACATTTCTGTTCTTATGTGTCTATATACCATCCTTACCACAGAAATAACCTACATCAGACACAGAAAGAGAAAAAGGACTCACCCAGTTTCAAGACTGTGTGAGCATGGTACAAAAGTGCTACCCATGAGTCAATAGTATTCAAACTTTTAATATCACTCTCAGTTACTTTATTCATTGCTTCATTCATTCAGTCTACATTTATAAAATGCTGCACATTGTTACTATAGGTAAAAATGACCCACTCCCTTCCCTTAAGAAAACTGGAGGAAGAGGAAGGCGAGTAGCCAGATAATAAGACCACACATTTCTGAGTGATCAGGAATAATGTGGTACACTGGCAGCAGTTAATACCTGAGATTAGATGAGTGAGAGTTATCTAGCAAGGGGAGAGGGTTTTCCAGGCAGAGGATGCTGCATGTGCAAAGGCATGGATGACAAAGCAATGTGTGTGACAAATCCTTGTCTGCTAATTACAACAACTGAGTCATGTCAATGTCAGTCTCCATTGATTGTCTATTCTCTTAAGTATGGACCACATTGTCTTGTGTCTAGTAATTTTGGATTGTATTTTGGACATTGTCAATGATATATGGAATAGAGGCCTCTCTCATTCCGGGACCCCACTGGTGCACGATCGGGGCCAGAGGGACTGTGGGAGGGCTCCAGGGCGTGTCCGGCCATCCTGCCCAGTCCCGATCTGCTGACCCCCAGCAGCAAGCTAACCTACCTGTGGGAGCGTCTTCCCCCTGGTGGTCAGTGTGCATCATAGCTACCAGCTGAATGGTTGAACAGTTGAATGGTTGCTTAGGCTTATATATATATAGATTATATTATGTTCCTCTGAAGAGTATTAATTGTTTTTTTAGCAGGCATTTAATTAGACTGACCTCAAACACCAAACGTCATCTCTCCTGGGGGTGGGCCAAAGGTGAAGTCTTTGATCAGTTTTATTAATCTTAGCTGGAGTGCTTGGAATCTGTCCGTGCATGTATAGCTCAGGATTCATCTAGAGATTTGAATGGAGTTTATATGCAGAATTTGGAGCTGAGGCTCTTAACTTCTTGGTATTTCTCTTTCCATTTTCCAGATGCCCCAAACTCAATCTTCTGATTTAGCATATTTCTATCAGATTTCTAGGTACTCTACAGGGTACTGATTGAGATTTTCTCTCAAGCAAAAAGTTTCAAAACCCAGAAAATTCATCTAGTGTTCTCTTCTCCCAGTTTCTTCCTTCTTTTGGTTGCTGTCTTGTACACACAGATAGTTATTTTTAATTTTTGATTGGTTATTGTTATGAACAGAGGATTGGTTCAGTATAAGCTACTTCAGGATATTGGAAGTAAAACATTCACAATTATGGATTTTTCAAAAACTTGAAGTTCATCATAGTTGGAGGGAAAGGAGTGTGTGTGTGTGTGTGTGTGTGTGTGTGTGTGTTTTGAAGGGTATTGAAAAGGCACATAGCTCAGAGGAAGGTAGAGGCCAGATAATCAAGAGCTTCCTGTGTTACACTAAGGACTTTGGGCTTTAATCAAAAGAATAAAATGATTGGAATTGCGTGAAAGAAACATTGCGTAACATCTGTATGAGGGATGAGCCAGAAGAAGTAGGAGCATAGGAGGCTGATGGGTAAAACAGAATTTAGTTTTCTCCTCTGTAAGATGAGAGGTAGAACTAGCTGATCATTAATGTCTCATAGCTCTAGTATTCTGATCTTCCTGTCAGTGCCCTCACTGGCCTTACTGGAGTTGGCAGCTCCTTGTAGGTGTGTGTTTAGCAGCACACTGTACACAGCCCTTTGATCCCAGACTTTAAATTATACCATTAGAGACAAATATAGTTAGTGGTATTATTCTATGGTCTATGAATCAATTAAGGTACAAAACAACACACATGAATACAACATAAATAGTTAACAGCCTTTGAATTTCTCTGGCTCTTCCTTCAGACCTCCTGAATCACACTAGGTATTTGGTTGTTCCATGTGATCTTAAATGGTTTACTATTAATCTGGATTTGATTGTTTTCAGATATGCATAGTAGGAACCCATTGCAGCAGGGATACCCAAATTGGGAAGGTTGGAAAGATATTCCGTTAAAGCCCCTTGAGGTCCTCAGGAGATGCTGGGGGCAGTGTGATAGGCATGTTAATGTCACCCTTTCCTGGTTCTGAACCAATAGGAAAGTGAAGCATTCCTGAGCCTCAGGCTGCCCTTTACCTTCTAAAGCTTCCTGGAGAGCAAAGAACTCCTTTGGTGTCAGAGATTGAGGATAACATGCTGTAAACCAACATTTGTCCTCGCAGAGGAGGACAGTCCAGAGTCCAGTAGTTCACCTTCAGCCTGACACATTTTTTATTCAGTAGTAGCTCAGACCTCTTAATGTTAAAAATAGTTTAATGTACCACCCTTGGCAAATTAATCCTATGTGAAGTTAATAAAACATTAAATTTTAGGAGTTACAGAAGCATCAACATAATTCTTGAATGCTGTTGCTTGCATGCAACTATAAACAAGGTTTCCCTCCTGGGATTGCAAGGCTTGGTGTGGTGACTGGTGAATTCCCTTCTTGGCTTTTCATTTTTTTTAAAAAAATATATTTTATTGATTTTTCACAGAGAGGAAGGGAGAGGGACAGAGAGTTAGACACATCGATCAGCTGCCTCCTGCATACCTCCTACTGGGGATGTGCCCACAACCAGGGTACATTCCCTTAGCCGGAATTGAACCTGGTACCCTTCAGTCCGCAGGCCGACGCGCTATCCACTGAGCCAAACCGGTTAGGGCACTGGCTTTTCATTTTGATGAATGTCATTTTGAACTCAGAGTTGACCAATTGATATTGTCTTGTATCACTCTAATAATTTCCTCTTATCTCTTCTCAGCCTGGAGTGTATGAGTACATCACTTCAGGTATTTACAAGGTACCTGGGCTGGCCCTGGGAATATTCCAGTGATTAATATAATTTTCCTCAGGGAGGAAAATGAGCTTGTAAACATGATGAACATTTCCATAGTGGTTCTCTTTCTTCTGTCACATTGTGGCCACTAAATTGAATTTGGTGAAAATGCCAGGAAGTGGGAAAATGTGCTTGTGGCATGGGATGTTCAAGTTAGATTACACTTGACATTTTGCCAGCTTCTGTTTTATTGGTTCAGGTGTAATCAGGCCTTGACTTAGACTCCTGTGCTATTATTGGAGGATGTTATGAGGTTTGCTCCAAATTTGTTTCCTAATTCCTTGCCTCCATTCCTGAACTCTCTGCCACTGGTATAACTCATGGCATCATCATGGATTACCCCCTGGGTCATTATGTGTTAAGGCATTATCTCCAGAGGTCTCCTGTTTATAGGACCCATCATATTGGAAGGAGTTGATGGAGGAAGCATGTTGACTTAATTATGATGTTACATCTGGGAACTGTGGATGGCAGGAGTGGGAGGTAAGGGTGACTTTCAGGGGTTGAGAGTGAAGCAAAAGAGCATGGAATAGGAAGTTTCCTGTTGGAGCTTGAGCAGACACTATGACTGAATCCCGCCCCCCCCCCATTCTTTTAGCCCCACCACTTAGCCCAGTATTTGGTATGTCTCAGATGCTCAGAAAATGAAAATCCCAGGTCCAGGCTTGGATGACAATTAGATCTGTGATTCTCAGCCCTTGTTTAAGCCTGCCAGTATTGAGTCATTAAAGGATTCTTTGCATTTTCGGATAGTGGAATTTTTGCTTTGTCTCATTCTCTTTAACATAGCTGCATCATGACCAGGATTGTGAGGGAAGAGGTGTTTCTCCCAATGTGAGGATCAGCCTTCTGCTCTGATTTACCTGCTGGGATTTAGGTCAGACCCATTTTTAGAGGGAAAAGGCCATTTTAGAATAGGAGAGAGAAGGGGAGCTCAAGCATGACCTAAGGAAAGGAGAGGGGCCTGCTATTCTGGTCTGGCTGCGTCAGCCAGGTTTGACTGTGGTACTGGGTCTTGGCCCAGGATGGAGAGTACCCACTAATGAGGCAAGTGGCTTCAAGAAGATCAAAATAATTAGTCATTTTTCACTGCTCTAGTGAGTCACCATCTTAAAGACATTATGTTCCAACTTCAGAGTTAAAGAGCTGAGGTAGAAGACGCCTAGTTTCCACTCCCTGGGGAGTGCGGCTTGTGTGCGAAGAGTGTGAGCTGTGGGAGATGGAAGGGGATCACGTTCTTTTCTGCTGCCTCGCTTCTGCTTCCTCCCTCCCACCTCCAAGGGGTAGGAACATGAGAGAAACAGTGTGTGCGTGCAAGCTTGAAATGGCATAAAATGTGCCAAGTGGAGGTAGAGGAGTCACCGAGCAGAGAGGAATGCAGCTGGCACTGCTTCTGGGCCCTTGAAGTGGAGATGCTTGCCAGGCCTGCAGGGGCTTCTGAGGGGTTGTTGGTGGGTATGGCTTTCCAGATGGGAGTAGGACTGGCCCCCACTATTTGAGAGGGTCTGTGTTCCCCTCAGAGGCAGGGAGAAGGGCATCGTGCGGCCTGCAGAATGCCCTGTGTTGGGAGAGGTGGAGTTGTACGCTGGGGCCAGTTTACAGATGTGGTTAAGGTGCTGGGCTGGAATACTGGGGTATCCTCCGACAGTGAGGTGGATGTGGGTCTTGAAAGCTAATTGACATATGTTGTGGGGCAGGAGCAGCATGACCTGTCAGGTAGTAAGTTCTATAGCTGTTTGGCCAGAGTCAGAGGTGTCTCTGATGGGACAGAAATATCCTTGAGACTGAGCAAGTTGGCCCCTTTACAGCCTGGACCCTTGCCCTTTGTTCTCATGAGTCCCCCACTGCAGCCCACTGACAAATGGGAGGCTGAGGAGAGAGTGGGCATGGCTTAATACGAGAGGAACAAGTCAGAAGGCTTGTTCTCTACCCTGTGCTGTGCTGTGCTGTGCTGAGCACCTGCTTCCTCAGTCTGCCAAGAAGAGTCTATAGTAGAAGAGGGCAGACTGAGGAGCTCTGTTCAGATTCTGCCCCTTCCTGGATCATCACTTCTGGACATCACTTAAACCTTCTTTCTGCTCTTCCTTCTTTCCCTCCTTTTCTTTTCTCTGCAAATACTTTTTGAGTGCCTCTCAAGGGCTGCAAATGATGAGCATGCAGTGGAAAACTATATAGACAACACTGATATTCTAGTAGGAGGAGAGCAATAGAAATGAGGTACACAACCAAATAAGTAAGACTGTTTCAAATACTGGTAAGTACTTTGAAGAAAATAGGGTCATGAGATGGAGAATGCCAGGGAATGTGGCTTTTTTTTCTTACCTTCCACCCACCCACCCTCCCCTGCCTTCCCTCTGAGATTCTGCACTCTGTTCCATGCTTCCATGTCTCTGGACAGGCTGCAGGGGAAGGCCTCCCTGAAGTACTGCTGTTTGAGCTTTGACATGGTGAGGAGCCCCTCATTGTAGTTCTGGGAGAAAGGTCATTATAAACAGAGGCAATGGCAAAAGCTGTGGCCCTGATGTGGGGAAGACCAATGTGCAGATGGCGGGGACAGAGCCTGGCTTCTGAATCCAGGAGTGGAAGAAAGCTTCTCTAGAATCAGTTATGCTTTGGACTGTGAGCAAGAAATAAACTTCTGTTGTGTGAAGCACCTAAGGGTTGGTGTTTACTTGTGACAGCACTTAGGGCCACCCTGCCAAGTGCAGTGTAAGCCAGGGTACCTAGCAGTGCAGAGGACCGGAAGCAGATGTGGAACTTGAGGCCAGAAAAGGAAAGCCAATCATCACCTCAGCAAAAGGAGGCATTGAAGAGCCAAATAGGTGCTCATCTCCAGCCTTGTTGTAGTCTGAGTCAGAGGCTCTGTCCTGCTCTAATGCCAGTTCAGAAGGCAGCATTTCCAGACCCTGTTCACATCACCAGGAACAAAAATTAAGCAATAAATGTCTTTGTCCTAAAGTATCATATGGTTGCAATGAATCAAGACCAAATTATCTTACCTTTGCAGACCCACAGAGAAGTTGGGAAAATGACTTTAGACTTGAAGATCTCTGTAAAGTTAGCTCATCTTCCCTAGCAATCAACCAGAATAGTGTGATAGAATTAGGGAAATGGAATTATCTTAATGTCACAGTAAGGAGATGAAACACAAATAAGGGATTGGCTATTACAAAATGCCAAGATTGGAGAAAATAAAATAAGAACAGACTTACCCTGATGAAATGGTCTAAAGAGAGAGGATATAGGGTGGGGTCAGGGGATGGGGGAGGAAACAAGCCAGCTTTGGCCAGTAGAGAGGGATTTATCAAGAAGCATTGAGTTCTTTTTTTAAAAAAATATTTTTTTATTGATAGTATTATATATATATATCTCCCATCCCCCCCCTTTTATCCCCCTCCTCCCACCTCCTACCTGCTCCTAGGTCTTCACTACCCTTTTGCCCATGTCCATGGGGAGAAGTACTGAGTTCTGAGTGGCAGGGGCAGTTGAGGACAAGAGACTGGCATCTATGTAAGAAAGAGCAGGGTTTAATGTGAAGGAGGTGGACGATGGATTGAGAATGTGCCAGGGACATCTCTTACTTAGGAGTGACAAAGGAAAAGTGCAGGAGGTTCAGAGTTTGGCTCTAACCCACATCTGCTTTTTCACAGAACCCCAAGATGCTGTGGGGTAACCCAGGGGAATTGGGGAGAGTGGGTATTTACATTTGAGAGGAGTACTTATGAAAGGGTTATGAGTTACACAATTCAAAAGAATTGCCAAGGAAATCTTGGAGACCATTACTTCATCAGTTCTCCATTTCCAGGAAGGTCCCATCACCTTAAAAGAATTCATTAACCTTTTATTCAAGAGGTATTAATTGGCTTTGCTGTGCTTTTCTTATCCTGCATTTGAGAAAGGAAAGGGAGCACTATTAATAATTATGTGGATGCAACAGGCACACAAAGACTAGCTCAGGCAAACTGGGACAAATATCCTGACCCCACTTATGACACATCACTCCACTCAAAACTGGGCGCCATGAGATGCCTGCTGTGTGCACAGTGCATGTTTCCACCTTTGTGTGCCCATCTTCTGCTCGGAGTGGGCTCCTTTCCTCCCACTTGAGCCCATTCTCTTTGTTGTTGAGATCTACCCCCACTCATCAAACAACCACTCTGGCCACTCACTAGGTCCCCCTCTTGCACAGTCCCCACTAAGGATCAAGCCCACAACCAGGGCATGTGCCCTGACTGGGAAATAAACTGTGACCTTTTAAGTCATAGATCAATGCTAACCTCTAAGCCACATTGTTCAGGCCCCAATCTCTGCCCTTAGCGTTCCTCATCTGGGAAACAGACAGTAATACCTACCTTTTATGGGCTTGAAATTCAATAAAAGTTAGCCCTCTTCCTCCTTAGAGTCAGAGGCAAACATCAGAGGGTGCGTTCATAGATTTATTAATAATATTTATATGTGGTTCAAGAACATCTCACTGAAGGGACAAGGGAGTTGCCCCAGGGGAAGGAAATAGGCAGGGAGAGGCCTTACACGGAGAAGGTAAGCAGAGATCTGAGAACAGGATGGCTAGTCTTCACAGCACTCTCAGGTAACAGAGACCCTAGAGGTCCTGAGAGTGTCTGGCCTTCGTCTCAGGGTAAACACTGAAGGGGCTTTCTCTAGACGAGGGAGGCAAGGCACGAGGGCACATCTGCAGCCAGGAAATGACTGGCTCTTCTGCTTCTCCTGTTTGATCTCCATCCAGAGTAGCACAGAACTATTCTAGGTACTCTGAATTTTGTTTTACTTCATTAGGTTCATCTATAAAACAGGAAGTTACATTTTAAAAATATTTTTGTAATGGAAAATTGCAAACAATCAAAGTAAAGCGTCTTGTGTGATGAGTTCCCATGCACCCATCTCCCAGTTCCAGCTTCAACAATCATCAACACTTGCCAATTTAGTTTTATGTTTTCCTCAAGTTTTTTTTCTAAGATGTTTGAAAGGAAATAATAGTTATTATGTAATTTCACCTTAAATACTTCATGCATCTCCTATAAACAAGGACTTAAAAAAACCCCACATGTCTGTATCAGACCTGACAATAACACCAGCTAACCCTGTAAATCCTTAATATCCACTATTACTCAGTTTATATTTAAAGTTCCTGTATTATCTCAAAAATATCTTTTGACAGCTGGTCAGTTTGAATCAGGATCCTAATAAGGTCCACACATTACATGTGCTTGTATGACTCCCAAGTCTCTTTTTTATCTGCTGTTGTTCCCCCTCCTATTTTGAATGTCATTTGTTTCTTGAAGAAATTGCGTCAGTTGTCCTGTAGAATGTCCCACATTTTGATTTGACTGACTATCTCTCATTTTGTCATTTACTTTGCCCCTTATCCTCCTTGTTTTCTGTAACCTAGAAGTTAGATGCAGGGTTCCTTTGTTTGGAGGGGGGTCTGGATCTCCTGGTTGGGGTGTGTACTCCCTGGTGCAGCACACCAGGAAGCATGTTACTGATGCTGAGACTGGTGCGTGGGCTCAGGACTGGCAGCTGGTCCTCTGCCAGAGTCCCCACCAACCTTTCATCTCGGGTCTTAGAATCGGTTGACGATTGCTGCCCAGATCCATTATTTCATTAGGGCTGATGGAATGTCCATTTTAAAAAATTTATTTATTGATTTTAGAGAGAGAAGAGGGGGGAGAAAGAGAGTGGTAGAGAGGCGAGAGAGGGGGAAAGAGAGATCAATTTGTTGTTCCACCTATTTATGCATTCATTGGTTGATTCTGTATGTGCCCTTACTGGAGATCAAACCCACAACCTTGGCAAATTGGGATGATGCTCTAACCAACTGATTAATTGGCCAGGGTCAAAATGTTCATTTTTTTAAAAAAAAGTTCCATTATTCCTTTTGCCTATTAGCTAGAAGTCTCCTATAAAGAAGAACATTCCCTCACCAACTTGTTGGTTATCCCAAAATACAGTTTGACAGAAAAAGCAGGACAAGTGCTTTTCTATCACTTATCAATTTTCAGAAAAACGAGTTGGTGATTTAGCAAAGGAAGATCGACCTTTAATTAGTTAATTTAAAAAATGTTTATTGAGTTCCTACTATATGTTATGCATGGTTCTAAAATCTTTTGGTTCAGCAATGAACAAAACAGATCAAATTTGCTGCTTTTTTGGAACTTACATTCTAGTGGGGTAGACAGATAATAAACAGATCAATAGGTTGATATTCTGTTAGGTGATGACAAGGGCTTTGGAGAAAAATAAAGCAGGATGGGGCATAAAGAGTCCTGAAATGGGTGGGATTTGGGTTTGCAATTTTAAATAAGGTCAGGAAGGATTATGAGAAGGGGACATTGAATCAAAAACCTGAAGAAGGTGAAAAATGAGCTATATATACGTTGGAGAAGAGCATTCCAGGCAGAGGGTCTTGAGGTGTGAGCATGCCTGGAGCGTGTGAGGAAAAATGGAGGCCAACATTGCTGGTGTGCAGAGAGCGAGGGGGGAGTTAGTAGGCGATGAGGTCAGAGAGGTGGAGTGGGGAAGACTGTGTGGCTAATGCTTCTGGACCATTGTCATTCAGTTTTCTTCATCTGAATGACACAGACAGCCACTGAAGGACTTTGAGCAGAGGTATTGTATGACCGGACCTATGATGGAGTAATCAGGTAAGGGAAGAGCTGAGTTTAGACTTGAAAGTAGATGCTTCCTTCCTGTCAGCTGGTGCCTGGAAAGGGGGATGGAAGGTACTTCATTTGTTTGGAGGGAAACTGGGGCATCTGGCTGGAAATTGGACAAGAAATGCTTCCCTCTTAACCCATCCTTTAAAGTTCCCAGGTTTCGTTTTTCCTTGGCATTGTTGAGCTTTTTATAACATTAGTATCCAGGGCAGAAACCTTCCTCCCCTAGACTCAGAGACAGAGCGATTACATGTTCATCATTCCGGAGAAATTGAATTCTGTCCCATACTAAAAGTATGATATGAGGGGGAAAGGTCACCACTTTTACCCATCTTTTTTTTTTTATGCTTGGTTACAAGTCTGTTGAACATATCTTCACCATTACTAAAGAATTGGTGATGGCTAACCAAGTACATCCAGTGGGGATTTCTGATGCTTCTAGAGCTGGGTCATCATTTGTGATGGCATGGAACACCCATCTATCCAGGGTCACCACTTTAACCACGCGAGGGTTGGCTTCACTGAGCGGTGCCTTACGACATAGGATGCCGATCAGCTGGATACCCTTTTTCTTTCCATCCACACTTTGTCAGCTTGGAGCCCACCTTTTCATCCATGCTGCCTTCTCAGCATTCACAGAGCCTTTTTGTAGATGAGCATCTGTCTTGCCTGTAACTCCCACCTATCATAGACTGCCTATGGTTTTCTGGTGCTTAGCAACCAGTAGAGGATTCCTGTGAAGTAGCTGTTTCTCTCTCTCATTTTCTCATCTGGGTTTGTCAATGCAATGAAAGTGGCTAGAGAGACACTCAACCTCAACTCAAACAGTGACTTTAAAATAAAAAATTTAAACCAAATGTAGTTCAAGCAGATCTTGCCTGAAAGAAACCTTGTAAGCATCCCTTTCTGTCATCCCTTGTCATTACTTCTGGTGCTTCTGCGTAACCTGAGATTCTTTCCCACAGGCCAACGTGAAATGAGGTGCACCAAAGAAGTGAGGAGGTTGGAAGAGGCTAGGCCTCTTCCCACTGCAACAATTCTTCTCAAACTGCAGGTCCTGCAGAGAAAAAGACATGGTGAGGGAAGCGGATTCTTAGAAATGGGCCCCCTGCCTGTTATTAAAAGGAAGGCTGCTTGCTGGGGGAGTGGCAGAACATGTCAAATGATGACAGTTCTTGGTAGCTGTCAATACCCATCAATGTAGCAGGAAGGGAAATGGAGCCCTCATACTGGAGGAACCAGAGGCTGGTTGGAAGGAAGGGAATGCTACGCTAATTTACTGAGTGTCTATAAGGGGTAATGAAGCATTAGCTGTTTTTTTTTCTCCAAAATACCTGCAAGGAGGCATGAACCTTGCTTTTTGCATGGGATGAATCTATCTCAGAATTGATGCTGCATGTGAGTTTTTTTTTTTCTGCAGACAATCCAGGATCCATGGAAAGCTTGATGAATGGTCTGAGTTGGAATCCAAGCAGTTGTCTTGTGGTGTGAAGGCATCTATATTTGGGGAACTAGGTGCTAAGACTTGGAGTTTGAGACCCTTCCAGGGTTGCCAGAAAAGGCTGTGAATATTTTTTTCAGCCCCTGGAAAACACTCCTTTCCTAGCCTGTAGGCAGCATCATTCATGACCTGCTTCCCTCCAGGGAGCCTTTGGGGCTGTTTGTGTACAGATTCTTAGCAGGATCTGTGGGTGTCCTCCTTTTTCAGATGAATTTCACAGGCTCCAAGAGGAAAATGAAAAGATAGGAGCAACAGGGTTTTTTTTTTTTTTCTTGTGGTTAGAACAATCTGACTTGTTTAATGGTTTAAACAAGCATTAAAATGAATGTTAGAATACTTGGAATCTGAAATCTTTTAGTATAGTAAGAGTGCTTGTATCTCCAAGCACTCATAGCCATTACAGGCATCCTGCCAGTTGGAGCTGGGGTACAACACAAGAATAAAAGGGTGGTTCATTGCCAATGAGTTATGAAGTGTTCCCTGGGCCTGCTGATGGTAGGTCAGTGAACTGATGGTTTTGGCCAGGTTCTTGGTCAAGTGAGCTGTCTGACAAATGGAAAAAGTATAAGCCTGTCAGTGGGATCAGTATCTTAGACTCATAGATTTTTCAAAGTTGGAAGGCCTTTGAGGTCATCCAGCACATTGCTCTACTGAATGCTTGATTGGTAATTGTTGCAGAAACTTTGGGCTCTGCATTCTGAACATTGACCCAGGCCCATATTGTTGGTATAGAATATTATTGTAATTGCTTGAATGCCACAAGAATATTGGCTCCAGACCTGAATCCACAGATTGGAAGAGATTCAGAAACAAGAGTGTCCAGAAGAAGCAACAGACATTAGCAAAATTAGAACATAGACACAGTGAGCAAAGAGTAAGTCAGTAGGTTCAAAAGAAACAATCAAGTCCTATAATAATCATGAATGAATATTCAATAATTAAACAAAAAGTATCCTGGTTCTACAATCATTTAACATGAGTCTTATTTCAGGAAGAGCTCTTACCTTCCTGCCTTAGGTTTCTTTACCCTGCAAACCATCGTGCACATCACTGCTGGATCAATCTCCTGAGAGTTGGCTGCTTCCATGTTCTTTCACTACAATGAATGAAACTTTCATAGTTTCTCTTTGTCTAACTGGACAAAGTTAGAATTTTTTATGCTTGGTCTTCAAGGCTCAACCTTCTTTCTACCCCCTTTGATACAAGCTTTTGTTTTGGTCAGCTGGGTACACCCACCACCTCCTGGGCAGGCCTTACTCCAGTGGTCGGCAAACTGTGGCTCGGCAAACTGCAGCTTGCAAGCCACATGCGGCTCTTTGGCCCCTTGAGTGTGGCTCTTCCACAAAATACTGACTTCTGCTCATGGGCCATGAAGTTTCAATCGCACTGTACGTGCGCGCCTGCATGTGGTATTTTGTGGAAGAGCCACACTCAAGGGGCCAAAGAGCTGCATGTGGCTTGCGAACCGCAGTTTGCCGACCACTGCCTTACTCTGACTCCTTACTCATGCTTGCTAGAATGGGAAGTATGTTTTTTAGTTCCTATAGCCCCCATCAGTATCTATCGTAAGGCTGAGAACATGGTAGATGAGTGAATGAATAGCCTGCACTCTGAGTAAACAAGCATCCAGGTACAAGAACACATCTATACTAGTATGTCTGCACTTGCAGAAACACCAACACCCCTAAGCACTTTTCTCATCCCTGCTATCTGGCTGAAGGTGAAGGTCCTAAAACACCAACCTGAGGGTCTGGTTGGCAGGAAAAGCATAAGGATACAGAGGCTCCAGTTCTTCTCTCTCCCTGGAACCAGCATTTGCTGTGGACTCAAGCACTGGCAAGCCTGGCAGGGAGCCCTTCTCCCTTCAGAGGAAGCGAAGTGTCCCAGTGAGATGAGTCAGTGGGAGAATGGAACCAGAGGGTGAGTCACTTTGGGAGGAGAGGCTAAAGGATCTTCTCTGCTCAAAGATATTTTAGCTCTTGGTAGGTTTCTCCCACTTCTCTTGTTTAGATATAAATTTGGGGCATGTGACTGCAGTGGCTAAGTTTTCAGACATAATGCAGAAAGCTTTACCCTGGCTGTCCAGGGTTCTGCATTCTAGAACATTTTTGCTGATAGGGTGGTAGTAAAATGAGTGGTTCAGAGGGCTGGCTTTGGAGCCAGGCAAACTGAGTTCTAATCAGAGCACTTTCCAGAAGAAGCCTGGAACCTTGAGTGAATGGTTAATCTCTTGAAGCCTAGTTTTTATGATTTTAAAAATGAGGGCTGTTGTATCAAATGAGATCACCTATTCGTTTATCCCACACATATTTATTGAGTACCTAATGTGTGTGTGGACAGTGCTGGGTGCTGAGCACATGGCAGTGAATGTAGCAGGTGCTGGCCCTCCCTTCAGGGAGGGTCACAGTGGCGGGGACCCATCTGCCTAGTGACCCAGATGGAAGTTCAGCATATGACAGTGATTATAATGATCATTATTATCTCTATGGTTTCCTGTAAGATAATTTATCTTTTGCACTTCAGTTTCTTCATTGATAAAACATGGAGCTGAATTAAAACCATCCCAAATGGGAAGTCTCTGAGCCTTCACTCTTGGGCTGAAGTTTTTGAGGTCAAGTTATTTAGAGAACCTCAATACAATGGAGAGACAACCTTAAGGGGCAGAAACCAGGCCTTCAGTTCAGGATGGAATGAAGATCAACATGATTACAACAGACTGCATCTAATATTTAGGTTCCCAAACTCAGTTGCCCAAACATGTGATGGGGGAGAGCAGACTTGAGGTAGATTTTTTTTTGTGTGTGTGTGATGTGGGCTGCTAAAAATAGGACACAATTCCAGGCTGCATCCAAAGATGAATGATGAATAGTGTTTAGACTAGGGGAAGAAAAGTAAGATTAGTAATAGCTAATAATTTGGAATTATTGTAGCCAAGAGGTACACATACATGAAATCATTTACTTACAGCTGATTATTTAATCCCCACAAAAGCCCAGGGGTAGATATTATTATTATTACCATTTTATAGATGAAAACACTGGAGCTTAAGTGAAGTAATGGATTGACAGGGATCTTTGGCCATGACTCATAAGGAACAGCTGTAGGATCCAGGCAAGAAGCTGTATTTTAGGGGGTCCTGGAGAGAGGGAGTAAACTGACTATGGATTGCTTGTTCCTGTAGAACTCACAAGCGCTGTGGCTTCAGTAAGGAGCATTTTGAAACAACATGTTGAGAGGCCACAAGTTCTACATCCCTGAAAGCATTCAGGCAGAGGCTGGAAGACTGTTAGAGATGTGGGAGAGGGAGTTCTGGCATTGGGATGGAACTGGCCAGGTGATGTGTGAGTTTCTGTCCACAAAAAAGTAGCAGTGGCCCTTGCCCGAACCCACATACTCTTCTTTAATAACATCCCCAACAAGATTAGTAATAAAGTTGTATGAGCAAATGAGGTAATCCTAATGTAAGCCAAACCCAAGCGCGGGTGTCTGTACATGAGGGACATGAGGGCACAGCAGTGACAGGACCCGTGTTCTCATAGATGTCCTGAGCTTCTGCTTCTAGAGTCCCCTCTCCCCATGCCTTCCCCAAGTCTTTCTTCCACTCTACCTTTAATTGGAATCCCCTGATATTTGTGGAGGTTTCAGTCTCCTTGCCTATTGGTGAGCCAAGTGGAGGTCATTGCTCTCTTATAATATAATATTGAGGCCACAAAATCTAAAGTCATTCCGGGGAAATGGCTTCTGCTAAAGTTTTTATAGGGAGAAGTGGTCAGCTCGGCTCTAGACTCCCTCCTTTCCTTTGTCTAATTTATCTGGGAAATCTTTGTCTAGGGCAGCGGTTCTCAACCTGTGGGTCGCGACCCCTTTGGGGGGTCGAACGACCTTTTCACAGGGGTCGCCTAAGACCATTGGAAAACACATATATAATTACATAT
>NW_006283442.1:532194-532721 GCF_000327345.1 Myotis davidii
GTCTCCTATGGACCAGAACTGTGCTGGGGCTGGACATTCAAAGCTGGCTAAGGTGTGTCCCTGTGTATCGTTCAGGTGGGGAGATAGGGAGGTAAGCAGGCAGCGATGATACAGTGTGATGAGCATTGGGACAAAGGCACACAAGGCCTGTGGCAGCACAAGGAAGGCACACTTACCCACATATTACCAGGTGGGTTTTGATGGCGTTGTCTTTGTAAAGAGAGGACTTTGGAATCAAACAGGCCTTAGTTTCAGTTCTCAAGCCACTATATGCTGTGTAATCATGGGCAAGTTCCTTAACCCCTCAGAGCCACTGACCTCCACCTATTAAATGGGGATAATATTACTTCCTTCACATGATTTCTGTGAAAATCAAGTTAAATGAGTTCATTTAGGGAAATCATTAGCATAATGTCTGGCTGTAGGGGGAACAGACACCCTGATCCTGAGGTCCATGACTCCTTTGGCAGTGGTCCCCAAACTCCTGGTCAAAGATTGGTGCCCAGCTGGATGTTCTACTGAGCAGG
>NW_006283442.1:532763-611311 GCF_000327345.1 Myotis davidii
TGGGAACCGGGGCCTCCCCTAGAGAGTCTGGTTTAGTGAGTGTAGGAAGGGGCTGCACAGGATCTGACAGGTTCCCCAAGTAATTCTGAGGCATAGCTAGGTTTGGAGACCTGCTGAAAATATATACAAAAGTGTGTGTGTCTCTGTGTTTGTCTATTTTTCTGGAGAAGCACCCCCCCCCCGTTTTTCATCATCAGATTCTTAAAGTACTTCATGATCCAACAAAAATTATGACCTGCTCTTGTGTGCTATGTGTTAGTGGGCACAGAAAGTGGGTCTGGAGAACATGGGCTCAGGACAGGAAAGCTGCCCCAAGGGTAGCACTGTTTGGCCCTTCTCCCTCGCCCTCTACTCTGGGAGCTTCCCAGAGAAATAACACATGGTTGGTCACCTGACTCTCTGGAGGTAGGTACATGGTTGGGGCTTGGGACATCTCATTACTCTGTCTCTAGAAGTTCTTAATATACTTAAGTTGTAAGCAGCCTGCAAAGTTGGCATGGAAAATGTTTCCGTCTGGTTCCTGTAAATGTGAAATCTGTTATGAATTATATTCATCCGAGTGAAAGAGAGAAACAGAGAGATTTGGTCCGTGCAGGAGAGCCAGCCTCGCCGGGGTCTAAAAGCTTTTGCAATTTTCCTAATTGGCCCAATCCTTTCTGTAAATATCTCCTCTCTTTTCTCCATCCCATCCCCCATGTCCTAAGCATCTGATTTCCTGGCAAGGCAGACAGGCACCAGAGCTGGGGTGTTGTTATTCTGAAGGGTTTTCAGGTGTGTGATGGTAAAAGCAGGCAGGAAGGGAATGTTGGCTCTGGGCTTGGCAGTTAAGGGGACTTACTTTTCAACATGTTGGGAGACTTGGACTTTTCTCTTGTTTTCTGTATTCTTGGTAAGTCTCCTCTAAGATGCTCCATTAGCTATGGGTAGAAATCTGACTCCCCCTGCAATGCCCTTATGCTCACCACTGAGGGGCAGAAGCTCTTGGCTGCTTCCCGCTCCTGTGGGTGACCAGCTTCCCTGACCATTTGAGCTTAGTTCCTGTGAGTTTGCGGTCTGTGATGCTGACTTAGGGCCCATGTTCCTTTGTTGCCAGCTGTCAGAGTGAGTCACAGACCACGTGGAGTTGAAAATGTGGTTTGCCTTACACAGAATCCCCTTCCAGGAGACGGCCTCTGGAATAGGAAATAATCAGCGAGTTCCGTGTCTTTCTGTATATTTGCTCATTTGTCTATTCATTCATCCTTAACAGATGCTTCTTGCTTGTCTAACCCATGCCCAGCACAGTCTGAGGCACTGGGAGTCTAGAGCAGGACGAAGCTAAGGCCTGCTCTCGTGGACTTTACATCCTGAGAGGAAACAAGCAACCAGGCAACGTGATGAAGCAGAATCTTGTTTTCTAAGCGTGGGTATTTGCTTTTAAACTGGGGTTAAAGTCTTATGTAAAGGGCTGTGGAACCAACCTTTTGGGGAACCCTGGACTCTCCCTCTGCAGTAGCTCATGCTGCCTGCTGGCTGCAGCTCATTCATCATGCCCATGGCCAAGCCATGGGAGGGCATGGATGTCCCCACTGTCTCCCTACAGGTTGTCTCTCTTGCATTTCTACTTTTTTGGTTTTCTTCCCACTTTACTAGTGGCCCTGATTCCTCTCTATTTTAGTGTGTGGTTGGCAGGTGAGACTGAGAGGCAGGGGAAGGAGGAGTCCTGCAGCAGGGGAGGGGGCAGGCAGCTCTTCCTCTGCCCACAGTGTCTTCCCTGCAGCCCCCTCCTCCACTCTACTCTCCGGCCCCCCACTGTGCCTTCAGGGCCTGGTCCTAACCCCTCAAGGCTGACATGCCTGCCCATCTACAGGGACCATCTCTTGGTGCTCATCTGCTCCCTGTGTGGCCCTGGGCAGAAGCTGCCCTGTATCCTTGGTGACCTTTTCTCATATACCATGTCTTCTTCATCTTATCCTTGAGACCAGCCTAGACTTCCTGCAACGTATTAGCCATTTTTATGGTCCTCATGTGAGGAGTGCCCAACAAACACTGTCGCCTGACTGACTGATTTCCCCCACCAGGCCACCAGTCATTTCCCAGCCAGAGTCTGGCTCCTCTTTTGAGCACCTCCCCTCTGCCCCCTCTGAGGAGGCAGTGGCCAGATACATGTCAGCAGCTGCTCCCTCTGCAGGCTGTGGTTTTTGGTGAGCCGCCTTTTACGCCTCGCATCTCTATGGGAAACCTGCCCAGTTCAGGACTGATTAGAATGAATGGTTGCAATAAATTGTTTCCTTCCCTACAGCGTGGCCGAGCATATAGCCTGTGTGGCTGAAGTTGGCCACCGAGATAGTGGGTTTCCTTCCTGGGCTTCTGATCACTCTCTTCAGTTGTGTGGTAGGCCTGCTTAGCTCATGTTACCCAGACAGGACAAAGGTCAGGCTCTTACTGTTTAGAGTGTAGGTCACTGGGTAACTTAGGTAAGGTTAGGTGCCCACACTTCACCCCGCTTTGGGTAGGATCATCTGGAGGAAAGCGAGGCAGTGTGTGTAGTGGGTCCTGAAGCAGGTCATGGAGGGTGGCCACTGATGAGTGAGGACACTTTTCAGTGAGAAATGTGCCTTTTGCCCAAATAGAACTTGGATTTCATTTTTTAACAATATTTTCTTTAAGGAATGAAGAAAGAAAAAGCCTAAGAACTCTAGAGGTCAGAGTCTGAGAGAGATCAAGACAGAGATGGAGACAAAAAGGGAGTCAGAGAAAAAGAAACACAGAAAGACAGTGAGAAATGGACAAAGAGGGAGACAACAGGATAAAAGATCCAGAGAGAAGTACAGCGAGGGAGAGCGGCAGGAAGAGGAAGAAGGAAACGGGTATGAGGGAGAGTGAGAGAAAACATACAGATTTCCGAAGTACAGTTTTAATGTGGCTCTTCGTTTTATAGTAACAGGACTTCTTGAGTGAGTGTTATATGCCAAGTACAATGCTAAGTCATTTATAAATCTGACTTCCTGGGACTCTGAACTCAGGTCTGTGTGAATCAAAGCTTATAATTTTAAACATATATGGCACTTTTTTCTTATTTTCTTAGGACTGTACCATCCATTTTATCATATGAGATCCTTTCCCTCCAAAACTGGTTCTTGAGCGCACCCCTCTCCTTTCTCATCTCCCTACCTGCGGCCAGCAAGTCAAGCACACAAATGCACTGTTAAGGGTGCCTTAAATTTGTGTGCCCTTGTATGTTTTCAGAGCCTTTCCCAGGCAGTCATTCCGTGAGTGGATATTATTTTCTACATCTTATATAAGGGGAAAAAGAGGCTCAGAGAGATTAAGTTGCACTGCACAGCTTTTATGTGGTGGAGCTAGGATGCAAGTCCACAGTATCGGAGTTCAAGTCTAGCACTTTTCTACTCTGAGTGTCACCACTCTGAGAAGTGACCTCCATCACACCCACTCCATCCTGAGCCAAAGGCATGGCCAGGAAACCCGGAAGTGATTTGCATTTGGCATCAGGATGGGGCTGGTGGTGGGTGGAGAGATGTAGAGCTAGTGAGGGGCAGAGGGGCACATAGAAACTGCCCTCTGTCCCAAAGCCCAGAGTCCAAATCATGGGTTAGTTTGCTTATCCTGCGAGTTCCTGAAAAGTCTCCCCTCTAACAAAGTATAATGATGATACCCACCATTCAGAGGGAGCACTTCAGTGACTGGCAGCCAGAGGATGGGGCAAGATGGAGAGAACCAGGCAGGTCAAAGGGACCAGGGGCTGTCCACAGTGGAGAGGATACCTGCTTGTGGTATTATATTCCCTTCTTTAAGGAGAAGTGCTAGGAAAGCAACAGCAGATTTCCCTCCTGTGGCCCCTCCTGGTGTTACATTCCAAGTGGTTGCAGCAAAAGGACCACTGGGGATGTACTGGTCTGAGAGGCAGGTCTCTTCACCCCTCACAGGGACTCATCTGGTCCATCTGCACAGTGGCAGGAGGAGGACGCCCACAGAGGCACCTCCCCTCATGGAAGCAGCAGCAACAACCTGGAGCAACAGCCTTGCCTTGACACCTGGCTCAGGCCTCAGGAAAGAGAGGTTGTCAGAGAGATACAAACACCCAGACAGAACAAGCAGCCTGTGGAAAAGTATTTCCACTCAGAATTAAAGCAAAAAACAAACAAACAAAAACCCCCAAAGACCTATCAACACAATACCAAGGGGCCACATAGTATAATAACCACCGTCTTCCCCAGGGTTAAGACCTTCTAGGCCCCAGGCCTGATATCTGGTATCTCTACCCTTCAGCATATCAACATCTTCAAATATATCTACAAACCACATCAAATAGAATTTTTTTGCTAAAACAAAATTAGAAAGCATGGTTACATTTTTAATAAATGTTGAGTTTTATTAATAATACATAATTGGTCCCGAAACATACTCTATTATATTGATAGATGATTCTGTGGGTTGAGCTGAGCTGCATGTGACTAGGTGACACATGTCAAGTTTTGTAGACATTGAGTTAATATTCATTTTGATTTTCAGTTTTCTTTTATAATTTGGACCCAATCTAATTTGGTTTTTATTTTTAATTTCTTTTATAAAAAAATTCTCACTCAAGGATATGCTTTTATTGATTTTTAGAGAGAGAAGAGAGAGAGGGAGAAGAAGAGAGAAACATTGATCCATTTGCCTCCCACGCTCTGGCTGGGATCGAACCTGCAACCTAGGTATGTGCCCTGACTAGGAATTGGACCCACAGCCTTTTTGGTTATGGGACAATGCTCCAACCAACTGAGCCACCTGGCCAGGGCTTTGGTTTTAATTTTAAGTGATTGTGTGGGACAGTGAAAACTTGTAGGGTGTAGGTGTTGAGCCTCTTGTGCCTAATGAATAAAATATCTTCTCCCTTGCCACCCCCCACCCCAAAAAGAGAGAGACTAGTCTAGCAAATTTATTTTGAAAAATAAATTCCAGTTATTTTTTAAAAAACTGAAAAAAATTCAATTTCTTGGCCTAAATTATACTAGTCTCTTCTTCAGTGTTGTTTTTGTAGCTAAAATATAAGTAGTGTTTAGTAAGAAATGTGGAAAGTTTCTAAGTATTCCAAACAAATCAATTACCTCAAATCCTTTGGTAGAAGTTTGGGTATAAATTTTAAATGTGATTGTATCAAATAGCTCAGATTTTCAGAAGTGGAGGGTAAAGATGTGGGGAGGGAGGGTAAAGATGTGGGGAGGGTTGGGTTTTCCTGAGCCTCCAACTAAAACTCTGTGTGGCTCAGGCATAATGTAGACATTGGATTTTTCACCCCCTCGAAAAGGAGCCTGGCTCTGAATGCCGTTGTGATGGGCTGTGTGTGCAAACATTGAGCTCTGAGGCACTACCAAAGCAGAATTGACTGACTTGGGTGATAAGAGCTGAGTACTCATGAGAAGAAGAAGGCTGGAGAATGCCCTTCCAGGCGAAGGGACCTCGCTCACCCCGACATGCAGGAAGTCCAGTGCCTGGAAACAGGAAGATGCTCTGCCATGTGGGGACATACTGGCTTCCTAGTTAGGGACTGAAGCTGGGCCCTGGCTACACTGGCCAAGATGAGGGGGCCAGGCATAGCTTCTAAAGGGCAGCTTAAAGGAGAGCGCTGGTAACCGTCTGGAAAATGTTGTCAGCAAGCTGAGTGAGAACCTGTGGGGAAGAGGGCAGGAAGGAACACTTGGCTGTCCTCAACCACTGTGACTTACCTGACATAGGAAAAACTAAAATAAAGCAGCGTGAAATTGTAGCAGGCCCCCTTAATGTGACATACTCATGAAGAGCTCTGATAAATGGTGATGGAAAAAATAAAATAAATTTAAGAAAAAGAGCTATGATAACTAGTGATGTTTAAAGAAGAAAGAAGAAAATTCACAAAAAGACCCGAGGATAGTTACTACAGGAAAAGGAAATACAGATCCCTTAAGATCACTGATGTAAGAGAACAAATGAGGTCCTTAAGTGGCTGCCTTCCATCAGGGTAAGAGCCAGAATCTTTAAGCCTGGGCACTGTCACTTCTGAACCCAAGAAAAGTATCTTTTGGGTTATGCCTGGTGCTTCTCCATGAGGGGAACAGCACACTTACCCAGAACTTGCCCTTTGTTAAAGGGATGGTATCCCCTTGCTTCACTATGAATGAAGATTATGTGAAGTCCTTTAAAACTTATTTGAAAGAGGGAGGGATTTTCTCATTTTTTATTTTTTTGGTACATGAGCCATTACCATAAATGACACTGTCTTATTCCTTATTGCCTAATTAGTAATCTTGTACGTCTCTGTGAAATGGTGTGTTTAAACATTGCCAATCGATTTAAACAAAAGATTTCAAAATACTGTAGGATGAAGCACGGTGAAAAATTCCTGACAGACAGCATTCTCCTCAAGTGAGGTTTCTGCCATCTCAAGGTGTGCGGGTGCAGGGGGTCCTAGCAGAAGAGGGAATGTTTTCCTTATCATAAGGCAGTTCAGCTCAATCGCCACCGTGTTTTCTGACCCCTCCATTCCCTTCATCCAGGGCTTAGTTAGTCCTGAGGCTGTTTCTATAATTAATTTTTACAGGGTATTATAGACATATGTTTGAGTCTGCTGGGCTCATTCATTCATTCATTCATTCATTCGTTTATGTGTTACTCACTTAACAAAGACACACAAACTATATGTCCTAGATGTTAAGGATGTAGAAGGAATATAATACAGTTCCTTTCCTTGAGGTTAGCCCAGTGGGAAAACATGTTTTTGTGGAAAATCAAAATACAACCTGGTAGGCAAGAAGGATGGTAGGGAGATGAACAAATTTTCATGACAGCCCTGAGAAGGAGTGCATTACTCAGAGAAGCCCATCTGCTGTAACAAATAATCCCCAACTGTTGGTGGCTTAATAGGCTAAAAGTTTATTTCTCACATCAATCGAATGAACCTGAAATGGTAGAGTAGTGAGAAGGGTTATTCTGGGACCCAGGCTTCTTCTATTTAGAGGCTCTGCCATTCCCTGGTACCTGTAAATTTTCCTCTGGATGCTCAGAGTTTAGCAGATAAGTAAGGTTAAGAAAGCGAGCATGAGCCATGACCAGTGTTCTCCGTGGTTAGAGTGTGGACCCTTGCACTGAAGGGTCTCGGGTTCAATTCCTGGTCAAGGGCATGTACCTGAGTTGCAGGTTTAATCCCCAGCCCTGATTGTGGTGCATACAGGAGTCAACCAACCAACCAATCTCTCTCTCTCTCTCTCTCTCTCTCTCTCTCTCTTCCCCTCTATCCATCCCTCCTTTCAACTCTCTATAAAAAAGTCAATGAAAAAATATTCTCCAGTGAGGATTTAAAAAAGAAAAAAGAAAGCAAGCATGATTTTAGGGTCCAGGCCCAGAAGTGGTGCTCATCATTTCCTGCATGTCGCACTAGCTAGAGTGCAGTCTATGGTCCTGCCTCCTGGAGGGGAGACTGGGAGATGTGGTCTAGCTGTGTGCTCAGGTGGAAGAGAAGCAGTTTGGTGAGCATTCATATTGTCTTCTCTACAGGGAGCAACTTGCTCACCCTGGGTAAGGCAGGAGCGGCTCCATTAGAAGTGAGCATGAGGGTGGGAAGAATTGGCCTGGTGGAGACCTTAGGTGCTGGCTGCCAGGTAAAGGTTGGATAGCAGGTGTGTGAAGAGCATTCTGAGCAAAGAAAGTGGAGACAGCGTGGGTGTGTCTTCAGATAAAACTGGATTTAAGTATTGTCCCACCATTACTGATAACGTGACCTTGGGCCTAGTCCTTATGTGTCCCAGGTGCCAACTTCAGTCCTTCATTTCATGCCCTCTCCAAGATGCAAGCGTTACCTGGGGACTTGCCTTCCCAGTCACCACTGGCTGCAGTCTCACCAAGGTTCACCTTCTCTGGCTCTGTCCTTCTCTCTGTCCCGGATGAACCCTGACATGGACCTGATCCCCTTTCTCTGATTTATATCCACATACCCACACGCGCACACCCACACTCATTCCACTCTGACTCCAAGTGTTTTTAAGTGTACCAGTCTATACTCAAGTTTTGGGAAGATCCAGGGGCCTGGCATCATTGTAATGTGAATATTGAATGTTTGAAATTACTGTGCTTGAAAAAGCCCCTCAGGCATTTTTGCCAACCTGGGTTTCAGCATTTGAATATATTTCCTGCCCTCTCCACTTCTCCTCCTTTGCTGCCCAGGCAACTGGAACACCCCTTCCCTAGTTTCTGTTTTGCAAGGCAGTTCAGCTCTGTATCCCTACCCCTAAACTCAGCCCAGAGCTTCTACTTCATGCCCACTGCTGTGCCTCCCATTTGATGGGCCATCTAGTAGGGTCTGACTTGTCCCCTTCGACAAGGGAAAAGGAGCAGAAGAGAGAGTCATTTTCCTGTTGCTGTGAAGACAGAAGCCAATGGTGTCAATTTTTCTTTTAAGTAACTTTTTTCCTTTTGTATTTAATTTCCTTAAGGTTCAGATGGGACTGCTGCCACCTAAGTTGCAGGGCTGTTGTGAGAATTAAATAAGATAATATATGAAAGTGTATAAAATGGTGCCTGCCACATAGTAGATCCCCTACCCCAGTCACAGGGCATTAGAAGGCATGGTATTCTGTGGTCAGAAATGCAGGGACTTACTGTATATAGAGAGTGTGACAACAAGAGTGAGCCAGAGATAGAGCTGTAGAGCATGTTGGAGCCACGTAGCTTCATGTTGTATATTTTTTCCCAAGGAGACAGGCCTTTAGCCTCCACATTCAGAACTCAGAACAGAGCACATAAGATATAAATGGGAGGAGACCTTTTGTCTCAGCAGAAATTTGTGATGAAGATTCAAGGTGTGTCTGCAGGTAGGTTTGAATTTGCTGGTTAATGGCTGGTTCTAAGGTCTGTACCTGCAATTAGGGGAGCAGGCATTGGTTCCCTCCCGGGCTTGCTGGGCTTCTCCTGGAAGATCTGGTGGGAACTTGTCACTGGAGGCACTGGTTCACCTAAGGCAGTGGTTCTCAACCTTCCCAATGCCGCAACCCTTTAATATAGTTCTTCATGTTGTGGTGACCCCCAATTTCATTGTTACAAATTGAACATAAAGCATAGTGATTAATTACAAAAACAATATGTAATTATATATGTGTTTTCCGATGGTCTTAGGTGACCCCTGTGAAAGGGTCGTTTGACCCCCAAAGGGGTCGCGACCCACAGGTTGAGAACCACTGACCTAAGGGATCCTGGGGGAAGTGGCTGACACCGCTGAAAGGTTGCCAGGTGCTCCTCCTGCAGATTCTGGTGTGGGGACCCCTTCATCTTTACTTCTCCTTAGGAGGTAAAGGACCTCAGCCAACGTGAGCAGTCATGTGAATTGGGCAGGGGCCACCTGGACGACACTGTCCTCTCTCCCGCCATTGTCATTTCATGGTCCCCCAGAGCTAGAAGGGGCCCTGGGGCCACCCAGCAGAGCCGGCCTTCTCCTGCAGCCTTGATAGGTTTGGGACTGTCCAGTCTCTGTTGTGGAAATCCAGTTTGGGGATATCTGTAATCATGAGAAAGGTGTTTCCTAGAGCTGCCTTTCTTTATCTTCTACCTACTGCTCTTCATTTGCCAGCTGAACGGGGAAGGACTACCTCTTCCTTATGGGATCCTTATTGCATTCATGGTCTCATTGTTTTCTATTGGGTGACCATCTTGATCTCTGTACCCTCTCTTCTCAGTCCTGCCCACCTTATCTGAACTCTGGTGTTTACCCTTGACCTACATTTCAACTCCACCTGGTGCAGGGAGAAGAGGCTATTGTTTCTGTTAGGGGCCTGTCATTTCCAATGGTGCAGCCTTCCTTCTTCCTCTACCTTCCTTCCCCCTTTTCTTCCTTCTTCCCTCCACATCTTCTCCCCTTCTCCTCCTCCTCCTCTTTTTCCTCCTCTCCTCCTTCTCCTCCCTCCTCCTTATCTCCTTTCTTCCTCCCCACCCTCCTCCCCCTCCTCCCCTCCTTCTCCTTTCCTCCTTCCTCTCCCCTTTCTCCCCCTTTACCCCTCCTCCCACTCTACCCCTTTTTCTTCCTCTTCTTCCTCTTCTCCCCCCTTTTTCTTCTCCTCCTGTTCCTCCTCTTCTCTTCCTTCTCCCTTCTTCTCTCCTCCTTTACCCTCCTTCTCCCCCCCGCCCGCCTCCTCTCTCTCTCTCCTCCGCTCCCTTCTCTTCCTCCTCTTCTCCCCCACCCTCCTTTTTCTCTTCCTCTTTTGCTCCTCCCTGCCCCTCCTCCTTCTTCCATGTTACATTGTTTGCTCATGTTGACCTTTCAGGCACCCGTGTTCCTCAGTCCTTTTCCATATATGCTGCTGCTGGCAAGCTTTGTTTCTCCTCCTGTCCTTGGAGATTTCCAACTAAGTGTTTTTCATTGACACATCTTGGCCCTCTTTGTGTCCCCTTTCCTATTTTTATTTCTTACCCCTTCTGCTCTGTGACATTCTTGTTCCCTTTCCCACTATGAATACAGTGTTTCAGTGATTGGAGTAGTTTCTGGTCTTACTATTTGATGAGCTTCTTACCCTGTGAACACTTTCCTCTGACTCCATCCCATTTCCCCATTCAGGAACACTGTCCCCGAGTCCTGACCCTGCTATTAAGCACCTGAGGGGAGGCGTCATAGTGTTCATAAGAATCTATCTTACATGCTACACCGAAATATTTGAAAATGCCATCACTGTAGAAACTATAAATGCTTTCCAAACTAAGGTCCTGTGAGGGCACTGGGGACACTTTATTCCTGAGAGCAAATACAGACCAGGATGCCTTTTTGGCTACAGTGGGATCTGATAGAAAACTTTCGGCCTACCAAAATAGACAATATGTTCTAATGTTGTCTTTTAAAAAAATATGTTATTCATTTCAGAGAGAGAAAGGGAGAGGGGGAGAGAGATAGCAGCATCAATGATGAGAGAGAATCATTGATCAAATGCCTCCTGCAAGCCCCTTACTGGGGATTGAGACTGAAACCGGGCGTGTTCCCTGATCAGGAATTGAACCATGACCTCCTGGTTCATAGGTGGAAGATCAATCACTGAGCCACCACAGCCGGAGTCTAGTGTTGTCTTGCAAATAACACTTGCAAGTACACTTTCCTTAATGGGAGAAGAGACATGTGTGGTTTTAAAATCCCTGCTAATAGCAGCAGTGATGAAGTGAGTCATTAATGCCAGGTTGTGCTCTCTCTTTGCATACCTTTGCATTTAATCCATATGACAAGTCATGAGGAGCGGTGTTTGTGCCCCACAGCCTTGGGCAGGAGGTTAGCAGGCCTCCCCTGCAGGGTTAGCCTCCAGGAACCACCTCCTGTGGAAGCAGGGACTCCCAGTCAGGAGGTCACGGTTTTCCACAGGCAGGACAGGAGGGAGGGGAGCCTCTGCTGCTGCTTCAGCCTCTGGGCCTCGGTTTGTTCTGCAGTAAAGGCAGGATTGGGTTAGATGTGCTTCAGAGTGTTTCCGCTCTACAAGCCTATGATTTGACATCTTTGTTATTTCAGAGACAGGTTCCTTTGGAACATAGTGCTGTCACAAGAAAAAATATTGCCTTCTATTCAAATGTCTTCTGGTCCTGGACAAGGTGAATGAAGTTAGTGCCAGAGACAGAAAACCATTTCTGCAGGAAGCAGGGGTGCAGATGCGGGTGAGGGCCACGGGTGGGCTTGCATCCTCAAATGAATAGGGAAATGAGTTTCTGGGGCCGAGAGTGTGCATCTTGGACTGTACCCTGCAGGGTGAGCCTGCTGGAGATAGCGGATGTCCAACTGGTTAGGCTCTTCCTCTCAGCCCCAAACGCAGAATCCTCATGGCAGATCTGGAAGGGGAGCCCAGTGACTGTTTAGTCCACCCCTTCATTTCATATCAGTATCAGTGGAGCTCCCAGCCCTGGGAAGAAAGAGATGTTCACATCCAGGCCATATGGTCCAAGTTCCAAGAGGAGCCCTGACAGAGAAGATTGTAGGCCCAGTGGGCATGGCCAGTGGAAGTTTGGAATCTCAGCTGCAGATCATACCCTGCAAGTGTACCTCCCCACACGTGTATCTTCAAGAGGGGCCTTGGTGGAGTAAGGGTGACTGTAGGAATGAGGACCTGATAAGGCTCTTTCAGCTTCTCTTCCAACAACTTCTGCTTTGGAGGTGATGGGGCAACTGATGCAAACTCTCGAGACTGACATGTACTTAAAACAATGGTTCCCCACCTTCTGGCCCTTTAAATACAGTTTCTCATGTTGTGACCCAACCATAAAATTATTTTCGTTGCTACTTCATAACTGTAATGTTGCTACTTTTACGAATCGTAATGTAAATATCTGATATGCAGGGTGGTCTTAGGTGACCCCTGCGAAAGGGTCGTTCGACTGCCAAAGGAGTCGCGACCTACAGGTTGAGAACCACTGACTTAAAAAGAGTGAGCAGAAGTTCATCTGCCAGGCTGGTTCACTGAGTGTCCCTGGGACAGGAGCCTGGAGCTGCTTCGTGGTTCAGGAAGCTCTTGTCCATCTAACCCGAACACCTGAGGTTTGCCTGCTCACTCTGCAGTGAACCACCTTCTAGTGGAATTAATGAATTCAGGTGCTATCTCAGGTGCTAAAGCCCAGTCAAGATTTTCTACCTTAGGTGTAGTGAAAGCCTGAACAAGGTCCCATTGGTAAGATTTTTGAGTTTTTTCACATAAAGTATAGATGATCCCCAACTTTTGAACTGCTCTTTAATTCATTGTTAAGTTGGTATTTCAAACACAGAAAATTGTAAATGGCATTTAGATTTCCAGGCCGACCTGTTTAACTCACAATATAGCTGAAACACTATATAGTTGCCATGAGTCATAATGGAAAATAATATTTTTGCAAATCAACAATATAGAATTCTAGTTACTGACTCCGTCTCAAACCATTTTTGGAGGAAGGCCTTTAGCAGTTCCAACCAGGACACAAACATTGATGCTGAAGAGTAAAAGGAGGATGTCAGATTACTCTTGCCTCTGATAAGAGGGAAATGAGGAAGGAACAAGAGGTAGCTGGGTCTCTGCATTGCAGTGCTCAGGAAGCATCCAGGGATCTTAAGGCTGTCGTTATATGCAGCCCTGGTGGTCTCCTGTCAACATTTTTTTTTCCCTGGGTATTTCAAATATCACATGAACCAGTGGCCCAGGAGCAAGGTGGGTAGAGGGAGGAAAGACTCTAGGCTTCTAGATTTCTATGCAGGGCAGAACCTGTGAGCAGCTTGCCTTCAGGCCCAGAATGGATGGGTTGGTTGAACCTGCCTACCAAAGCATATTTTAGCCTTTTCTAGTCAGCAGTCCCCTGTCCAGGGCTATACCAGAAGTGGCTTTCTACCAGGTGCAGGCTGGCCCAGCACCCTTTCCTCAAGGGGGCTCCATCCTGCTTTTCTAACTTGGAGCAAAAACTATCTGGCTATCAGAACAGGGAGACTATAGTAAGGTCCCTCTCTGTCTCCCAGACTATACACCCCGAGTCCTTAGGGAATTTAAATCCCAGGGCTCTCCTGGCTGCTGCTTTTCTCTATAAGGCATATGAACTGAGATTCCAAACTTCCCTGGGTAGGTCTCTCCTTTTCTCTATGCCTCCCTCCCTTCTTCCTTTCCTCTCCCCCACCCTCTCTCCCCCTTCCTCCTCCCCTTCTTTTCCTCTTCCTCTCCAGCTTCACTGTGTAGCTTGCATCCAATAAAGCCACTCACTGACATTAAAAATGCCCAGTTAAATCCTGAGTGCTGTGTAACTTAAATTCAAATTGTACCCCAGGAAATCTGATACAGTCTGCGTTTTCTATTGATTTAAAAAATTAAGATTTCGTGATATAATGTAATTCATTATTATGCTATAAAAGGCTATTATGGACATTTTAGTGACTACTTTAATTTTACTTATTAGTACTAATTTAAATCTTAGCTTATTACTACAAGTCCTAGAACCCTTTATTTTTCAAAAATCAGCTGATTGGAATTTTTTCAACAATTTAGACAAAACTTTCCTCCTTCTTCTGCCTCTAAAAACATTCAGATAAGTGAGGTTTTCCTACGTTTAAATCAGTGATTGAATAGGACCAAACTGAAGGATAATTAATTTTTGAACCAGAAGTGCCAAACTGAAATGAATTTTATTAATTTCAAAATCTGAAAATCTGAGGGGCTTCTTAAATAACCGCACAGTGAACCAGTACAGTGCAGAAATAAACCTGTGTCTCATAAAGCAACGGTAAGATCCTTTCCAAAGGAAGCCTCAATTTCTTTAGGAATGTGCCCTGATTTGCATTTTTTGGGTCTAGTAAATTCGATTCAAATGTATTTCCTCCAGAATTTTTACTGCCAGAGGAAAGCCTTGTGTGGTGGAAGTGACCTATTATTCTGTAATTTGCCTGCCCCTAGGGTGACATGGTCTTGAAATACAGAGCACTGGCCTGGCTTGGAGGGGATTGCAGAGTTCCTATTCAAGGGTTCCAGCTACCTAGAGGCAGGAGCAAAGGATATCCTCGGGAAGGAAGGTCCTTGTTGGTGCCTTTGCCCTTTATGATGAAATGTCCTGCTCTGGCAGTTCAGCTGAAAGCGTCTCTGAAGGCAGCAGGTGCCCAGCACCTAGGGGCTGCTTTCCGGGCTTCCTTTCCCCTTAACCCCGCTACCCCTTTTGTTTCCCCCCAAGCAAAAGGCTTCTAAGGAGGCTGCTGAGACATTCCTAGGAGGCTATTTAGATGTGTTCTTGGACCATAAGGATGACTCACTGTTTAGTAATTCATTACAGTCCAATACTGTAGGCCCTGCATGTGTGTGGGGGTGTAATCTCAGTATTGCACAATGTTAGAGAACTTCTCCACTCTACCCAATTGTGAAGACTTCAGTTTAGAAACAAAACATAACAAAAATTGAACCAAGTTTGGAGGAAAAGGTATAATGTCTTTGACAGAAAGAAAATCTTTTCATTTTCTACTCTGTAGCTCTCAGGTTATACCAGGGTCAGGCAGAGAGATGATGAGGGAGGTGGGAGGGTCAGACCAGGGTGCCTGGTGTTAAGGGCAAAAGGCATGGAACCAGCCCCGGGAGCACTGTTGTGTAGGGCTCTGTGGTCCGCATTCATTGTGACAGGGTAATCAAGAGGTGATGTGCAGAGTGGTATATTTATTTTATGTGATTTTTAGTTCTCAAGCTGAGGGATGCATTTTTGTTGTACTCTTAATTCATCTCAATTATATATTGTTGTCTGTTGTGTGTGTGTGGGGGGGCATAAAAATAACTCCTTTCAACTTCTAAATTCTCTTGGCTGGACTAATAATCAGATTAACATGAGACAGAGTAATAGGCGAAATGTTCGAAATTTATTAGGATGTACATGTGGGGGTGGCCATAAGGATATGAGACCAAGGAGGCATTGGGCAGTTGAGGGCCATATGCCATTCTGGACTAAAGAGAGGGGGTAGGGGTCTGTGGTTTCAAAGAGAAAGCAGGAAATTCACAGGAAGATGAGAAGGAGCAAACATGTCACAAACAAGTTCTTGCTGGACCACCAGGAACAATAGGAGTCCAACACAGAGGGTTACTAGATTTGTCCCCGCCTGCCGCACTTAATGCATACAAGCTAAGGTGAACATGCTAAGCTTTCCTTCCTGAAGCAGGTTTGCCTATCTGCATTCCTTTGGGCAGGTAAAGTGTAAGATGTGTCAAAGGTTCTTTCTGAGTCTTTTGTTTCTTAATATCCTGCTTAAAATCAGTATCCCAACAGGTATATTTTGGGATGGTAAAACTTTCGTCCCCTTTATATCGATAAATCTTATCTGAAGAAAATGTGTCTGATGCAAGTAACATAGCCTTTGTACATTAAGTATTGGCTGCCATAGGTCATCTCTCCTGATACTTGTTGTGAGTTTGTCCCTTTGTCCTTGGAAGAATATTCCAAGTTGTTCAGTTAGTCCGTGATGGCCATCGTGTTCTAGCCATCTTTGAGGCATCCTGATCTTTCTGGGCTCTGCCATCTTCTGTGTGGCAGCTCTGTCCTCAGAGAGCTCCTTGAAATCCCAAGGTGGCCACCACCATTTTGGAAACCACAGGAAGAAGCAACAGTACCAGAGGAAAAGGAGGTACCTCTTCCCTGAGAAAAGAATGAGGAAACCTTTCCTAGAAGCATCCAGCAGACACTTGCTTGTTGCATTGACCAGAAGTTAGTCAGATGTTCCTTTAGCAAGAAGAATGATTGTCTTCACTGATTTAGATGAATTAGGATTTTTCTCCATTACTGGAAGAGGGGTGGACACCCAAACAAAATCCAGGCCCTACCAGCCAGGAAGAGGGAGGGATTGCTTCTAGGGAGGCAGAGATTCCAGTTTTATCATAATTCTTTCTGGCCAGGGCTCAGAGAATGTTGACCATTTATATTTTTCTAGTCCTTCATCATGTGCAAAAATATGTGGTTTTTAAAAAATTATATATGACTGTCAGCTGATTTTTCAACAGAAACTTTGCAGGCCAGAAGGAAATGGCAAGAAATATTCAAAGTGATGAATAGCAAAGACCTACAACTAAGATTACTCTATCCAGCAAAGCTATCATTCAGAATTGAAGCTCAGATAAAGAGCTTCAGAGACAAGAAAAAGCTAAAGGAGTTCATCTGCACCAAACCAGTAGTACATGAAGTGTTGACCAGTATTCTTGAAGAAGTGGAGGAGAAGGAGGAGGAGGAGGAGATGGAGGAGAAATAGGAACGCCATCAGCAATTGAATCTAAAAATCAAAATAAACAAACCAGGAATCTAATGAACAAAATAGAACCAGAGGCTTGGAAACATGGAACAGATTGACAAATCTCAGAGGGAAGCAGGGAGGGGGCGGGAAGAGATTAACCAAAGACCTTATATGCATATATGCATTATCTATAGACACAGACAATAGAGTGGTGAAGGCCTGGGGTGGAGCTGAACTGGTGGAGGGAGATAATGGGGAGGGGAGGGGAGAATAGAGGGACATCTGTAATACTTTAAACAATAACGATTAAAAAAATTATAATGATTAGAGAAATAATTTGAGGGCATTGCTTTTGATAAATTAGGTTGATTTACAGGATTTTAGATTTGGAGTGCCTTAAAGAACATCCAGCTCTTTTATTTTACAAATAGGGAAGCTGAGGCTCAAGTTGCTGAGGGTGTCTCGTAGCTAGTTCACTGAAGCCTACCTTCGGTGCCACAAGTCTCTAATCTTGTATCCTTTTCCTACTTTCATGATACTTGGCCCCCTTTCCCTTTAGGCAGTCAATGCTGTTGTGCACTTATATGTTTTCATTTCTGTTAAAACCTGCACAAGAACTAAGTAGCAGTCATTTATAGTCCAGCATGGATATTGGGTATTTCATATTTTATGTCTTCCCTTGAATCATTTCAAGCATTTACTAACAGGCATGGGCATTATTTGGGGGGGTGGGTAGGAGACCTTCCATTCTATTTTAGGTCCTTTAGAATTAAACCTTCTGGGTGGCACCCTTCTGCCTTTTTCTTTGAAGTCAAGTCCGACCATGGTCATCTCAACAGCCACAGCAGAGAAGAGAAAGGGACCTTGGGTCACCTGGGAAAAGGCATCCTGTCTGACACCATCCTTAGACCCTTCGTTTAACTGAAAAATGTTTTGTGAGTCCATTCTGGGCTCTGCTGTCTTGTCATCTGTGAGCAGTGGGTGAGATGAGGCTGTGGAGAGAAGGCGGAGGCTGTTGGGATGCTCCAAGCCCAGATGAGGATGTCTGTTTGACCATCTGCCCCGCCCACAATCCAGGATACTTATCCACAAGAGGCTTTGTTTCTGGAAACCTAAGTGCATGATCATAGAAATCTGGGAAGTGGCGATTTGTATTCCAAGCGCTTTCCTTTTTCTATGCAAATACAATCATCATGGGGATTCTGGGACAGTTCCCTTGAGTATTTAGAAAGTGACTTGATGTCCACACTGAGGGTTGTTTAAAATGAAACAAAGGCAGTTTTTCCCACAAAGGGCCGTGCCTCTGAACTGTTCAGATGGTTAGGTCAGAGGAGCAACCGCTGTACTAAGATGGTGTAGGACCTTGTCTGCCTGTCCTGTCTTTGTGCTGTCCTCCCCGACCACTGTATGCAGCAGCGATGGCCCTGCTCTCTCTCTGGTACAGTAGCTCTCCTTCGGGAGCAGCCAGCACTATGGCCCAGTCATTCTTTGACAGGGCCCGTCCCACCCATCACCGGGTGTTTAGAACCCATGGCTTTCACCCCAATTCAGTTCCCCACCCAGGGATGGTGACAACCAGAAGAGCCCCACTGGCTGCTAACTGCCTCCTGGGGCGGTGTGCTGCTTCTGGGTGGGAATGTTCCTTAGACGCCAGTTCATTAAGAGCCAGAATTTGGAAGCTCCACTTGGTCATATGTCAAGGGTCATCTGTCCCTTGACTTCCTCTGTTTTGAGGGCAGTTTTCTGAATCTAGGGAAGGAGGGCACTTCTCTCCTAGGTTCACGTGGCCACTGACACATTATGGCTTCAGTCAGCAAATAAATGAACATTGCTGTAACGTTCATTTATCCCCTCCCACCCGTGGGCCTTTCACTAACACGTTCTGGAGTCACTTTTCACACCCAAGAGATTGCTATTCATTGCCCAAGGGGGCAGCTCAGGGTACTGTGACCTGAAAGATCTTCACAGCAGGTCTGCCTCTTGCCAAACCTCAGGGCCCAGAGCCCCGGGCCCTGTTCTTCAGTGCACACACAGGCTGCGTGTGACATCGCACAACCATCACTGCAAAGGGAGACACAGGGTGAAGGAAGCATGGCAGCTTCTTGGACATCAAACAGCCCTTGAAAACAACAATTTGGTAAGTTATGAATGAATCAGAACCAGTTACACTTCTCCCAGAAAGCATATTTAAATTTCACAGACACACTCACACATCAAAGAACATTCATCTCTTTCTGGGAGTGGGGGTCTTGGCCACATGTGTTGGGTTTGAGAAGCCAGCATGCTTTTCCAGTCGACAACACGCACACATTCTTGTCCCTTCTCTTTTGCTGGCCACCAGCCCTCCTGGAGGAGGTCATCCATTTGGGTCCTTCTAAAGGGCTGGGTGAAACTGGTGACAGGCTTCTGCACATTAAACTGAGAGATCAGAAACTGCTCATTTAAACACTTTATTTCCTAATGTGATAGTTTATATGATTTTATATGATAAAATGTGATAGTTTATATTATATTAAATTACACTATGTAATAGACATGCTGTATTTTAGTTACATTTCAGGAACTACCTTATGATGTATTTTGGTTACATTTTAGGAAATTGGTTTCGGGTTAATGTAATACAACACATTATATTTTTTCCTATTTAAAATAATGAGAAATTTTAAAAAAAATAAAATAACCCAGAAAGGTTTCATGGAGGGGATGAGACCCCACAGAATGTCCGACTTTCAGGAATGGAGTACTGACATGTGCTTTTATACACATGATCCCTATCTTCAAGGAATGTATGGTCTAATTGGGGTAGTAAGACAAACAACAAGGCTTGAACTGTTGCATAAGGAAGATAACACAGGGACAGATGGTCAGGTTAGGTGTTGGGGTGTGCAGTATGATCTTGATTGTGTCGGGATTAGGACAGCAGAATGACTTCGGGCAGGGGTACCCAGAAAGGTTTCATGGAGGGGATGAGACCCTGGGGGCCTTATGGAACATCAGGGTCTGGATAGGATGGGAATCATCTTACAGGCTAGTGATGGCGAACCTATGATACGCATGTCAGAGGTGACACACAAACTCATTTTTTTGGTTGATTTTTCTTTGTTAAATGGCATTTAAATATATAAAATAAATATCAAAAATATGTCTTTGTTTTACTATGGTTGCAAATATCAAAAAATTTCTATATGTGACATGGCACCAGAGTTAAGTTAGGGTTTTTCAAAATGCTGACACGCCGAGCTCAAAAGGTTCGCCATCACTGTTATAGGCCATGGCTGTTTAAATTTCAGGCTTTAGAAGTTTCGTTAAATGAACATTCCTTAATAACTATAATATATCAGGTGCTGTGTTAGGTATAAAGTAATGAGCAGAAAACAAACACCAAAAACATTGTTTGATGTCTGCCCTGAATCTCTCTTTTTAAGTCTAAGAGGAATGAGAAGACGTGTGCATTTATTAAAAACACACACAAAATAATGCACAACGTAATTCAAAGTTGAAAAGTTGAAACGTGCCAGAAGACAGGGATGGTTAGATGAAGCGCTATTTCGAAGAGGGGGCTTATACATGTATCTGAGAGGTTGCCAGGGCATTAGCTGGGATAGTTGTGTTAGCTGAGATAGTTGTGTTAGCTGAGATGGACTCAAGCCAAGATATTGACTAGGGTGCACATATTATTAATGACTGGTTCTACAGTATTCATCAGATGAATGCCACTGGCTTGGAGAGCTAGTGTGGGTTTGGAGCCCTCTTCAGTCAGGCACAAAGCTTCTGCTTGCTGGATTGGAGGGAGGATCCAGGGGGCCTGAGGAAGGGGGATTGGGTAGTAAGGCACATTTGGGAAACTAAGGGTAATGGCTATTTCCCAACCAATATAGAAGTGTCTTAGTATTTAATGATCAGTATATATTTACCATATGTAGTAGCTGAAAATCAGCTCATATTAGAATTTCTGGGGGTGGGTAACCAGTGAACCCAGGGGTATAGGTTATCTACCCTCCCTCACCCCATCCCAGAAAATGTATTTTATCCCATAAAAAAGGTCTTGATTTTCTCTAGGGTTGTTTGGCATGGCTTAACCCCAAAGTCTAATTGAAGGCCTGAGTACCTACCCACACAGAAATAAAGGAGAAACCTGTTACCTTTTCCAACCACTCTGAGCATCCATACCCATTCAGGTGCCCCCCACCACCTTGGCCCCTGCCCGGAACCCTGGACCTTTCCTGTTTCCAATAAGAAGATCTATGCCTCGCTGAGCAGAGGGCTCCAGACAATGGGCCAGCTCTCTGGCTGGCAGTGTCCATTGTGATGGTGGGTGATTCAAAATACCACCCCCTGGCGTTCATTCCTCCTAGTAAAAACAACTGGTCATACTGCACCTCACTAAAGTCTTAGTGTTGGGGAGATGTGTTATTATTAGAATTGTTTTCATAAAAACACTAATCAAGCAGCTTTTAAAAATTTGTAAGCACCTACTCTCTCTATATATCAGTACAGTTCAGCAGAAAACCAAAGGAAAACAAACACTAATAATCCTCATGAACAAATGAATGAACACAACAGTCGGAAGTGGTCTATTTGATGGGTGTAGTAATGAAATCACTGGAATGGGTCATCGTGTGCCTAAAATTTGATGGCTCTCAGAAGTCAAATCATGTTCCATCTTTACATCTGTGTGTGTGTGTGTGGGTGAGAGAGAGAGAGAGAGAGAGAGAGAGAGAATGAGAGAGAGAGAGAGGTGATGTGGAAGGGGGGAGAAAGAGAAAGTGCATGCCAATAGTTTAGGGGTTGTTTCATAAGGTTTTTAAAACTGGTTTGAAATGGTGATGGAAAAAATAAAATAAATAAAATAAAATAAAATAAAATAAAATAAACTGGCTTAAACTGTCATACACATAGTGCCCTATTAAGTAGTTGTTTGGTTAAGAATAAAGAACCCCTCCCTAGCTGGTTTTGCCCAGTGGATAGAGCGTCAGCCTACGGACTAAAGGGCCCCGGGTTTGATTCCAGACAAGGGCACATGCCAGGGTTGCAGACTCGATCCTCAGTAGGGGGCATGCAGGAGGCAGCCAGTCAATGATTCTCTCTCATCATTGATCTTTCTATCTCTCTCTCTCTCCTCTCCCTTCTTCTCTGAAATCAATAAAGATATATTCTAAAGAACAAAGAATCCCTAATTATATTTAAAAAATACAATTTAAGGAGCTGAAGTTTAAAATAACTGTCTTGAACTTCAGAAAACTCATCTCTGGAAACCACCTATGGGAGGATATTTGTACTTTCCAAGAGGGTCTGGTGGAGCAAAAAGCAAGTTAGTTTTTTCTGCATTTCAATCCATGGCCTTCTAAAAGAGTTACTCAGCATTTCTCTAAAACAGTAATTGCCTTGCTTTCTCAAGCACCCAAACCCACCCTGTCCACCAATCAAATTCTCAACTAAAATCAGAAGGGTTAAAATCCAGTTATTTTAAGTGCTGCATACTCTTAAAATGTGTGACTGGTTATGTTGTATATAAGCAGCTTGTATCAGAAATGCAGCAAGTCATGCTATTTAGTAACACACACCAGAGAGGAGATAGAGGAGAAAAGAGAAAAAGGAGAGGCAGAGAGGGAGACACTGATATTCTGATCCTTCTCATCCTTCTCTTCAGGAGAAGCTTGCATTTTACTTTCTAAAAATGGTAACTGCAAAGTAAGAAAACAAGTTTATCTGTTGCAGGAAGAAGGAAAGGCAGGGAGAGGCGTCTACTCTTCAGCGTGGTGTGATTTATTTTTGTCATACTGCTTTTGCAGCAGAACATCTGGGGGCCAGTGCAGAGTTGGGGGTCTGGATCTGCCTATGTTGAAGCTGCTTCATTAGGGTCATAGTTAGAGATTTATTTTACCAGGACCATGATGGGAAGTAAGAACTCTTTACAAAGTTGGGAGTTGGGGATAGGGTAGGATGCAGTGATGACATATGAAATGGTGTGTGAAGTGGGAGGGTGATGATGGTGCTGCTTTAGGATTTATGCCTTCTCATTTGAGGCATCCAGGTAGCTCACCTTGGTCACCTTTCTTAGGAAGAAGCACACTGCCTTCACTCAGAATTGTGGGGTATGGTGGAGGGTTAGGTGACTCAAGGTTAGAGGGGATTTCAGCCTTGTTTTCATGGAGCTGACATTGACCTTTGGTGCTAGTGTATATGATCTCAAAGTCAGTAACAAGGCAAACTTGATAAACTTTGGACTAGTGGCATTTCAGAGAACTAGAATTTCAAGTTTCTAAGTTTGGAAGCACCCCATTAATCAAGTGAGTTAGAGAAAAATCATTACGTTAATATTTCATTTATTCATTCAATTATTCAATACTAGTGTCCCAGTGCACAGATTCATGCACATTGAAAGGAAATTAGAAGAAATATTTTAATGTTGCTATTTGTCCTTTCTCTATAATAGAAGTGTCAACCAAATTCACAATCAATAATGACAGATTGAAACACATGCCTGCGATTGGCACCAGCGAGAGCCAATATATTCTGCGCAGTGAGAAAACCTGAAATCATTTTCCAGGTCCACCATTTCTTACTTCTTTTCAGTTGGGTGAAGTTTCTAAATCTCCCTTTTTGTGCTAATAAAAAGAAAATAGGATTCCACTGATTCTCTTTTCTACCAACTCTAGGACTTCTGTGAGGATCAAACGAGATGAGGCACGGGAAAATGCTTCACAGACATTTGGTTAAAGTGTAAAATGTTTGCACCTGGCTATAAAGCAAGTCATGTTCCTGGGCTGAAGAAACCCCAAGGAGGCTAGTTGCTAGGGAGAGGAAGCTGGGCATTGCTATGTGACATCATTACCTTGCGTCCACAGTCACCATTTTTGGGCTGGGGTGGGCTGGGCTGTGGGCTGTATTTTGCGCCATGGGATCTCGGCAGCAACAGCTGTGGTTTGGTTGGGTGGTGGTGGGGCCTGTGTCCCATTTAGGGGAAGCTGAGTGCTGCTTTGTGGACACCAGGTCCGCGATGCTGCTTCTCTGTAAATGGCCAGTGCACGTCATGACAGCTCCTGTGTTGAGCATCTGCCACCTGGTTGGACAGTTGGACACTCGGCATATTAGCCATATATATATATTTCTTGATCACCGGTTAGGTGCCCAGCATAGTGCTGGAGGCTATGCTTGGGGTGGATGGGAGCCAGATGCAACGTCATCTCCTCCTTTCCAGTAGCTCCTTTCCATGGGATCTGCAGCTGTAACTCAGTGCTTCCTGCCATAGAGAAAGAAGGAACCATAAAGATGGGTAATGAGGACAAGCTGGGATTTTGTGTATCAAGATGGTGATATAGCGATGGTAAGAGCTGTCTTTTGGGGCACATGTTAGCAGAAAGGAGCATAAAGCTTTCAAAAGAGCCCAATTCTGTAGTCATTGTCTGTCTTGACTTTTGCATTTGTTTTGTTAAATGAAGGCCCTGCTGGGACCCAGGGGTCCAGGTGGGAATTGGCATGCAGGTGGCCTCAGCTTCAATGGTGAGAGCAGTAAATTAGTTGGGTCTTGCTGAATTAGGAACCCTCCCATGTCTGCCAGGTCAGGGTCAGATATACTTTGGGATTCTGTAGTTTATAGGACACTACCCCACTTTCTCACACTTATAGAAACCATGTGCTGATAGCATAATTGGGTTGGTTGGATTGTGCCTGGCCATGAGAACATTGGCTGTGTGGACTCAGGACCCCTCCAGTACAGGTCCCGACAAGCCCAGGGGACCTGAGGCAGGAACGGGCATTAGGTTTAATGGCTAGATAGTCCAGAACAGTGGAAGAACAAAGAGATGTTTTGTTCTGGATTATCTATTATTCTGAGGTGATTGTGAGAGGAATAATGACTTTAGTTCTTGCACAGATTTTTAAATTAGCTGCTGTTTGCATTTTCTGAGCACACATCAACCAGTTAGGGAGAGAGAACCCAAGGGTGAGTGCAGTACAAGGAAAGAATGCAGGAATTCAGTCATTGCTGTCAGCTTTATTCAAAATATAGTTGAAGTGATCACATACTATCTGAATTAAACAAATTATACTTTGAGAAAATTAGGCTGATATACATTTAAGGAAATGTTATTATGATTACCTATAAGGAAAATTATTGCCAACAAAATTCTGGATTGTAATTTATCTGATCTGCTTATGACATACTTGTATGTATGAGAAATAATTTTTTTAGACTAGAGACCTGGATAGGGAGTAGGATTTTGTTTTAGAATGCAGAGCTTAGAATTTTAGAAAGAGAGGTATTATATCTAGGTCAGATATTATTACTGTCACTTTCTTTGCTGTTTACCCACAATGCTGTCTCTGTTATGTTTGAGTCAATTGCTCCTCTACCGTCTTCTCCCCCTTTTCTTCAGAGTGTCTGCTGTGCTCTGACCATGTGTCTGGGATGACAGCAGATACAGAGTTATGAAGGTGAATAGTTAGATGTGTTTTCGGCCTTCATGGAGCTTAGAGTCTAGTGAGAGGGACAGACCAAGGGAACATACTAGTACAACTGTTGGACACTATGCATTTTCTCCTCTGATATCAGAACTGACCCAGAAGACCCTGTAAATAACTCCATTGCTGCCCCCTGAAGATGTTTTTGTTTGTTTTTTTAATCCTCACCCGAGGATATTTTTCCATTGAATTTTAGGGAGAGTGGAAGAGAGACGGAGAGAAAGAGAGAAATATCGATATGAGAGAAACACATTGATTGGTTGCCTCCTGCATGTGCCCCAACCAGGGCCTGGGCTAGGGAGGAGCCTGCAACTGAGGTACATGCCCTTGACTGGAATCAAACCTGGGACCTTTCAGTCCACAGGATGTCGCTCTATCCACTGAGCCAAACCAGCTAGGGCAGCCCCCATGAAGATGTTTAAGAACTGCTCAATGATTTTTACTGTTACAGTACCTTACTTTTTAGAATTGTGTACTGACAGTGCTTCTGGTGGTGTCATACTTATAAAAGAAACCACAAATGCTCATGCTGCCTGACTCCCACAGACACCTCTGGGGCCTGGGCCTGGTTAGGTATTTTTCCAACAGAGAAGTGGTCAGTTAGGAGAGGCACAGCACTTCTCATTCTCTCAGAGCTAGGGAGTTGGGCAAGTATTTGAGCCTGGAGTGGCCCCAGCCAAGTGTCAGTTGACCCCCAGGTAGGCAGCTCCCTGGGGGAAGGAAACGTGCCTCCAGCCTTTGCTCTGCCCTTCTCTCTGGTACTGCTTGTTGTGTGGCCTTCAGATGAGCCATTGCATGTCTTCAGGTTCCTCTTCCTCGCTGCCTCAGAGAAGAGACCCATGCCCTTCTGTGCAGGGTGCCGTGGTGTGGAGTCGGCCTCCAGGGCTGGGAGAGGGGCTGGGGTGAGGAGGGGCGGGATTATTGCCTATTACACATGGGCATCGAAACCAGGGGAAGAAACATAACAGCTTTATTTTTAGGCTTTGCTAATTCTCACTCTTCTCCTAGTTCACTGCTACCTGGCAACAGCTTATTGTCATGGCAACACCAATGTTAATGAGGGAAGCTCTCAGTGTGTCTGTTTTCCCGGTGCTCTGTGACAGCACGCTGCGTGGAGCGCTCTCTCTCTCTGGCCATCAGAAGCTAAACATTAGACTCCCCTCGTCTCCATCTCCCAAGGCCTCCCAGGTTCTGTTGGCAAAGGAAGGGAATGGAGGCAGTGATGAGGAGGGGCTTATAGTTCTGCTTACACATTCCTAACTTATTCTGTGTTTACCGATGGGCCTGCTGGCTTCACATGCTGCCCCTCCTCCCACCAGGCCACTCCCTTAAGGTTTGTGGGTGGCGGCCATAGGCTGCTGAACAGTAACCAGTTTTCTCATGTGCCAGCAGCTTGGGATTTGTGCAGGTTTTATGGCCCCTTTCTGCAGTTTGTCAGCAAGCCTCTGAATCTTAGTCCTGAAGAGAGGGGAGATGGCCGCTGGTCTTGGAGGGAACTGAGCTCCCAGCGGGAGTGACAGCTTGTACCCTGGCCCCTGGCTTTCTCTGACATCTGTGCAGAGGCTGCCATTGTGGCCTCATGTGACATGGGAAGGAGAGCAGGTGGAATCTGCTGCAGCCTCTTCTCACCTCAGTTCTTCCACCTCTAAAGTGGTGTGTGTGTGAAGCCTTGATGGTCCTCACTGTCCGCTGCTGAGGTGTGACTGTGGTGCTCCAGGCGCCTACTCACCAGTATGGGGGTAGCTTCCTGGACCTCTTGGTGACTCAGTTTCTCACTTAAAAATTAAGGATGATAGCCAGATAAATATGTGCCAAGTGCTTAAAGCAGTGTCTGGTATAAGATAGTGGTTCAATAAAATTAGTTGTTATCGTATCTGGTCATTATTTAATCTTCACACTGATCTTGTGAAGTAAGTCCTGTTAAATGCTCACATTACAAAGAAGGAAGCAGGCATGGACAAGTGGAGCAGCTGCCCAGCATCTCCAAAGGGACAGCCCTAGAAGCCTCGGTGGCCGTCCCTGGTGTGCCTAATGGTAGTGTTCCTCCACACCCCTCAGCTCCTGGTCCTCACAGTTGCAGAGCTGGTCCCTTCTCCTGGGGTGGCTTTGGGGCCTCAGGAATGTGCATGAGCACTTTGCACTCCTTGGGTAGAAGGTGCCCTGTGGCGAGTGTTATAATCATTATTAAGTGTCACCCCCGGGAGGTGGCTCTTACTGTTGGGATTGCTGTGAGTTTGGACTGCAGGCCCTCATAGAGTGATGGAGTCGCACTGCCTGCAGCGCCAAGGCCCGGGACTGCTGCTCAGGACACAGGGGCCCTGGCGGCTGCCTCTCCATTGGGCTGAGGAAGCACATCACTGTTTACTCCGCTAGGTTGTCCAAAGTTTTGGCTCCTTGTAACTGCGTAGTTCTTTTAAGTAAATCATTCTATGTAGTTTTTCAAAGGTAACATTCATATGGTACGAAATAAAAGTTATACAAACAGATATGCAGTGTAGTCTGCCCTCTCCCTGGCCCCACCTTCGGGTGCCTCTCCCTGCAGAGACCTGTGCCTCAGCCAACAGACATACAGATAGATTTTTCATTCCTGATAGGGACACTGTGCTCTCTGTCCTGCGTTATGTTGTTCACCCCTCTGTACCGGGGAAACTGCTCCTTATCACACACAATCAGGATTGTGGTCTCTGTCATTTTCAACAGACAAGTTAAATGTGTTACTGAGTTTTTATTCCAGGTGAGTTAGTATGTGAATAATTGTGATATACGCTGGCGACAAGGTAACAGTAATAGTGATCTGTTATTGAGTATCACCAGGATAATAATACTAGAATTCTTTTGTAATTCCTAAACCAGTGTTTTATTACCCATTATAAAGCTGAAGTCCAAAGTCAGAGCTAAAAATGTCGCTGAGCTGCAGTTTTAATGGAAGTCCATCTGTGTTCTCATCCCTGTGCCCTTTTAGTCATCCATGCTCCCTTTTTTATGTAAATATGCTCACACAGGGGTCTCAGCCATAGGCAAGGGCTGCGGGAGTTAGCTACCCAAGAGTGACCATAATATTTTAATTTTGTGTTGGCCTCATGGCACCCAGCTCTCTTTCCCCTCTTCCCTAATGGTCCAGTGGCAGTCCAAAGGCAGAAACTTCTGGTTTGCAAACATAATCTTACTGATGTGTGAGGTTCACTTGAACTCCATCCCTTCTATTCTGTGCTTCTGTTTCTTTACCTATACAATGTGCAGCACTGGCTCACCCCCGCCTAACAAGGTGCTGAAGAAGAGATAAAAAATACTGCTCAGCGTCTCACTACTGCCTCTCCCTCCTCTCTCTGATGTGGCAGAGGGGCGCCCTCTGATCAGGACTGAGCACCTGTGGGTGGGAAGTCAGGAGGAAGGTGGCACAAAGTCCAGGGGTTGCTTTGAGAGTGCATGCGTGCTGACAAGTAGGTGCTCACCAAGGATTTGCTACACTAGATGGAGAGACAGATCCAGGTGTGGCTGCATATTTTGGATTTCCTGTTCAGAGAATGTCAGACGCATGCCAGTCTGAGGTCCCTGCTTTAGCTTAATCTCTGCTATTTGTCGTGTTCTGCTGTTATTCAGGGCTTCAGTCTTCATTTTCCTTTATTCTTCATACTTCCCTTCCCTTCTTTTTTTATGAGCTTGCCCACTTATTAGGATAGAATCTGGCCAAGTGCCCTGTTAATCTGATCACTCATGGCTTTGTGGGGCCAGCATGCCTGAGAGGGCAGGAGAAGGGTTCAGAGCTGGCTGGTTCATGCCAGCCACACCTACGCTGGTCCTGTCCCCTGGGCCGAATGCCCTCTTCCCTTCTCCTAGGCCTGGCTATGTCCTCTTCATCCGCCTCTCCCTCCATGGGGGCCACCCCACACCTTACCTCCTCTGTAGCTGCCATGATTCCTCTAGGTCATATGCTTTCTCTCCTGTGACTGCTGGCATGCTTCTGTCCCCGCACAGCCTGACATTCTATTCCATGAGCACTTCATATGGCCAGAGAGCATTTCACATGGACAGAGAGCCTCTGGGAACAGAATTGACCTGCCTGGTAGGATTCGGACATGTCCCGGGCAGGCCTGGAAGAGAGAAGGGTGCTTTCTCAGGTCTCAAATGGGCCAGTCCTTGGGAGTGTGGAGCTGCTGCTGTGACTGTAGAATGAATGGTTTCCAAAATGCTGTTTGGAGGGCTGCCCCCAAAGAGGCAGAAGAGCCACAGGGTGAGGTGAAGGGCCTTGGAGTTCCATGTCTGCCCCCTAGAAGAGGAGGGCTGTATGGGGAGCAGCAGAGAGAGAATCTGTTCCTAGGATGTGTCCTGCTGCTGCTGCCATCATGTCTACCTTTGATGGTGAAGTTTCTGACAAAGATGTTTAGGCTTAGGCTATTGGGGAAGCCACCATGCTCCCCTTTCATCAGCACTGTCTGTTGAGAACTCCATAGTCAGAGAGCATGGCTGTGTTCTAGGGTGTAGGTTACAGAGGGGAAGTGATCAAATTCAGAGCTGGATAACACCACTTCAGTGTCCCCAGGACACACCTCATTAGTGCCTGGGAGTCTTGGGTGAGAGTGCCTGGGGTTTCAGGGTTGGAGCGATGTAAGGATGACTCGGGTCCTCTCTTCTCCAGCAAGTCTAGGGACCTCTTCATCAGCCTCCTCTGGCCCTGGAGAGGGCCTGGGACATGTCTTTGGTCCCTCTTCCTGTCCTTGCTGCCATACAAGGACTAGATTATAATTACCTCAAGGACTGAATAGGCCTAAGAATACTTCCCTACCTGCTTACCCACATCAACATTCCTTCCAGGAAAGAAGTTGGCCCATTGCACAATCTATATATATAAAAGCCTAATATGCAAAGTGTCCCCTTGGGAGTTCAACCTGAGATTTAGGAAATTGCTGTGGCCACCACCCATCTTGTGACCCTGGGAGCTCCATTGTCCTTCCTAGGTCTCAGTTGCTGCGTCTATAAAGTGAACACATTGGTGGATGGGTCTTGTGGTTCTGACATTGTTTGCTTTCCTGTCACCTTTCCTTCCCTGAGGTGATGCAGAGTCTTCAGTGGGTTTGCAGTAATGTTTATGGACAATGGATTCCCAGAGCTCTCTTGCCATCCTGTTAGGTTAGACAATACGTATCAGCATCCATTTATGAACCACTCCCTGTGCAGAGGGCAGGCTGCTTCATGGCAACTCATCGGCCTTTGCTAGGCAGTTACATTTCCAATGATGCAGTGTTGTGTTTGCAAGGTGCTTGGAGAGGTTCTTCTCGGGAGAGGGGTATTTTCCCCTAAAAACAGTACATAGGTGCAAGGACAGATTGTCCCTTAATGACCTTAAAGTGTTTGGATTGGGACAAAGGAAATAGATGGATTATCAAGAGCATGGAAAGAAGTTGTAAGTCCAGTTCAAAGATGAGCAAATCTTTTAGCTGCCAAATGCAAGGTCTCTGTGGCAATGCCAGGAGGGAAAACTGAGTTAGGCTGGCTTGTTCCAAATAAAATGCGATATTTAATTTCAGTCTGGGAAATATTTGATGTCCAGGCTACTGCAATATGTGAAATATATTTAAGAAATTCTGTTTTGTTAGAACAACAGAAAAAAAAACTACACACACACACACACAAATGGGGAAGAGGGAAAGGAGGCCCACATATCAGCTATAAATTGCACATAGGAAGCTAATCATTTCAATCTGGTTTTAATCCTACTGACAGTCTACTGTCAGTTTCTGACCATAGGTTGACTAGCCTGTGTCTAGCAACCTGAACACCACTGTGTGAGTTGTATATGTCTCAATATTTTAGTCTAGGAAATGCCATTCCATTAAAACAAGACAGTTGGCACGGAGTGAGTTGCATTTGTGTGCTTGACATGCAGGGGAAGGGTTGTGTCTACATCTGTGCCAAATTGAACTGATGCAGCAAGTAGGTATCTGACTATTTGTTTTAAAAAATCAACCTGGTGGAGTTTCACTTTCAAAATTGCTGTACCCTTTGTGATCGCTAAAAGCAAGTGGCTGTTGAATGCTTCTCCCCTCAGTAGAGGACCACCCTGTGCCATGGAGGGCCACGCAGAGATCTGGAGAAGGAGCCTACGTGACTGCCTTACCTCTCCCATTGTCCCTGTCCCTTCAGGCTTCCCTGCACCTCTGTGCTGACTGCAGTCACCCACCATTTAGAGGGCTTCACACAGCTCAGGAAACTCCTTTCTTATGGTTTGCCTGGCAGTTAATTTCATCCATTTCTATATTTAGACAATATTCATCTAAAATATTCATCTAGATTAGATCTATATATTATTTTATCAGGGGAATTATTAGGGAAGTGTTCTTAGAGAAGTTTGTCCAAGGTAGATCCTTTGTAATAAATATAGCCTAATAATGTACCAAAGCTTAAATTGATAGAAGACCACCAGTGTGTGGCCCGAAAAACCCCTAAAAACAAAAACCATTAACTTCATTATCATAGGTGATAATCAGAATATCACTGTCTAGTATAGTGATGGCGAACCCAAGACACGCGTGTCAGAGGTGACACGTGAACTCATTTTGTTGATTTTTCTTTGTTAAATGGTGTTTAAATATATAAAATAAATATCAAAAATATGTCTTTGTTTTACTGTGGTTGCAAATATAAAAAAATTTCTATATGTGACACAGCACCAGAGTTAAGTTAGGGTTTTTCAAAATGCTGACACGCCGAGCTCAAAAGGTTCGCCATCACTGGTCTAGTAGGTGGGAAATTTTTCATAGGGAAAGGGGTCTTGAGAGACAGATATTGTTTCCAGTAGGAAACCATAAAGAGGATAATAGCAGTATAAAAATAATTTTTATATACATTCAATTAATAACAATTAGGTGATATAAGAACAGGGTTTAAGCAGCATCAATTTGTGAGTATACAGGCCTTGTTGATGTCTTGGGATGGCCGTGTACCTCCTCCGTAGTCAGTGGCTTCTCATCCTTGAGATGAAGGTGAGTGTCAGAGACAGGGGCAAATGTCCATTCATGGTTAGGTACCTGATAAAGTAAGGTCCCTTTAACACTGTTGGAGAGAGTCTTTCATTAATGTATTTCCCAATGGACAAAAATCTCCGGGTTGTCATAGTCTTTGAATCTTTGTCTCCTGGGAGTACTGCGAAATGAATGTTACTAATTTGTTAGTTCCTACAATGCAGAATGTCTGCTTTTAGTTTTCCTTATATTTGGGAAACAAAAGATTTAAAAGTCAACAATATTTTAAACAGGGTCATAAGAATAATTATTCTCAATTCACTTAGTCCCATAGTTATTTTTGTTTATCCTGATTATTTGCCAGTAATTTTTAAATTCGGTTATCCCTTGAAGTTCTATAAATATTCATCCAGTTCAAAGATATGACCTGCTTAGAAGCCTGCAATTTAGAGTCAGTCAGAGTTCTTTTCATTGATTTTTCTAAAGATATAATATACCTACAAATGCATCAGAGTAAAGCAACGGCTGTCCATGAATGACAAAATTTAAAAGTGGCATGGTTATAGATTTGATAAAAAAAACTTTGCTTTTCTATAAAATATAACATTCCAAGATGACAATTTCTTGGTAAATAATAATTCCTATAAAATGACATAGGGAATAATATAAAATTTGTATACTTTTAGATTCAATTATAATTTTAGCATTTAAACAGTAAATAATAGGTAAGATTTTAAAATGAGGCACATGGCTTATTGAAAGCGGTGTATTGAGCATTAAAAATAATTCATAAACTTCCAATATCTGAAATGCAAATACCCAGAGTATCACTGGCAGACCACCCACAGAGAATCATCACTCTTGGCTTGCCTGGTGTCCCTGACTGGACACATGCTACCCCCCTGAAAGTTTCCTGTTTGAACTTGGCTCTGAATCTTTGCAAGTTCCTTTCTAAAGCAGACTGAAATTTCTATAACATTCATTTTAACAAAATATATGTATACAAATAGAATATAGTTATTAATTTTTATTTGACAAAGCTTCCCATGTAATTTTAAGTATATTAAATTGACCTAATTTAGTTCAAAAATATATCTTTTAAGAAGAGAGAATAAATCCTTGAGTCATTCCAGGGCCCTTGAAATGTCCCAAAGCTATCACTTAGTTAAAGTCTTGAAATTTAACTTGGAAAGACTGTCAAATATACACAACCCAAAGATTATATCACACACTCTTTGTAATTATTTAAAAGACATTAATTAAGCTTAAACCGGTTTTAATATTAAAAATTTGGTTTGGACTATAGAATTAATTCCACCCCCCCTTTTTTTTCAGGCCAATAAAATATATCCTAGGTTGAAATTTTACCACATGTAATACACAGGCACACATAAACATAAAGACTATAGTATATTTTGAACTATTATTTTTTCCAGAGAGAATGCAAGAATTATTTTCCTTAAAAATGAATTTCCATACTTCATGCATTCTGTTATCACAACCATATAATTTTTCCCAACTTAGTTTAACCTTTTAACTCTTAGAAGCCTTAAATTTTTAGTTGGCAAGTTAAATTCTTAGCATTTCTCAGATTAGTAATATTTTCTTGGTTTTAAGGATATCTATACTAATAATAGAGGGATATGCAAATTGGCCAGGACATGGTCATGTAACGACTAATCAGGACGGGGGCGGGGCCGCGGCGGAGAGCTCTCAGTATGCCTGGCTGGGGTCTGAAGGGCGTGGAGAGGAAGGGAGAGCAGATAGTCAGTTAGGGGGATCAGGCCAGGATGGGAGCACAGACAGTTAGGGCAATCAGGCCAGGAGGGGAGTGCAGATAGGCAGTTAGGGGTATTAGGCCAGGAGGGGAGAGCAGATAGGCAGTTAGGGTGATCAGGCCAGCAGGGGAGGGCAGTTAGGGCCATCAGGCCAGCAGGTAGGTAAGCGGTTAGGAGCCAGTGGTTACGGATTACGAGAGGGATCCCAGATTGGAGAGGGTGCAGGCTGAGCTGAGAGACCCCTTCCCCCCGTGCATGAATTCCACGCACTGGGCCTTTTATTTGTATTTCAAATAAAATACGAGACTTATTTAATCAATAGATTCAAATCTATCCTCTAGATTTTTCATACAAGGCAAACTCAGATTAATATTTTAGTATTCTGTTATTTCAAAATACCTAGATATTTAATAATTTTTATTATTTAACTCAGCAAACTTCGAAGTTTTAAGTTACCAAAGACTTTCAAAAACTATGTTTAGTCATATATAATTACTACTGAAAAATATTTTTTTACCATATACTCTTCATTTTAGTTATATATATTTTGCCTTAACAACTTTAAGATTTTAAACCAATTTTATTACCCAAGGCATTATCCTTGGCAAATTCTGTAACAGAGATAACTCACTGGCTTTCAGTGGTCTTAATGTTAAAGTATTATTTTATTTTTCTTTATAAAAACAGGAGTGACACTGGGACCTGGGAGTCAACCTTGGAATGGGGTCCATTATTATTCAAGAACTGCCTATTATTATGGAAACACTAACCTTGTTTCCCAAACCTAGCCTGTATATTTTTCTTGTGTCATTTTTTGCTATCTTCCAAAGAAAAACAGTCTTGGGCTTATTCCATAGCATCCATGAAGAGATTGGGCGTAGGCCGAGAGGCCACCCAAAATCAGGTGGGGTGCCTTCCCCTTAAACTAGACTTTCTCTCTACATGGGTATAGAGGTCCCAGAAGCATCCCTAAATTGTGAGAAATGTCTTATCTAGCCAAATTTCAAATGACAGACTGGGAAATAAAATAAAAACATGGCGAAAATGAGACTTTTTAAAAAAAATATATTTTATTGAGTTTTTACAGAGAGGAAGGGAGAGAGATAGTTAGAAACATCGATGAGAGAGAAACATCGACCAGCTGCCTCCTGAACGCGCCCCACTTGGGGATGTGCCCGCAACCAAGGTATGTCCCCTTGACTGGAATCGAACCTGGGACCTCTCAGTCCACAGGCTGACGCTCTATCCACTGAGCAAAACCGGTTTCGGTGAAAATGAGACTTTTAATAACACTCCTGAGAGTGGGCATCCATTTTACAGGACCACCAAGAAACCTAGTAATTAATGGGCTGGGGCCTTTTTTAGTTAACCCTACCTCCCTTTGTCTCCTAGGATATGTGTCATTGGCCATGTATCTCCCTACCCCCACATACTGTTTGCTCTGGGGAAATTCAGTAAATAGTCTGGCCCCCTACTGTTTCTTTTCTATGGAGATGAATCAGAGTCATGCTTCCTACAGGGAGGAAAACGGGGTGTAGGCATTTATTAACTTCAGAATAGTTCTGAGACAGTCTCTAAAATTCTTTTTTAATTTCCATCTTTTTGGAAGAATTGTTTTTTTTCCTATGCTTTTCCTTATAAGCTTCTAATTTCCAAATCAAGATATGTTTCCCATATACTCATCCAGTTTAATTTCAGAGCTGGTATTTTCTAATTTCTGCATGTAGGTACCCAAAACAAACTGCATTTTGGCCATTTCTCAGTTAATATTTTCTAGTTAAATCTCCCCATTTCTGTAAAGTACTTGCAAGTAAAGGCTTCCTATCAGGAGTATTAAATGAGGGCTGGGGTTTGAGAGCTTCTGGCCTTGGAGGCACATTTCCCATGTTAATTGTGGTGTGTTTTTTTTTTGGATATCTGTAGTCTGAGTAAACTTTCTAGACATGTTATGTAGTGGGTCAAGTGTGGTCTCAGTTTCTCTCCCGACTTTCTAAAACCACAGGAAAGTTCGGGGCCCGGGCAGACCAAGCCTTATGGTGGCCCCCTTGATGAGCCATTTAGTTAATTACAGTTGCCTTGGGACTTCCCTATGGGGCTCCTGCATTTCTGACACCTCCACAAAGATTCTTAGTCACCTAAAAACACCCAAGAACTGGACTGGAGGGAGGATGTGCCCCTTTATCTTCGGAGCTGAATGAGTCCAGCTCATTTATACAGCAAAGGTTTTTTGCTCAGACTCTCAGCAATTCCAATTGAAAAGCCAAATCAAAACCAGCCACCCATTTTTTCCTCCAGTCCCGCCTTAGCGTGGGTTCTGTCAACCCTTCACCTGGGCTCTGTCAACCATGGTTCCACCTTGAGGATTTTAAAACAGCTCAACTAAAGTCAGACCCTCTACCAAAGCAAGGGAAGGTCCTGGATCCAAGAGACAACTCACCCAAGTTCACGCAATGGGCGGAGAACTGGTGGGCTCAATGGGCCCTTTGCTGGATCCTAGCACTGAATCCAAGTCCAAGAGATGGTCCTGGGTGAGCTTCTTTGGAATTCTGCCATGACTACGCCAAGTAATGTTAATGTAAAAAAACACATTGAAACCTGTACAGAATTTCTGTGAGTTTATTTGAGCCAAACTGTAGACATATGCCGGGAAGCAGAACCTCAAGGAATTGAGATAATGCTTTGGAGATTGTATTTACTAGTATACATTGTAATCAAAGGAAAGGGATGTAGATGGGTTACATGAAATCCATTGTTGATAGACTAGAGCAGTGATGGTGAACCTTTTGAGCTCGGCGTGTCAGCATTTTGAAAAACCCTAACTTAACTCTGGTGCCGTGTCACATATAGAAATTTTTTGCACATTAGGTTGTGCTCCAAGGAGTCCAGAAAAAGGGAAGTTATAAGTTACCTAGACATTTCAAAGGGTATGTTATTATAGATGCAAAAAGACAGATAGTCTCAGTTAAAGTAAAGGTTGACCTTGTCAGTGAAGATACCGGCCTAGGATGTAACTACCCACCATGACTGCCTTTAGTTAAAGTTTAATTTCAGACCATCCTTTGTGGTTACTTTAGGTCTCTGAGTTTGCAAGACTGCCATGCAGGCCTTCCCTGAGCTTGTCAGGTTAGCATGTGGCCCCTGTGCCCCTCGTTTGTTTCTCTTTGTAATTTCACTTCTCAATGATGTGTACAACTGAGAACTCAGAAATGGAGTTTTATTATAATAAACATGGTTGGTCTCAAGACATCTGAAGTATGATTTCTAATCTCTTCCTCCATATCACCTGAATGTGAGTGGATCACACTACTTTCTCTTTATTCTAGAATTCTCTCCTGTACTTCTAATACACCTGGCTGAGCATCTAAACTTGGTTATCCAAGCATTTTATTAGACTTAAGTGTAAAATAGAACTTATCACTTCCCCATTCTCCCTTCAACATGAGCTCCCCACTTCCCAACCACCTGATCTGCTTGACACCTCATGGTGGTAACAGGATTGGTCTAAAGTCCTGTGTTAAAAGGTGACTTTGGAGGTCAACATCTTTTGTTGGATCCCTTTGGGATCTTGGACAGTTGCATAATTTGCCATCAATTTGCTGAGTATAAGCAAACAGATCAGTAAAGCACCTTGGGGTCCAGAGATGAGCAGTCTCATATAAATATCACTGTGCTGTTGCCATTGTTGTCATGAGGGGATGATAATGTAATATTTGTTTGCAATGTGGTTTCAGTTGAAGGAGACAGTATGTACCTGAGCCAACTGTTGGGGGGTATTTTTTTTCTAGCACAAAAAATAGAGTGCTTTTTAATTTATAAAGTGCTTTTTGTTACACCCAGAATTTGCAGGACTGGAGAACTTGGATATGTAAGTTGTGGCTTTTTAGAATGAATGAATAAACAGGGCACTCCAGACTGAAGAGTGTGAAGACTGCGGAGTCATTTCTGAGTGGCTTTCTGTCCTCATGCAAGGCCTTGCACCTCTCTGCTGCTTTGTTTCTCCATCTCTGAGACATTGCTCACGTTGCCAGGATATCTTCAATCTGAATAAGATAATATGTGTGGAACCTTTTCAGCTGTAATGTCATTAAAAAGCATGTATTCAGTACTTAAGTGGTGTTGTGCAAAAAAGAATTGTAAAGACTAGGTCTCTGCCTTGCCTGCTAAATTATATTCTGAGATCTTCAAAAGGTAAGGGGAACAATAATTTAAATGCTATTATTGTATCATGCAATACAAATAACGATGTATAAATAATTAGGAAGAATTGATATGGAAAGAAATTTGGTTATCAAGATGGGGCTCATGTCAAAATTATGTAGATAACATGACTGGGAAGTTCTTGCCTATCTGGAACTAAGTCCTACAGGAACCTTTTTTCTGTCATAAAATTCTCAAACATTGTCCACTGGGACCCAGAGAAGGGGAGGATTTTGGTATTTAGGTTTCTATCACTGTTTCTTTACCCCCAATGCAACTAAGGCTCAGACATTAAGGCTTAAGATCCCGAAAGAAGAAAGGCCTGTGCTTTATAGAGGGTGCTCTGGGGCAGTAGGTAATTTCCATTTCATTTTCTGAACATTCTAGTCTTATGTTATGGGCCTTCATGAAAATGAGATCCAAATCAAGCTGGATGAAGCCCTGGAGAACAAGGTGGCCATACAAAAGCATTCACTGAATCTTCTGTGTGTGAATCATCTGAGGAACTTTCACAAGTCTGCATGCATCTGACTTCCCCATCAATTAAACACATAGAAAAGTAGTCCCAGAGCGAAGAATGCCATTTGCTTCCCCAGTCCTAGGAGAAGGTGATGATCTCTGGGTGACTCACTAAATTATTCCCTGCTTCTTGGAGAAGCCAAATCCCCAAGGTATGCTCCTTACACACACACACACACACACACACACACACACACACACACGCACACACGTGCGCGCACACACACACAGTTTTCTTTATAGAGAGATTGCCAGGAAATTAATTAAAGTAGCTATTATTTGTGCTTCTCTTCATAGTTTATAGCATCCTTTTGCTGGTGTGATCTCGTTTGACCCCAAAAGCTAACTCTCAAGGTACGAGACACTTTTATTGATGATCACCATTGTACACATGAGGACAGTAGGACTCAGAGGTTAAATGACTTGACCAAGGTCACAGAGCCAGTGTAAATCTAAGATGGAGACCAGGTCATTGAACTCTACATTTACTTCCACACTGTGCCTGAAGATTGTCAGCATTAAAGCCACCTGTATTTAAAGGCCACCTGTCAATGACAAAATTTCCATATAAAGAATTCAAGCCCCATTTATATATCTGGATTTCCTTTCAACATCTCATATTTTTAAATGATTATTATTTCTCATCATAGCACACAGTATGGCTAAAAGCTGACTTGCTGCTTTTAATAATTACATAGTGTCATTGTTTCCTCCAAGGAGACTCCAAATCGAAGGTAGCAAGCCTGGAACTTGTCCTTCAATGTACTTCAGCAGCTATTAAATTCATGGAGCTTGACTCCCATCTTCCTCTAGTTCTGTTGTTTCTCAGCAAGGGTTTCAGGAATTCTACTGGTGTGAGGATGTCTGTTGAAAAATGACCTATTATAGTGCAATTCTTTTCTAATGAATGCATTGTGTAAGCAGTAAATCTAAATGAGTTGCCTCTGGATTCATGTCCTGGTGGAAGATGCTAATCTTGCTTAAGACTTAAAAATATACCTATCCTGGGCTCTATCAAAGCTTTTGCCCTTGCTGCTATCACTGTGGCCCATGGTGGAGGGAGGTGAGCCCAGCTGAATGTCCACTCTCTCTGCCCTGGCCTCCTCTTTGAGCTAATTACCTCCTTTCTGAAATTCTCTCTCCCTGACTTTGCCCAGGACCTCCTTCCAGGTCCCCTCTTCCTGCTCACCAAAACCTGCTTTCTGGAAAAATTATTTTTGCACTTCAGTGTCAATTTTACCTAAGGACACTGGCATTTCATGATTTGGGTGCTAATTGGGGAATCTATTGAACTAAAGGAGTTTCCCAGATAGGTGGTGTAGTCTCTGCTACCTGACTAAACATCAAGTGTCAGTTGATTTTGGTTTGCTATGCTGTATTTTATTAATTCAGTTTATTCTAAGACATACATTTGCCTCTAAAATTGGGATGCATTTTGATAGATGCTGTATTACAGATTAGTGGGTAGCATTTTTCTTTCTTATTGGTATGTAAAATAATGGGTATGTCTTACAGTCCCTGACTTCTTTGATTTGATGAAATAGAGTAGCTCTTTTTTAAAATATGAGTTTAAATCCTCTCAAGTGTCAAGCAACTGCTTTGATCTGGTGACTCCTGATGCTAATGCTTCCCAGGCTCTTTGGTCTGGGTCCCCTGTCCAGTGTCCATGCGGCAGGTTACTGTCTGGTGAAGGAGCAGCTGAGGAGTTTCTGGGCTTCTGGAACACATTTGAAAAAGGGTAATCTGCACTCAGGATTGCGTTCTGTCTTTGAGCTCAGGTGGCTTGAAGCAGCTTTGTGTCTGTTTGGCCCCCAAATGCCTTTCCAACACCTTTCAAAGGAAGATCCTCTCTCAGGTAATATGTAGGTCAAGCTTTTGACAAACACTTGGTGAGCACTCACTGTGTATCAGGAACTAGGATACACACTTGATATATATAAAGTCTCTTAATTAGTCCAACACCTCTATAAAGTAAATACCGCTTTATCTTTATCTTACGGACAAGGATACACAGGCTTAGGGGTTAACTCACTTGCTTAGACCTTGAACTCAGGTATCCAACTTCAGTGTCCACAGTATGGAACACTCTGTCCTGCTACTCTTTCCAAGCCTGAGCTGGCTAAGTGCATTCTTCCCACCCTGCCTTAGCTAGCAGCAAGACTAAAATGACATTGGAGCTGAATCTGAGCTTGGCTTACTAAGAATCTAGTTGGCATGCCATGTTCTGAAGACATGGGGTTGGTAGGTTATGGACATACAGGTAAGAGAGAATGGAAAGGAGGAAAACAGTCTAGATGGTGAGTCTTCCCAAGTGAGTTGTCAGCTCCTGTCCTCCAGTGTCACTAGGTATCATCTTTCTATCTCTCTCATTGTGTCAGCAACAGACCCCTACCTGGGCAAAACGGGGGTGGGTGGAGGGTGTGTGTGTGTGTGTGGGGGGTGAAAACAGCAGGTTGCATCTGCCCTTCTGCCTTGAGTCAGATGCACCCCAGTTGCCAGGGAAAAAAGGAGTAAGTGCTTGATAATCTATCAACTCTGGTGGACAGAAAATTAGCATTTCCAGTGGTGAGTAATTGAGACCGACTATGTGCCAGAAACCATACTCTATATGTAAGTCCTGGAAAAATAGAGACAGGGGAGACAATGCCATGACTTCCAGGAGCGCCACACTGGTAGAAAAGGCAGTGGATGTACTGGCCAATTATCATTCATAGCCAACGGTCGTGAAAACTGAGAGACCTTGCTGATTGGTGGAAAGAATACAGGATTTGAAGTTTTGAAGTATAGCCAACTTGTCTTTTCCTTGCCAATCACTTGGGCAAGTTCAGTTTTCTCATATTTATAGTGTGGGTAAGTATATTTTTCTTGCAGGCTCATTGAAAGGATGAATTAGACTTCATTTAAAGTGCTGTGCTTCATGCAGACCTCATCCAGTGACTGGGATATACTTGGTGCTCCGTAAGTAGCAGCTATAATATGTAGGCATAGGAATATATGCACATGTGTTTGTATATATATAGGAAGATTTTACAATTCTTTCATTTATTCAACAAATACTATTGAACACCTGTTCTAGGTGCCCCATCCCTGCCCACAGGGAACTTATATTTTAGCAGGGAGAGAACATAAATAAAATAAGTAAAGTACTTTGTTGGATGGTCATAAGTGGTATTGAAAAAGAAGTAAAGCAGGAAATGGGGTTGTGGGTGTGAGCGGAGGTTTATATTGTGAATAAAATGATTAGTGAACTCTCCCCTAGGGAATGTTTGAGGGAACCAGCCAGGTGAATATTTGGGAGAAAAGCATTCTAGTCAGAGAGAATTGCAAGAGCCACGTTCAGAGGTGGGAGCAGCCTGGTGAGCTCAGGGAGCAGCAAGGACCGGTGCCTCTGGTGTGGCCTGAACAAGGCAAACACAGCTGGAGGTGAGGACAGAGGGCTGACCAGAGGCCAGACAGAGCAAGGCCTTTTAGGCACAGTAAGGACATTAGCTTTTACTTGAAATGAGGCAGGAGCCACTGGAAATTTTGAGCAAAGGAGTACCATGGTCTGAGATGTTATGACAGGATGAATGTGGCTGTTGTGTGGAGAAATCATGTTTGGGGAAAGGATACTATGTGAACACATGCGCACATGTGTGTATTTTTATCTCAGCAATAGTTCACAGCTGAGAATGCGATTACCTTGGGTTAGAAGGCCAAAAGAGGAGGGGGGAAGCCTGGAGAAATACGGTTCGCATTGTGGGTTTGGCCCTTTTTTGCTTTTTGTCTGAATGGTTTCTCATCACTGTGGGCTTGGAACGTGCAGCAGGAAGCGAGGGGCTGTTGGATTGTCCACCAGTCCGGGGTCGGGCCTTGAACGTATCCAGACTGTGTTGAGTGGGCCAGGGAAGGGCACGTTGTACTGGTGTGTGTTAGAAACAAGAGCACGGTGGAGACCGAGGGTGTGCTGAAGGCAGGAGGGACTGCCACCCATGGCTTTCCTGCTGTGTCTGACAAGGAGGAAGGAGGGTTCTCAGCAGAGGAGGGTGGTGAGAACCTGGAAGCACAATGGCTGAGCAGCAAGAAATTACAATGGTTGTACCCGGATCACCCCCAATCCCTCAAGAAAAATCTGAGAACCGGAAAGCTGAGAGTGCAACCTGAAGTGTCCAAAAGGCTAAGTGGTGACAGATGGAATGACGTTACACAACACCCACCCAGATCATCAACAGCACCAGGAACTGCTGACTTGTCCTCCTTCTCTCCTGGTCACTCAAGGGGATCTGGGCTTTTCTAGAGCAAAGGCTTTTGTAACTAGAATTCTATTCTATTTTGATTTTGTGGGTTTATTTCCCCACCTTCAGTCATAAGCCGTAAATACATTTCCCCAAGATAAGAAGAAAGTACTAATACCAACAACTGACTCTTATGTAGTGCTCAGTGCAGTTCTGAGTACTTGATTCTTGATTTGTATTAGCTCCTTTAATATTCAGCACAATCCGGCTGGTAGGTAGCATTGTTATCCCATTTTTCAGAGGGAGAAACTGAGGTTAAAGACCTTGTCCAAAGACCTTGCTAATAAGTGCTGGGACCACAATTTGAAATCATGCTTCTGACTCCAGAAGCTTTATCTCTTTTCCCTTTGTCAGTCTCATTATTATTTCTCATTCACCATGCAAAATTTTATGAGGGAGTTTTTGGGAATGATTTGTACAAATATACACAAAGGAATTGTGTGGTCACCAAAGGAAAAAAGAAGCTGGCTTCTTTCCCCCCATGTCTGTGTGGGATACCTGCCTGGCAATTCCTATTTCTTGTTTTATTCTATAATTTATTGACATGGATGTTATCCCTCTTCTTAAGGCTGGAAACTAATTGAGGCCAGAGTCCATGTAGAATTCATTTTTGTATTTACTGTAGTATATAAGCCAATGCCTTAAACATAAGAGATATTCACTACATATGAAATCATTTCTAAAGTTGAGTGGTTGCATTTGGTAACTGATCCTCACTTAAGCCATTCATTCCTGAAAACAATGAAAAGGAGAACATTTAAATAAGTGAATCATAATATGGTTACAGTTGAATAATGTTTTTATGATTTTCAAAACTCTTTCATACAGTTTATCTCACTCCATCCTCCTGCCAACCCAAGTAATGGGGAATGGCACAGGTTTTTTTTTCCAATTTAATTATGAGAAAACCAAGTATAGAGACAAATGATCTACCCAAGGTCACAAACGGGGTTGTTGTTTATTTTTTTTAATTTAGCTTTTAAATCATAGCATAAATCAAAACCCAAATCTCCTGATCTCCTATTTTGTGAGCAACGCCAGTACATATACCTATGGGGTACAAAACTTGAACATAGGACCTAATAATACTCATTCAGCATAAACAATAGTGTTTTTATTCCTTAATTTCTGGAAAATTGCAGACAATTTAGTGTAGTGCTACTGAAAATGTGGTCCCCAGCTGGTAGACCAGTTACCAGTTACCAATTCATTCTGAGATCATGAGCTTGTGGCAGAATGTAAATCAACTACGTCTATAAACACTGCTTAGTTTACCTGACATTTTTTTCTTTTTTACATTTTATTTTGAAATAATTTTAGGCTTACATAAAAGTTGACAAATAATACAAAGAGTTCCCATTGACTCTTCACCCAGCTTCCTCTATTGTTGACATCTTGCCTAAGTATAATATAATGATTTAAACTAGGAAATTACCATTGGTACAATACTTTTAATGAAGCCTCAGACTTTATTTTAATTTCACTAATTTTTCCACCCATGTTCTTTTTCTGGTCCAGGATCTGATCCTGGATTCCACACTGCATTTATCAAGCCTCCTCTGTCTCCTCCAATCTGTGCTAGTTCCTCAGTCTGTTCTCATTTTTCATGAATTGAAGAGTACAGGTGTCATATCTTGGAGAATGGTCCTTAATTTGGGTTGTCAGATGCTTCCTCATTATTAGATTGAGGTTATGCATTTTTGCATACTGCATATATGTATCACTTCTGAATATCACAGAAGTGATGTGTCCTACACATTCTATCTTATTTGGGCGAAGAATGTTGCCATGTTTTTTTTACTAGTGCTGTTAGCCTTCATGACTTGGTGAAGGTGGTTTCTGTTGGGTTTTTTCACTGTAAAGCTGACACTTCCCCATTTCTAATTAATGATATCCAGAAAGAGGTATTTTGAGAATATGCAAATATCCCATTTCTTCTCAAACTTTTGCTCATAATTTTAGCATGTATTGTGGATCTTGCTTATAACAGTTACTAGCTAATGATGATTTCCTATTGTCCTCTTTCGCTTAATTTGAAAAGTGCTGTTAGGAAGAGCTCCCTTCTTCCCCATCTCTCTTTATTCAACTATTAGTTACCATCACTATCAGATTTTAATCCATGTTGTTCTATGGATTACAGTCCAATATACTATTTATTTTGTTGCTCAAATCATTCTAGCTTTAAGGAGCTGTTTCAGGCTGGCTCCTGTACCCTTTGACCTGACCCTCCTTTCTCAAGTGTTTTCTTGCTTTTGGACCATGAGATGCTCCAGGATCATCTTGAATGTTTCTTACCCCAGGCCTGGAATCAAACACTTCTCCAAGGAGACCTGGTTCCTTTTATTGGAGAACTAGAGGCCCAGTGCATGAAATTCATGCACAGGTAGGGTCCCTAGGCCTGGCCGGTGATCAGGGCCAATCAGGTTCCCCACTTCCCTGCCTCCTTCTTCCCTCACCACCTGCACACCACCACCAGGCAGTTCCCTTGCCTCCCAGCCTCCCCACCTCCTCCTTCCCTTGCTCCCTCAGTGCCCTGCGGTTGCTGCTGGTTGCCTGCCATGTTCTGTGCCACCCCCTGGTGGTCAGCACATGTCATAGTGAGCGATCGAACTCCCAGTCAAACTCCTGAGGGGACAATTTGTATATTAGCCTTTTATTATATAGAATGGTATTTAAAAACCAAAATCTGGGCAATAGGTGTGCTAATGGCTATACACTTGTTGTTGTTTTTCATATCAATAATTCCTTGATTCACATTTTGAATGAGCTCTGCTCCTGAGTTCTGCTCCTGAGGAGCTTATAATATTACTAGAGGCCTAGTGCACAAAATTCATGCTTATCTTGTCATGGACCAGTCATAATTTGTGACCCTGCCACTTTCAGTCTCCGTGGTTCTGTCATCATGTACTATACCATCTAGTAGTAATTTTAAATTCCATTAAATGAAAGTCATGAGTCAGTGTTATTCTTTCACTCATGCATTAAGCAGATATATGTTAAGTACATACTATGTACTAGGCCTTGTGGTCGGTGCTGGGTTTACAATGGTGAGTAAAGTTCTGCTCCTGAGGAGCTTATAACATTACTAGAGGCCTAGTGCACAAAATTCATGCACTGGTTGGGTCACTAGAGGCTGCCAGCAGCTGGGTACCCCCTCCCTTCCCCCAGCTGACCCCGCTCCCTAGTCAAACTCCCGGTCGAGGGGACAATTTGCATACTATGCTTTTATTATATAGGATCTTCTATGAAATCCTGGGGAGAATACTCCTTTTTCTTGGTCACTGAATATTATGAGAACTCATTTCATATTAGTCTGCATTCTAAACCTCATAAGTTTAGCCTAGAGGATTTAAAATTTTTATTTTAGACTCAGAAGTTGTTAGACCATGAAGAGGCTATTTCTAAGTGCAACACCTCTTGGTGCCATTAAAAACCTTGCTCACAACCTGATTCTGATACATAGGTGGTTGACTGTTTTTGGCCTCATGAAGGAGACTGGAGATCTATGCCTTGACTTTTGGAATCTAACTGCTCACTCTAACTATCATGTAAAAGAAAGTCTGCTGGCAGGAAGGAGAAAAAGCTTGCTGCAAGAGTCAGGCTCAATCTTCAGAGCTCCCCTGTCACACCAGGCTGGGGTATAGGCTAGGATTTTCCTTCAGATTGCTCTCAGACCCCAATAGGATCCCTTCAGCAAAGTATGTTTTCAAAGAGACTATTGCTGACTTTAATCTACTTGACCTACACCTCAAGTTGGATCTAGGTTCTGGTTGAAGGAGGTTAACAGTGATGTCAGTTAAGGTCTCTTGGACATGCATTATCCTCATTCCCACTGCTTATACTTCCCAACTGATTGAATACAATCTAGCATTATTACAATGCTTCTCATTTAGGCTTGTTATTAGTATTTCCTTTGACTTTTTTGTTTTTAGCATAAATGGACTAAGAAGCACTCTCACGGCCCAAAAAAGAATCCCTGGCAAAGAGGATTCTGCTGGTGGGAAAATGCAACCCTTTCAAACAAGTCAATTGTCTGGAAATATCTGCTGGTCTTCTTTACTTTTGGAAAAGATAAGAGTGCTAAAAACTCATGTAATACCCTAGCTGGTTTGGCTCAGTGGGTAGAGTGTTGGCCCTCAGACTGAATGGTCACAGATTTGATTCCAGTCAAGGATACTTACCTCTGTTGAATGCTCGATTTCCGTCCCTGGTCAGAGGCAGTTAATCAATGTGTCTCTCTCACATCAATGTTTCTTTCTCCGTCTCTCCTCCTCCCTTCCACTCTCTAAAATTCGATGAAAAAATATCCTTGGGCAAGGATTAACAATAACAACAAACAAAAAAACTCATGCTAAACCCTGTTCTCTCTTCCTGTTGGCCCTTTCTGGCGTCTATTAAATTATGAGTCTTTTATGTCACTGAACAAATGTGTGTTCTCAGAGTGTGCAGTATATACACAATATAACTTATTGCCTGTACTTGGGAGGAACAAAACAGTGGAGCTGTGGTCAAGTTGACTGCCATGCATTCTGGTCAGAAATGTGAGGGCAATAGGGATCACACATGCGTTTGCCATGAAAAGCAATGTAAGGTCCAGGCATCTGAGAATCCATTTGCATGAGGTGCCAAAGATGGAGAACTAGGTATATGTTCCTCAACATGTAGAGTCATCATGTAAGGTGGCTTATCCTTCAACCTTCAGGCTGGAGATGACAGGGGTGGTGGTGGTGGTGGGGAATAATGGACATGAACTTCAGTATCTGTTTCAGTTTTTATTTGGTGCTTTTGACAGAAATTTTCTCTCTCTCTCTCTCTCTCTCTCTCTCTCTCTCTCTCTCTCTCTCTCTGTGTGTGTGTGTGTGTGTGTTATTGCATTAATCCAGTTTAGGGAGCAGCTTTGTAAGCCCCATCCAGCTTGTACTGTGGTGGTTTGCCCTTGATAATTTTAAATGAGTTGACCTATGTAGCTTAACTATTTGAATGAAAAGTAACAGAAAGTATAGACTGGCAAGAGGTGGAGGACAGGGAGGGAAGGATCTCTTGGGTAAAACGGAAGTGACAAGAGGTTGGGGGTGGGAATCATAATTGATAGCCATTGTGGATGCTTTGACATCCTGCCTTGGCTGAACTCCTTGTGATGGTGGCTTCTGCTATCCCTTGCTATGGATCTGCAATCTTCTTGGGATTGGGCAGACTAATTCTTTTTAGGGGAAGGATTCTGGTGTATTATTCCTTAATTTTCCAAACACCCATTCTTTCATTTTCATCTGTCTGCACCTGTGATTTTCTGAAGTGGTGGTGCTCTCCCTCTCTCTCCATTCTGGTCCTAAGGGAAGATGTGGAGAGGAAATGCTGTTCATAGTTCAGGGTAGCTATTATTGCATTTCTGTTATCCGTTTTTTCCCGACACTTAGATACCTGAATCCACACAAATTCCTAATTAACTAAGTTGCTTTACATGAAAGGCTAATATATGGAGCTACCAAGTCTGGAAAACCATTTGGCCTGTATCCAGCATGTATCTTTCCCCTTCGCACCCAGCTCTGCAGGTGAACACTGCACCAACCTCGACATTGCAGTATGAGGATGCCAAGGGATGGAGCAACTCAAGGCTAATTGTTTCACTCAGAAAATCATGGATTAGATCTTCTAAATATCTGGCTTGTTTTGCAGCTTCATTTTTTTCTGGTAAGAGATCAGGAGACTATGTGATCAATGCAAGGGCCAGCCCTCTCCCACATGCTGCCTGCACAGTGTTCCTATGCCTGGACCATCTCAGGGTGATGAGGGTTTACTTAGGGCTGTGATCAGATAAAGTATAGTACTCTTCAGATTCTATCTATGACTCCTTGGGAATAGGGTGCAAAGAAGGACCATGTCAGATGGGGGAGGGGGAGCACATGAATAAGTAGCAAAGAATTATCTCTGTCAGTCTGGATGGAGACAATTAGTTGTATAGAAAATACAGAAGCCACTTCCAGGTCTGTTCTTCAGTTTTAGTTTATATCCATCCTATCATCTGTCTGCTTAGCATATATAGTGCTTACTGGTGACTGGCAGTATTCTAAGTGCTGTCCATGTATTAACTTATTTCATGCTCACAGGACCCTTTGAGGTAGGTATTACTATTATCCCTGTTTTACGAATAGGAACTCTAAGGCAATAAAAGGTTGATAAATTTGCTCACAAACATTTGCTTCTGGAGCTAGGGGTTGAGGCCTGGAAGTCTGGGTCAGAGTCCAGTCTGCTATACCAAATACTGTCAGTAGCATTGGTTCTATTCTATTTTAGCCCCAAGGGTTTTTAGAGCATTCACAATGGGAATCGAACACTCAATTTCCAGTGGTCAGTGGGTGACCTCTCCTGGGATATTATCAGTTGGGAAGGCCTTCCTGACTCCTGTGGAACTTCATTTTTAATTATATTGCTTTATGAAGATGTGACCTGAGGATGAAATGGGTACAGCCAATGATTTTAATTTCATTCACTTTACTCTTAATTTTTATATCCAAGCTTCAAGAAACCAGTGTTAGCGAATAGCACTGTTTTCACTAAGCCAAACTTCAGGAAAGCACATCCTTTGATTGAGCATTAATTAACAAATTTGCTGGTTTGGGTTTCCGGAGTTTTCTGCTTGCCTCAGAGTTCCAGAGAAACCAAACATGCTGAGGGAGTGAACGCCGGCATTCAGCTGCAAAAGGCAGTTCAATACCGAGGAGAGGGAAACCCACTTTTAAAATTACATCTGTCTTTCTTTTTTAATATATTTTGTTGATTTTTTACAGAGAGGAATGGAGAAGGATAGAGAGCTAGAAACATCGATGAGAGAGAAATATCCATGAGCTGCCTCCTGCACACCCCCTACTGGGGATGTGCCCACAACCATAGTACATGTCCTTGACCGGAATTGAACCTGGGACCCTTGAGTCTGCAGGCTGATGCTCTATCCACTGAGCCAAACCAGTTAGGGCAGGGAACTAGTTAATTTTGACATGATCTTCCTATAGAAATAACGGTACTGGAGCAAAGATATACTTTTACTGAATTTTGAAAGATCTGAGCATAGCAAAAGTGTGCCTCTCCCCCTTGAATCTGGTTTCTGGGCTGCAGACCGAGACGTTTTAGTAACCCATTCTCTGGCTGTGAGGGAGGTGAAGGATGAAAGGTTTGGGAAATGGGAGGCTGTGGTAGGAATTCCACGCAAATCACATTCAATCTTATAGAAAAATTGGGAGGGAATCAGTCATTCTGAGTCAGAATCAACAGATAGCTCTGATAGGACATTGAAGGGTCAGGTGAATATGACATGGGCTTTGGAATGGACCCATGAAGTGACCTAGGAGAGGAAGAGATTGGTCATTCTCTGGTGTGTGTGTGTGTGGAGCGGGGGGGAAGGGAGGCGGGTTGGATTACTTGGTCCTTTGGATGAAAGGTCACTCACAGTGTCCAAAGGAAGTTTGAAAAGGTGTTGTCCATCTTCATCCTTTTTGAGAAGCAGAATCCAAGGCTTGTACTTGCAGGAAGTGGAGAAGAGAGGAAGTTAGGAGAAAATCTCCTTGGCTTGGCTGAAATGTGGAGATTGATGATCCAGGATCCTGGAACCTATGTCATTTGTTTAAGAGGTCAGAGTTCTTTAGTTTGACTAGGCTAGCTTCACAGCTTATTTAATGTCTTTGATCAAATTGCATAACTACCCTAAACCTTTATTTTCTCATCTGTAAATTGGGGATAATGTTTTTCCAGAAGGTTGTTAAGATGATTACATGAAATAATATAATATGTGAGTCATTTATCTAATGTCACGCCTATCACACAGTAGTTCTTGAAATTTTGTAGTTCTATTATGATAGCCTGAGTGGGAAAGTGCAATCGGGACAAGGAGAAGGGAGCTGTAGATAGCAAGATATACACATGAGAGTTGGTACAAAAATGGCAGCAGAACTGTATAGGAGAAGTTGCCTACAGAACACCTAAGTTTGGTTCCATTCCCCTTGGGTTCACTGGCCACTGTGTAGTGTATGAGTTTCCTAGGTCAATGGTCACCAACCTTTCAGACCTCAAGGACCACCCGTGGTCCACGGGCCACCGGTTGGCGACCACTGCCCTAGGTGACAGCAAGGATTGGGACAAAACAACCTCTCTCAGCCCCTGAGGCTTGCGTTTCACACATTCGTTTTCTTCCACACACATTTTGTCCTGGAAAAGGCCCTTGGTAGAAGCCACAGCTGGTGAACTGGGGGAAGAGATGGGCTTGGAAACAGTATCAGAATGAGTTGGCATGGAGCCTACAGAGGGGTCCACAGCCACAGGGTTTCATCCCTTTTCCCCAGTTCCTGCCTCATAAACACTGTTCATTCCTAGTGTTTCTCTCACTAGCTTAGGGTTTTAGCTCCTTTCATGGGAAGCATAGTTTTTAATGGGTAAGAGGTTTTATGTCAACAGTCTCTTTTAGTTCCCTTTTCTGTTTTTGATTGTCCCTCTTTTCTCCCACCAGCCTCCCACCCTGTCCTCTTATACACCCTGCCTTGTTTACAGATATAACGGTGTTACCAGGGCAGGTTTTCAGAAAGCCCGCTTTAGTGGCTCTCACCTGGACCACTTCCACAGTGGCTGTATGCCGGGTACCACTCACAGAGGCTCAGCCATTGGGCCCCATCTGTTCCTCTGGCTGCAGCCACCAGGCATCTGCAAGGTAGATAGGGGTAGGTGGGGTGAAGGCTGAAGATGCCCAGACAAGGGGCAGGGTGTACCTGACTGCATGATGACCAAAGCAGCAGGAGTGCCCAGCGAGAGTGTATGGGTCCTTATGACCTGCAGCAGTGGGGGGAAAAAAAGGAAAATGAAAATCAAGTTAAAATTAAAATGTTTTAAAAAGTGAGTTGTAAAGAATTAAACAGATTTCTTTCAAACTGCTTTATTACTCATAGAAATTGTATCAATCAAACAGTGAGCGTTAAATTGCTTGATCAGTTAGAAAATATTGTTGCCGCTGAAGAATCAATGCTAATTGAGTCATTAGGGCATTATTACATGAAGCACAAATGGCTTGGGATGATAACGGGATGCTCTGCTCCATCTGTAGTCTGCCCAGATACAGTGGAACTGTGCCTGTACTGCCTGGCCTCCTCATAGGGTTCCCTCCATGACTGGCTTTCTCATTGGAGTTTACGGTGGGTGGTGGTTCTGGAAATTTTCCCTATTATGAAAAAAAAGACATAACATAGCCCGTCTTGAAGTCAGTGATATGAACAATCTTTTTTTTTTTAAATCTATTGATTTTTTACAGAGAGGAAGGGAGAGGGATAGAGAGTTGGAAACATCGATGAGAGAGAAACGTTAATCAGCTGCCTCCTGCACACCCCCTAACTGGGGATGTGCCCGCAACCAAGGTACATGCCCTTGACCGGATCGAACCTGGGACCCTTGAGTCTGCAGGCCGACGCTCTATCCACTGAGCCTATATGAACAATCTTGACAAGTAAGAAGGTTGAAGAAGAATTTGGGTTACATTTGGAAATTTTCCAGTGGGGTCCATGATATGTGAGGCTATATTTGCAACTTTACTGAAGTAGGCAAAATCCCAACAAAAACTATTCACCAGGGCGCAGTATATAGGGCAGGGCCTGCAATGGGGTGCTAGTTACAGCCTGGACACTCAGGTCTGACTGAGCCCCATGCCGCCTGGAGTGACTCCTAAAGGAGCAAGACATTTTTAAGGTCTTGGGTGCCCGTATCAGATTTGGGTTCACTTTCTGTCCCACCAAGATTGACCTTTCCACGTGGCAAATACTAATGGATTTTGGTCAAAGGAATGGGATACCTTCATCCATGACTGGTCCTTAGCAAATGGTAAAGTAGGCCACACTGGCCTCCGCAGTTCCTCCTCTACTCTCCTTCCTTGTCCCACCCTCACCCCAACCTCTGGCAACCCCAAGCCCTGTCTGTAGCACTCACCCGGCTGCCTGTCTTGGTCAGTGGCTTCTATTCTGAGATTTCTCTCCTAGTGACTACCCTTTGGGTATGTGCCCACGCAGCTCAGGTTTCCATGGTGAGCATCTCTTCATCCCACCATCTAAGTGCGCATTTTGGTCAGTGTGGGATCCCTCCCAGAGATTATGTTTTCATTTTAACAATGGGTTATTGGGTATATATGTCATAACTCAAATGGAATTATGATCAAAGGGATTTCAAATATTTCATGAATAATGCCAGAGAGATAGCTCACACAACCAGTCTTGCTGTGTCTTTCCTGACAATCTGAGGTGCTGAGGAGAGAGAACAGGCATTTCCTTGAAAGTTTCAGCAGTTTTATTTCTGACTTACAAATGGATGAAGAAGCCTGACTCCTCCCATGAGTTGGGGAGAGAGGGGCACAGTGAGAAGGATGGAATTTATTGCAGACTCACTGTGCCTGGTGCAGGACTGGCTGTGTCCCTTCATACAGGTTGTCATCTACCCTCATCAAAACTTTGAGGTTCAGAGTATTGCCATCATTTTTTAACTATGAGAACACAGAAACTTAATAATTAAGTAACTTGCCCAAGATCATGTAGAAGAGCTAGAGTCCACTTTCTAGTTATTCCAATTTCAGATCTGTGCATTATGCATCATTTTTTCATTTTCCTCTTTCCTTGCCCATTAACATAACATGCTCATGTGTGCACACACATGACTTCTCTCAGTGGATTCTAACTCTCGTATATCTGCCTTCAGTAAGTAGCCTTTCCTCCATCACTCTCCTACTCAATTCATCTGCAAGACCTCCTCTTTATCTTCCGTATCCTTTTCTCCTTCTCCAAGCTTCTCTGTCCTTCTCAGCCCATCCTCTGTCAGGCTACCATCTTAGATGTTCTGACCCTTTCCCACTCTGTTTATCATCACAGCGCCCTAGTGGCCAGCACGGTGCTAGTCATACAGTACATACTTATGGAAGGCATTAACCTATAATGCCTTCCTCACTGCATCTGTCCAATTCATATTCCTTTCTTCCACATCACCAACTGCAGCAACTGCTCCTTCTTTATGTGCCCCCCTCAGCTCTGTAGTGATTGATTGCTTGAGACTGGGGAGCAAAACAAGTAGACAGTGTTTGGTCCATGTTGGATATAGTCAGCTGATGTGTGTACTTAGAGGAAGAAATATTATGAACACTTCTCTCTGCATTTCTTTTGGCCACTCTTCAGTGGAAGAAAGCTTTCATCACACTTCAGCTTTACATGGAAATACTCAGTCATGTTTCCTTATTTGCCCCAATAATTACTTTTTCTGTCTCCTCCACCAGTGGAACTAAAGAAATTGTCATGAGGTGCCATGAGCTGTGCTTGTGTGTTTTCCCAGTTGCAGAATACTCCTTACATGAGATTATCTTATCAAGATAATCTGAAAAAGCTAAAAGATACGTGTGTGTGTGTGTGTGTGTGTGTGTGTAAATGCAGGTTTCAGGTGCACAATTTACAACACACCAATGCACGCCGCGCACACACACACACACACACACACACACATACATGCACGCACTACAGTGGGTGAGCTGAAGAGATCCCTGTGTTAGGGAATATGTATGTGATCAATCACACAATGTGAGAAGCCTGGAAAAATAGGTCAAAGGAATGACAGGACCCAGTGTCTGTGCTGTAATTCTGAAGTTCGTCCAACATCCTAGAAGATTAATGAGTGGGTTTTGAGCTGCTTTGTGCTTTCATGGGCTGAGCAGTGGCAGGCAGATCATTTTCAACCCCATATCACCTTCCTCTCAATCTGTTCAGCAGTCCTCTTGGGGGAAACCATCAACTCTGCCATTTGTCTGTCCTTCCTTGCTCAAAAACACTCATCCAAGGCACTTGGCTAATGGGGAACAAAATAGGAGGGTTTGTGATAAGATCCCTCCCAACTTGGCTATCCATGCCATGAAAGCAGGGCTTTTGTATTGTTTTATCCTTTCTTGTACTCCCAGTGCCTAGGATGTAGGGGATACTCAGTAAGATTTTGTTGAATGAATGACTTTGAAAAATATTTCTCCTAGTTCCCGGCCATCGGCATCTCCATCATTACTCATGATCCTCTCTCTATAATGCAACCACATTTTTTTTACCCAAATGTCTTCCCAGCCCTCCAGCTGTCCCTGTCCCCATCTGCATTGCCCCTCATTCCAGGCAGGCTGCTTTTTCAGGGTTTCCACACTCCCATGCCATTTCCCAAGCTGCACTTTACTCTTGCCACAATCCTGCCTCCCCACCTTCTGGGATTCTCTTTGTCCTTCAGGTCAGAGGTTGCAAATCAAATACCTACTGGAGCCGGGCAAAAAAGCTACTTAAGTGAAGTGGGTCAGTATAGGAAGACGGTTCACTTTCATAGAAGTGTGCTCATTCCATTGTTGCATGAAAACAGCAATGCAAGAATAATGATATAGAGCTACTGATACTTGGCCTCTGTGTTGGAGAAATAGGAAGGATTGAGGGGCTTGTGACAAACTCAAGAACACATGTCCCCTGAAGGTGCAGCTATAGCAGATTACCACTGTGAGGGAATGCCCACCTATTGTTAAGAATCCTGATAGTTTTTAAGACAGGAAATGTAGAATTTAGGTGAAACCTACTGCTTATGAAATGTTGACTCAAAAAAAAAATTAAAACAACTATGCCAGACAGATAAGATAAAACATATCCGTGGGGCGGATGGACCTGCTGGTCACTGTGCTTAAACTTTGCTCCAGAGTCTTCCCAGCTCACTGAGTCCAAGCTGGTCTTCCCCTTCCCAAGCGCTCCTTAGAACTGGAGAGCCAGCATCACGCAGTGGACAGACCACTGGCGAAGAGACCACTGACCTATTCTCTAGTTCTGGTTCTGTTGTTGACCTGTTTCCTCATTTATAAATGGGAGTAATACTATTTGAACTTTTCAGGTGCTTGGCTTATCATTTCAAAGTGCTTTCATATGCATGATTTTATTTGACCCTCAAAAGAACCTTGTGCAGTAGGTTTGGAAAGTGTTATTACTCTTAATAGGAAAGAATTGAAATTCAGAGGGGTTAAGTGACTTACTTAAGATCATATAACTTAAAGTGGTAGAGCTGGATCCAGCATTTGGGCCTTTCGTCTCCTGAGGTTTGTGTTATGTTTTGTTTTAAAAACTTTTGGATACAATGAGATCCTCTATGCTGGTAAGCTTGTAGGTACTATGTGGGCACTTTAGGAGAAGGAAGGAGCTTATTGTTTATGGGTTATTACCAATAAGGTATATGCCATACATTTCTGCATATCGGTACACCATGGTAATTGATTTTGGATGATCTAAAATATGATTATTGTACCAGATTGTGAATACCTGGAGCCAGGTAAAAAAAAAACTAATGCAGAAATGCCTGTCGAGGCATTTGGTAAGCAATTGCGGATAAACTGAATGAAGGAAAGTGGTGATGCCACCTTAGAGAGAATCGTAAGCTAAAATCAAAGCCCAGCTGTGTCTGAGGAAAGTCAAGGCTTGGTGACTGTGATTCTAAACCAGGGGTGGGCAAACTTTGACTCGAGGGCCACAATGGGTTCTTAAACTGGACTGGAGGGCCGGAACAAAAGCATGGATGGAGTGTTTGTGTGGACTAATATAAATTCAAAGTAAACATCATTACATAAAAGGGTACGGTCTTTTTTTTTTTTTTTTTTTTAGTTGCCCACGGCTGTTCTAAACCCTCATTTTACTGTCTGGTGGTAGCCATGGTTAGATGTACAACATAGCATGTGTGACAGCTACTATGAAGATGCCACCATTCAAGACCACCATATTGGGAGGTGGGAAGGACTGAATGTCTATAGCATTTTGGGGTCAGATCTGGGTTTGACTAATTCTGGCTGTGGGCAATCTAACTGTTGAGTCTAGTTTCTTCATCACACAATGAGGATAACAATGCCGACCTCAAGTGAATGTGAAGAAGGCTAATAACATCATAGGGCTAGAGCATCTGCACAGTGTGTGGCACAGACAGGGTGCTCAGTGCAGTGCACAACAGTCAGAAATGTCTTTGTTAGAGCAATATCCATTAAAGCATTGTTTATCTGCTTTTGCCAATGCTGGGCACTGAATTCTTCCCTCCAACTGTCATATGAGATTCATTCAATTTGAATATTTCTTTAAAACAGTACCAGGAGGAGCTTTTAAACTTGAGATTTTATGAAAACAATAAAAATAGAGCCCAGGCTGGAGTGGCTTGGTTGGTTGAGCATCCGGTGCCTGTGCACTGGAAGGTTGCAGGTTCCATTCACAGTCAGGGCACATACCTCGGTTACAGGTTTGATCCCCCAGTAGGGGCGGGTATGGGAGGGAATCCATCAGTGTTTCTCTCTCACATGGATGTTTCTCTATCTCTCCCTTCCTCCCTCTGTAAAAGAAAAGAAAAGTGATGATTGGGCATAATTTATTTTTAAAGCAGAAAATGACTAGGTCTACGTAATGGAAAGAGCTATTTTCAATTTACTTAAACTTAAGGCCTATTGTACACAACTGTGGCTACATGTTGAAACTCCAGCTACTCTTTTCTAAGTCCGGTTAAAGCCTTCAGCTGGGTGAGTAAGAGAATGGTCTCTGGCTGCTCTGGGAGGCTCCGCCCATCCTCTGCAGCCATCCATCTTAACCGCTCTCTGCAAAGATCCCCTTTTCTGTTTCAGATCCTTTCGCAGTGGCTTCATGAATTACGGTGTGGAGGTGGTGTGGACTCTGGTTTCAGCTCTAAACCAGAAGCACTCAGGCCCCAAGCCTGTGCCCTTCACCAGGCAAGGAAGGCTGTCTCCTTAGGGGGAGTCCCAGGTGAAAACAGCTCTCATCCTCCCATCTGTCAGCATGGCCAGGCTGCCAGGACTCTGCTGTGAACTGACGCTCCTCCTGGAACTGCCCCCAGGTCCCAGCAGTAGCTCAGGATTGTCCTGCAACCACTGTGTGCTCACTGTCACCGAGTCAGTACATGTTTCTCCCTGGGAGCTGGCAGAAAGGTATGCAGAGTCCTGGGTGTAGGGCTCATGAAGTGTAAGGCCATGGGCAGGTCCCGTAAGCACCTACCCCTGAGAGAAAAGTCATGTGCTTGCTTTGGTATGGACAGGGGCTCTTGGTGGGCAGTCCCGAGCCTCCCATTGAACTACCCCACAGGAATGCGCCGAGGCTTACTGGTTAATGCCGGTAAAGCTCTAGGGCTATAAATGTCAAGCGTAATGTTAATAAACAGGGAGATTAGGCTCATTTATACAAAAAGGAAGTCTCTTTACAGTGGACTTGGGGTGAAGACTTCGCTTTCATGAACAAAAACAAACAGAGTAAACTGTAAGCGTAGATTCAAGTCCGAGGCCTTTATCCAGTCTTCTTACCCTGCCGCTCCCACTGATTTCTTTCATGGCCTGTAAACTCGGTTCTGCTGCTGAGGTGATTGCCTAATTGTGTTTGTATTTGAAGTCTTTAGAGATGAAAGTGTCTTAGGAAAGTGTTGAAGAGCAGACAGGGCGAGATTGCATGGCTAAGTGCAGAGGGCCATGCCATTTGTGAGCAAATGCAATCTGCATTACTTGGAATTCTGCAGCCTTTCAAAGAGGTGCTTCAATTAACGGCCTTCTATTTTCCCTATTTTGTACACAGCAAGACTGAAGCATAAGGATTTGCTGAGCCTGTTTCCTCTAGGAAGCTTCTTAGATGAGTTCTCTGCTTAGTTCTCCTGAGGGATTCCTTCAACCCCTGTGTACTCAGCAATGTAGAAGTTTCCCATAGCCAACTAGCAAAGGGAAGAATCCTTACAGAATCTCTGGCCGAGGATTTGCCAGGTGCTTTCATAAACCTCGCTTTGTCAGGTATGTGCCATCCCATTTCACAGACGAAGCAACCGAGGCTCAGAGACGGTGGTTTATAACATGCCTGAGCCTGTATTTATTTTACTGTGCCACCTAAATGCAGCAGCTATATTGCCTATTTATTTTTATTTCTAGGGCCTACTATAGATCCATAGTTCTTTCTTTGTAATTCTGAAACCCAGCAACAATTGGGTGGAGCCAGAATGGACCTGTGCTGACACAGGAGGTTATAGTCTTTATTTAACCTGCTTAGAGTGAGTAGATGATTCCTGGCAGAAACGTGTTGGCTTGTAGGCTCCTTCACCCTGTTATATACAATATTTGCACAAAATACCTTTCTAGAACCTGAGACATTCTCAATTCTGAAGTGCACCTGGCCCCAAGAGTAAGGGACTGTGGCCCTCTAAAGCTCTGTGCACAGCGAGCACTGGCGGCACGTCGCTCTGTGAGCAGGAAACCTCAGCATCTGGACATGCCTATGCTGTGCGCCTGTAGTGAGGTGGTCATAGAAGCCAGGTGACCTGTCCAGAGTCTTCATTAGACACCTGCCATATGGTGGTGAGAGGAGGGGCCAACAAAGAAAGAAAGAGAAGGTGTTTGGTGCAGACGATCAGTCCAGGGCAGTGTGTGGGTGACAGCTAAGGCCGGGTGCGTCCACAGTCAGTGCTGCAGGACAGGGCCGGGGCTGTTAATGAGAGGCGGCATCCTAAGGAAGGATAGGCCCTAACTAGGCAAGAAGAGAAAGTTGGGGAGGGACCCTGGTGGGAGGAAGCTCAGGCTCAGAAGCTGGATGAGCACGGGACATCCGAGGAAGGGCGGCATTCATACCAGGAAGTGGTGGGGATGGAGGAGAACAGGGGGGACGGATTCTGGAGGCCTTGCCTGCCCAGCAGGCCCAGTGCTGTGGACGTGGAATTTTGAGCAGAGATATCACCTGCTGAATGTTGGGCTTTGCTGAGCTTTCTGGATGGCTCCAGAATGAGTGAGAGCCTAAATTCCAGGCTTCCCTTGTTCCTTTCCTGAAATGTGTTTGAACAATAATAGCTGACGCTGATATAGCACTTTCTATGTAATTGGCCTGTTTTTAATGCTTTTGGTAATTGACACCCAGCAACTCTGTGAAGTAGATACTACTATCCCCATTTTATAGATGAGGAAACTGAGGCACGGAAGTTAGGTGGGTGGGTCAGTTGCCCTGGGTCCCATGCATAGATTATTGAGGCTGTTATGAGAATCCAGCCAGAAAGTCTGTACTTTTAAATGCTCCCCCAATCCCTTGACTTATTCTTCCACATATCCCAGAAGAGAAGCTGTTAAAAATCAGCACTGGCTCAAGGGTGGAACATCACATCGACCGATTCCCAGTCAGGGCACATGCCCAGGTTGTGGGCTTGATCCCCAGTGTGGGCGTGCAGGAGGCAACCGATCAATGATTCTCTCTATCATTGACGTTTCTCTCTCTTTCTCTTCCTCTCCTTTCCTCTCTGAAATCAATAAAAAATATATTTAAAAAAATAAAATGAAAGTACCGCATCCTGGGTGTGGAGTAACCCATTAGCTCCACTGATTTCAGTGAGCACTTTGCTCTTCCCTTGGAAATGTGAGGGTGATGGAAGGGAGTGCAGTAGGACAGGTGGTGACCAAGGCACATTAGACAAGGGTGGGGTGATGTCCTGAAGTTTATGACCCCGTTAATAAGACATGTAATTTGATGTTTTTAAGGAGACCAGTGCCCTTGGCTGACAGCTTTATGCATGGAGGCTACTCCCTGTTTCCCCTCTCCACCCACTCCCAGGTCTTTCTCCCCTCAAGCACTCACTTTTTTTTTGTATTAAGTGCCCTGGGATAACTCCCTGATAGGTAGAAATAAAATTCTTTCAAAATCAGGAAAAACTAAGAGACTAAAAGAAAGGCTGCTCAATTCTGCTTCCTTCAATGCTCATAAAAATCTATAGTTTCCTTTAATTCATTCTGAGTTTGCCCTTTCCATTTTTCACCCTAATTATTCCAGAAATAAATTGTATTCTTTCTTAACAATGTGCTCTGGTGGGGGTGGCCTTTCATAAACCTGTCTTCTTTTTGTTATTGTTGTTAATCCTCACCGGAAGATATTTTCTCCATTGATTTTTAGAGAGAGCGGAAGAGAGGACGAGAGAGAGAGAGAGAGAGAGAGAGAGAGAGAGAGAGAGAGAGAGAGAGAGAGAGAGAGAGAGAGAAACATTGATGTGAGAGACACATTGATTGGTTGCCTCCACGCAGGTGCCTGAACTGGGACGGGGGTCCAGCCTGCAACCAAGGTACGTGCCCTTGACCAGAATGGAACCTGAGACTCTTCAGTCTGAGGGCTGACGCTCTAACTGCTTTTGCACTGGCTAAGGCTAAACCTTTACATGGGTATGGCACATTCCAGGGAAGTTGGAGCACGCCCCCATTTTCCCAGGTCATTTTTGGATCCCCTGCACCCCCTCTGCCCTGTCAACACCAGTGGGACCATTTTATGTATAAATCTGATGCCCTCTTGTCCTTGGACTCCATCTTCTGGATGGGCTTTTAGTTAGCCAAGTGTACATGTGCCAAATGAGTGATCAGCTTTGTTGGGAAGTTTCTCAGGGATTCTGGGTTGGAGAAAGCCAACCATGCCATATTGTGATGGAGTGTCAGTTATTGGGGCAGTGTGACTGCAGAGTTCGTCCTCCTAGGGGTCCTTTGTCCCTGTCCTGAGCTGCAGGCTTCCTGATCTTCCCTGGTGAGCAGTCAGAAATGGGGTCCAGACTTCCTGGTCCTTCCTCAGTGCCCTGTGGATGAGGATAGCAAGATTTTGCAAAGGAACAAAAGAAACCTTTGCTGGAACGTTTTAGGTCTTTAAACACTCGTTCTTTTTTCTTCTTAAATTCCGAATTCTTGCCAAGCCTATTTGTCCTTCTTCTTTTAATTCTCTCTCACCCCATATGTACCTTTCTTTTCACTTGCTGCTCTTTCTCTTTGCTCCGCAAGGGAGGGGAAGACCACTTGGATTTTTGGAACAAAACACAATGTGGGGAAAGGAGCAAAAGTGCAATGAGCCCTACAAGGTGGACAGATGATTGAGAACCTCTGTAGACCAAGAACAAAGACTCTTTTTTCCCTTTCCATTCTCAAACGTTGTTTCTAAAATTGAGCTGGATTACTGGGTATCTTCGTTTACTCAGAACCTTTTTTTTTTTTTAACTCAAAAGTGTATGTACATACATGTGTGAGTGTGTTTCTTTTTATTGAGGGAAAAATAACACCACAACAACTTGGGTAACCTGCAAAGTTTTAGCTCAGATGTCTGTTGTAAAGCAGTTAAGAAGCAAGTCTTCTCTGCTCTGTTTATACTGTACATTCTCTTACTGTTTTAGTCAGCTCCGGCTGCCATAACAAAATACCACCGACTGGGGGACTTAGACAACAGACATTTCCTTCTCCTGGAGGCTGGAAGTCCAAGATGTCGGCAAGTTTGGTTTCTGGTGAGAGCCGGATTCCTGGCTTGCAGACAGCCTCCTTTCCACTGTGTGCTCACATGCCCTTTCCTGGTGCCTGTGTGTGGAGAGAAATAGCTCTGGTGTCTCTTTCTCTACTGATAATGTCCCTAATCCCACCACTCATGACCTCATCTAAACCTAATTACCGCCAAATACTACCACAAACATTCACACTGTAACACGTAAGTGCCACTTCCTGGCAGATGGAGTCTTCTTTACAAATACAACCAGTGATCAGTGTCTCTTCCTGCTCAACTCCTGACAGGCTGAATCTGGAGTCAGAGCTGGAATGCTGGGAATCTTCATGATGTCCTTCCAAGGAACATTCCTCTATGGCTGTGCCAAGGACCTGAGGGGACATCCTTTCATTGTGAAAGAGCTGGGCCCATCCCTGGCCTCCATTTCCCATAGTTGTAGTTAGCAGACTACAGCTCATGGTACAAGGAAACTGACAGGTGATGGGTGTTGCTAGGTGACATCCAGGACAAGCAAGAGCTGATGCTGGAGAAGGGATGGCTGCACTTTGGAACAAAAGTGGTCCTTCTTCCTCTCTGGTTTGGCAGGTGTGGTTAGTCCCACGTCACTGCATAGAGGCTCATGTGTCCAAAGCCTCTTGAGAACAGCGTCCAACTCTATTTTCTTTTAATCCTCACCTGAGGATATCTTTCCATAGATTTTTAGAGAGAGTGGAAGAGAGAGGGGAAGAGAGAAATATTGATGTGAGAGAAACACTTTGATTGATTGGCTCCTGCATGAGCCCTGACCAGGGCCTGGGCCAGGGAGGAGCCTGCAACCAAGGCATGTGCCCTTGACCGGAATCAAACCTAGGACCCTTCAGTCCGCAGGCCGATGCTCTATCCACTAAACCAAACCTGCTAGGGCAACTCCATTTTCAAAAGCAGGTGGGAGAGAGGTGAACCAGAGAAGGGAGCAGATGCAGCCTCCTGCTGTGGTGGCTGGTGGGGGAGCCATAGGACTGTCCCGGAGTGGGCTGCCTCAGCTTCAATATGGCAGTGGCATTTACCAACACTGGGGCTAATACTGCAGTTCATTATTAGTGTGCTGAGGAGGCTGTCTGCAGAGAGGTAAGGAGCACAGACTTTGGAACCAGTTTTTCTTTGGATCCCAGCTCTGTCACTTACCAGCTGTACAACCTTGAGCAAGATAACCGACATCTCTGGGCCTCACCCTTCTCACCTGCCAAAAGAGTGTAAGTGATACATGTCACAGGGTTATGGTGAGTGAATGCATGTGAAGCAGGAGTCAGCAAACTCTGGCCAATAGGCCCAAAACACTGCCTGTTTTTTTTTTTTTTTTTTTTAAACAAAGTCTTAGTGGCTCAGAGCCCCTCTCTCATATACATGTTGGTTGTGGTTGCTCTTCTGCCCCTATAGCAGATGAGGAGTTGTGATGGAGGCTGTCTGTCCTATAGATCCTAAAATAGTTCCTCTCTAGCCCTTCACAGAGAAAGTGTGACAACTTCTGACTATAAAGGTTTAAACAGGACCTGGCACAGAGTAAATGCTGGGAAAGTGCTTGCTGTCATTACTGCAGTTGTCCCTTTAGCTTATGGCCTCAGCAGACCCTCACTCTCATCCTGTGAAGGAGGTACACATGAGCTGCCATTCCCTTCTTACCAGTGAGGGATCTGGGATTGAAAGGACATAGGTGGCCTGCTTATGGTGGGGTCAGACCCTAAATTCAGTTCATGGCTCGCTCTGCTAGTGGCACCATGCCAGAGTCATCTGCCTTGCCTTCTCTGTGGATTCCTCAGGGCCAGGGCCAGGGCCAGGGCCATGGCTTCCATCTGTATCTGCCCTTCCCCGATACACTGACAGTGCACACAGGGCTGGCCTCAGTGATGTCAGCCGACCTGCCAGTCCCCAGCACTGAGCTCTCTATATAGAGACATTTGCAGCTCTGACTGCTCACCTCCCTGGCTGCTGGAATTGGGGGGGGGGGGGGGGGGGGGGACTATGGTGCAACCAATCCCCTGAATCTCTTGTTTTTTTCTTTAAAAAATGCACTGTGGGCTTGCCTTATTATAGCAGCAGAAACTGCCCTAGTTGTGCGTGTAACATGGAGTCTGGCAAGGCACAGCTCAGACCCTTTCCCATCCTCAGACTTTCTGTCAGGGCCACGGTATGGCTGGTGATAGCTGACCTGGCTCACTGAGCACTGTGAGGGCTGTGGTCTCATTTGATCCTCACAGCATCAGCTCAGGAGGACTAGATGAGTGATGGTGTGGCCAACAGCTAAAACTGAGAGAGACTGAACCCTCACCCACGTCCATGTGTTAATTCAGTGGCTGAGCCAGAAATGGAATCTTGGTCTTACAGCTCAATTCAGCTATTCTCCCCCACACCCCTCCCAAACCGGGCCTCCTGACTTGATCATTGTGGTCGTGCCAGCACCATACCCTCATGCACTCATCCCATTATCTAATGACCTTCGCAGCCTGATACTTCTTTTGGGCTATAACAGACATTCTCTGTGCTGCAGGAGCTTTTTCTGCTCTCAGTAGAGATGAAGAGAAGCTACCCAAATAATAACTCTATTTTTCAACCTTTAGCCTTAAGTTGTCCTCTGCCCAGTGAGTTTAGGCCAGCATTTCTGTCCTTAGGGGTTTACTGGAAAAAGAGACTATCCCACCCGCTCAGAGCAGCTTTCAATGTAAGGCAGAAGGGGGACTGTTTGTTATGCATTAGTTCAGCTCTTTTGTAGAGTAGTCATGTCACTCAGGAAAGCCCCGAGTTGTGTATGTGTGTGTGAGTGCCCCTTGATCATTTAATTTCTATTTCATCAGCCCCAAGTTGTGTATGTGTGTGTGAATACCCTTTGATCATTTAATTTCTGTTTTATCTACGGAGGGGAAAATAATTCCCGAAAGCTTCTGAAGACCACAGGAGAAAATGGAACACATTTATAGCCATCACAAGGTCATGGGGGTGAAGGGTAAAGGGAAGTTGAGCTAACAGTAGAGAATGTGGTTCATCTGAGCAGTCACCTGGGAACTGCTGTTCAGCACAGGTGGACAGTCGAGAGCTAGTCAGACCTCCCCCCAGCTTGCTATTGCAACAAGATGAAGGCCTTGCTGAACCAGGTTGAAACCCCCTTCATAATGAAAAGTTCTGCTCTCAGGGGAGAACTCCTGTGCGGTTTCTGGCAGAAGCTTCCAAAGCAGGGAGGTTGAGACTCAGCAAGGCCACTAGGTAGCAGCCAGATACCCTGATGTTTACCCATGTGGACCTGTCACAGCCCTGAGTTCCCCATTACTAACCTTCCCGATTCAGAGGAGTCTTTCTAGACATCGTCATTGCAGTGTAGCTGAACCCAGCCCCCGTCCCCTGTGAATGTGTACACACAACTCCTGGTGGGCAGAATAAGAAACTGCTTTATAATTCAGATACTCCTTTGGTTGTGTGTCTGTCTTGGACAAAGACTCAGAAACAGCTGCCCTGCTGCCGGCTGCCATCTTACTAGGCTCCATGAAGCGAAAACACGTTGGAAATCAAAGCAGCGTAAGGGCTGGGGTGAGAGGTGAGGCTTCGATGGACTCCTGGCACCACCTTGAAGGATCCTAAATCACTTCCTTTCTCTGGCCTTGGGTTTCTGTTAAACTAGGCCAATGAAACCTGTTTCTTCCTGCAACTCTATGCTGTGAAGATTGATTCTGTCATCTTTAGCAGGCAAAGCAGCCAGCTACATAAACAGCTTGAATCCTTGCGCATGGTGGATGGAGGCTGTTTATTGAGTGAAACTGTGTGGCCTACTCCGTATCTGTCCTACCATGAACATTTTTATTGTTATTTGTGAAGTATCCACTAGAGTTCAGAAAAAGTCTGCACAGCACTAAATCGAGCCAGCTCAGCTCCTGCCGCAGTTAAAATGAGTGCTCTAACCCCAGTTAATAATGATTTTTCCACCAGAGACGATTGCCTGCATGAATGTATTATCTGCTCTGGAGCTCTTGTGGGGCCTGCTCCCAGTGTGTAAATATTCAGTCTGCCTAAAGAAGAAAGTCCAAAAAAGGGCTGGTTTATTCAGAGTGGCTTCTGTGATCTGGCCACAGTCAAGGGCTTCTTCAAATCATCAGCTCTGATATTATACACAAATGTTTGGGTCTCCAGGATAACCTGGAAGGAAGATGCAAGAGAGTGGGCAGAGTGCTGAGTGGGAGGTGGGAGGAGACAGAGAGGGAGAACCAGACGGCTGAGAGCTGAGAGGTTGGGAAGCACTGACGTCGGGCCCAAGGCCTATAGCTATGGTTCCTGGCTTGTCTTTAGGTTCAGCCTTTACTGTATATCAAGAAGAAGGGACAAGAGCTCATCAGCTCTGAAGGTCAAGGTTGTCTCTGTAGGTGGTAGAGACCTGCTTTGTGCAGGAGATTATTCAGTTTCTACTGGGAACAAATGCCTGATTAGATCAAGGTACCTGTCCTTGGACTGTGTGTGTTTTATACTGCAGACTAGTTGGGCCAAGCCCCATCTTCTTTCTAAGCTTCTACCCTTCCCCATTTACATTTTACTTCCCAGCACCTTCTTGGGTCCTTCCCCAACCTCTGTGTTATCGCTTAGAGCAGCGGTTCTCAACCTGTGGGTCACGACCCCTTTAAGAGTCGAAGGACCCTTTCACAAGCGTCCCCTTAGACCGATCCTTTCACAGGGGTCGCCTAAGACCATTGGAAAACACATATATAATTACATATTGTTTTTGTGATTAATCACTATGCTTTGATTATGTTCAATTTGTAACAATGAAATTTGGGTCACCACAACATGAGGAACTGGGTCGAGGCATTAGGAAGGTTGAGAACCACTGGCTTAGAGGCTGTCACTTTGCTTGGTCCATGGATTACACTACTTTTTACCCTCCCTATGCATTCGAGCTAGCTTGAACACTGTAATGACTTCCACAGAGGACTACCACTTCTTCCCTACTCCTGTGTCACCACGGGTTCCCAGAAGAAGGTATGGGAGGAACAGTTCCCACTTCTTTCTGTCTCCTATGCCCTTGACTCTAGGGGAGAAGTGACTTATCTGATTTGTGGGTTTAGTGTAGCCTCTTCTGAAACTTTCTTTTGAATCTACTTGTTCCCAAAGAAGCTTTCACCAAATTGCTGGTGCTGACTTTGGCCAGGGGGAAAGTCTACAATGGCCCACTTTTTGGTTGGGTAAGTTTATTTTGGGTGGAATATTAGGTAGCACTTTATAACCACACATCTAAATTATATCTTCCAATTTAGAATTTGCTCAGAATAAAGCTTTTAGCTTGATTTCAATCTGTGTGCCTCCATATCTTGTTTCTTAATTGACTCTGAACTTATAAGGGAAGAGAGGGTTCTTATTTTTTGGCCACTGCCCGAAGCTTTAGACTCCATCCTTGCTCATTGATTAATGCACATAAAAGGCAGTCTGAGCAGCTCTGGGTATGATGAAGCCAAGGCAACATCTGTGGACCCCTTTCTCCCCCCACAGTACTATTTAGAACTAATCAGAACCTAAATCTATGGCTCCTGTTTTGTGAGAATGTCTGCTATAGAAATGTTATTTTCTTTATCTCTGAAATAATAATACTTGCTGGACAGGAAGACATTGAGGGTTAAGTGAAATAACACACATTTGCACATAGTAGGTCATCAATAAGTGCCTGCCGCTCCCATCCCTTGGTTACCTATCCTTGGTTAAATAGTGCTTGTTGTCAGAAAGTTCATTCTGAAGTCTAAAACACACCTTTCTTGTTGCAATTGAAGGTCATTTCTTTTATCTCAGTGGGAGCACTTTATAAGCTTATGAAGTTTATAAGCTTCATACGTGATGAGAAAACCCCATGCCCCATATACTTGATTTATGGGACCATTTGAAAAGAGAAAACTTCAAAACCAATAGAAGTGAGGGATGTGTGCTAAGTGGGCGAAGAAACAGCAAGTAATCAGATAAGGTGAGATGTGGTGATGGGCCTTGGAACACCCATTGGTTGACCTCATCTGGGCACTCTCGAGTTTGTGCCTTAAAGGTAAGATTAACAAGGTCCAGGAGAAGCTGCTGGAGGCATTCTATCTATATATATATAGGTAAAAGCCAAAGTGACCGTTATGACCAGTAATGCCGGTAGCCATGATGCACACTGACCACCAGGGGGCAGATGCTCAATGCAGGAGTTGCCCCCTGGGGGGTCAGTGTGCTCCCATAGCCAACCTCCCACGGCCCCTCCCCCTGGCTGTCTGGCCCTGATCAGCCCCGATTGCTGGCCAGGCCAAGGAACCCCACCCATGCACGAATTCGTGCACTGGGCCTCTAGTGTTAATCTATAGTTTTCTCTCCCACAATTTGGAATGCAAAATCAATTTTTCTGGAACTTGACTGTGTGTGTCCAGCGGTGTGCTCGTCACTGTGGAGCCTCGATATAGACATCTATACTCGGTTGCTCACAGGGAGGAGAATACCAACACCAAAGAGCATCATATAGCTGCACAGAATGTCAGCAGCTTTCTGAGGACAGGCCCCGAGTCTCGTCTCGTAATGCTGGTCCTGGAGCAGCCTTGCCATTTCATTGCTTTCTTACAGTGTGTCGTGCCTCTTTTGTTCTAGCTCTGGATGTGAACTCTGTCTGTGGTCCTGCACTTTCTGACTATCTCTTGGATCTGAGACAGCCAGTTTGATGACCTGTCTGGTCCCCTGTGGCTGTTGCGTGTCTGTTCCATCTCTACTGCGGAACCCTGTACTGTCAATTGTCCAGGGTCAGTACAGCAAAAAAAAAAAAAAAAAAAAAAAATTTTAAAAAAAAAAAAAAAAAAAAAAAAAAGAAGCTGCTGCTCAGCTTTTCTCCATTTGACTGCTAATACCTACCAGAGAATGACGGAAGACTGCTCCATTTTATTATTTGCTTTGGAGTCAGGGTTGAAGTCAGTTTTTTCGACTCATCAGACTCTCTGGGGAAGGGAGAACATGTGTGTTGGGAAAGTTCTCATGTGAGTCTCTATGTCCCACTACCCCTGCCCCGCTTGAGACCCATAGGTTTGTTTCCACTGTCGAGGGAAAGCTCTAGCATTATTCCTTTCTCCTCTCTTCACCTGGGATGGCAACTGAGGAATGGTCTGTCTGAAAGAAACTCAGCCCAAAGGTCTTTTAAACGAGGGGAGATAAAGCTTAGCTTGGTATTTCTTTTCTGAAGAACATACGCTTTGTTCCTCAGAAAAGAAAACACAACAACAACAACAACAAATACCTGGAGCACCAGCTTTGAATTAAAGCAGCCATGATACCCCACAAACCTAAAGGCACTTTGTGAGAAAGCAGTGGCTATGGATACAGAGAGCTTGGAGGCCTCCTCTGGCTTCACAGTGACCTGCTGTGTGACCTTGGGCAAGCTAGATTTCCTTTCTGTTTGCCATCTGCAAAATGTGGATACAGACGCTTGTTACCTACTGGTCTTACTGAGGTACTGAGAAAAAAACCCCTTCTTATTAGGAAAGTATCATTTCCCAGGTGCAAGGAGTTGTGAGAACCTGTGCAGGTCATCCCAGAGTGTGAAAGGCAGGCTCTCATTCCAGGTCTTAGTCTGCTACCAAGTGCCTTTGCCCATCTGCACGGGCAGAGAGAAAGGGATGTCTGAGCTGTCGGGAGGTGGTGGGGACAGATGGTCTCTGGCAGAACAAGAGGAAAGTGCCAATCAAAGGAGGTCGGGCTCCTCAATTAGAACGCAGAGCAGATGGGTCTGAGGCAGTCAGGAGGGGCACTTCCCAGTTCACTCAGTGTGTGACAATGAGCTGGTGGCCTTCAGGGAACCAGAGGGGCCCCCCTACTTCATTTCCTTTCTTTGAGGAAGGGCTGTAGTTATGATAAGTCTGACAGATGAGTATCATTCAACAAGTAGTTACCAAGCTTTACTGAGTTGGGCAGTATAGCCAGGCCCTGTGCATGTAATATTAAACAAGATAGACCTGATCCTGACCTCACCTCACCAAGATTACAATCACACCCACTGTTTCTTGCTACTTGCATAGGAATTGTAGATGGGGTGGGAGGAGGGATGTCACAAATGTAAATTCCTGACTTCTACCCCAGAACTATTAGATCAGAAAGAACATTGAAGGGTTAAATCCAGGAACCTACATTTTAAAGAAGTTTTATAGTTCATTCTTGTGCACATTAAAGTTTGAGAGCTTATTGCCTCTCCATCAGAGCAAAGAATGATCAGTCACTTCCTTGAGCACAGTGGTGTCTGAAAAATGAATTACATATACACTTGGAATGGTTTTGTTAGACTAGCCTCCTATGTCTAGGTTGCTAGAAAGGTCCTTTCCCCCCTCTTAATCTGGTTGTATGGAAAATAACTGCATAATCAAATAAACAAAAGTGTTGATTAAGCTTTTATTACCTGCCTAACTCATGCTGTCCAGAAAAGAAATATAAAAGCTATAATCTTGGTCCATGATGAGCTTACAGGGTTCCTGGGTTGATAAAACATACCAGGTAACCACTTAGAGATGAGCAGAAGATGGAGTAAGAAGAAGGGCCAAGATGTAGAGTGGATGAAGCTCCCAGGTATGTAGAAAAGAAAACATTGATGGGGGCAGAGCTGGAGCCACATCCTGTCCAGCCATCCTCTTATTCCAATTGGATGACCAGAGTCAGAATCTGGTATAAATGTTAAAAAAAAAATATGCTGGGAAAATTCAAGAGGGTAGGGTTTAGGGGAATCTGTACTGATTTAAAAACTCCCCTGGTGATTCTATGTTTTCAGGTTTGGAAACCAGCATACTATATTTTTAAATAGTGAAAAGCGTTGTTGGTCCCCCCTCCCCCACTTAGTTTAGTTCTGTCTTCTTTGGGCACAGTTTCTTTATCCATGCTTTTATTACACTAGCTTCGAATAGCAGTTGAACTCTGAAACCACAGTGGCTTAACGTAGTTTATTTATCATTCATGTAAGCCCAATCCAGGGCTCCGTGGTTCTGCTCCTTACTTATTGAGGGATGGAGGCTTTACCACGGTGGACAAGTGGCTTCCACAATCTCCCTGGTGTTGACACCTAGCAGTCAGTCAGCCAGAGGAATGAGCAGGGAGGATAATCGTGGTCCTTCCGGGCCAAGCCTGGAAGTGGGGATGATCAAGTCCACTGATGTCCATTGGCCAAAGGTCACTTGTGTGGCAAAGGAGGCTGGGAAATATAGTCAACCAGAGCACCCAGGGGCAACAGGAACTGGGTGTCATGGACAGCCAGCTTTGCTCTACCACGTTCCCTAGCACAGTTCCTTCTTTCATAACTCTTTAAGCATTTCATCAGTCTCTCAAGCAGTGAGGCTCATAACTGGTCAGACCTCTCTAGCCTTCAGAATGCCTTTATACTTATCAGAAGTGCAAAGATGTCCTTGAAATTGTATATTTCTTACACCTGTCCCTCTTCCCCTCATTTTTCCTCTTCTTCCACTTCATTTACTCTTTCTCTTAGGCTAAACTGTATTATTGTTTTCATATTGATGTTTAATGTTTTTTGCCCAACAAAATGGCATTTTTAAGTAGTTCAATTGCATATTATACACTCTATTTTCTTCTGGGATCTGCTTTCAGTTGAGCACATTTCCGGTGCCCAGTAGGCAGAGATTTCTTTGAGAATCAAGCCAAAGGAAAGAGAGAGAAGAGGTAGGCAATTTCTTTGCATTAAGTCCTATTACCCAATGTGTTTGAATCTGCCCTATCTCACCATAACAGTGAGCTCATATCTCACCTCTTCCTTGAATCTTAATAATGGCATCTTCTGGTTATTTGCTAAAAGCTTTCACATATATTATCTCATTTAATTGTTTTGAAGAATTGGTTTGTTTTTGACTCTCAGTTAATGAGGTAATGAGAGCTATATAATAATTTCCTTCTTTAGCTTTATTGCCAGGAAAGTTAGGCTTGCATTTGCGATAAGTCACAATAATTACACTGTGCTTTCGGTTAGTATATTTGTTTTTTTTTTTTTTAAATATGTTTCACTTACTACTTTTTGATAATTGTCATTTTGTCTCAAGTTTTTTTTAAAAAATATATATTTTTATTGATTTCAGAGAGGAAGGAAGAGGGAGAGATAGCAACATATTATATAATAAAAGCCTAATATTCTAAGTGTCCAGTCCACTGGTCAGCTGTTCAACCAATCAAAGCATAATATGCTAATGATATGCTAAGGCTGCTCCACTGCTCCCTATGATGTACACTGACCACCAGGGTTCAGATGCTCCAACTGGTAGATTAGCTTGCTGCTGGGGTCTGGCTGATAGGGACTGAGCAAGATGGGCTGGATAAGCCCTGAGCCCTCCTGCGGTCCCTCCCTGGCTGGCCAACCTCCTGTGTCCCTCCCTGGCCCTGATCGTGCACCCATGGGGTCCGTAGGCCTGGCCTGCACCCTCTCTCAATCAGGACCCCTTGGGGGATGTCAGAGAGCTGGTTTTGGCCTGATCCCGCAGTCCAGGCTGAGGGACCCCACTGGTGTACTAATTCCTACACTGGGTCTCTAGTCAATGAGAGAGAATCATTGATCAGCTGCCTCCTACATTCCCCACACCCCCGACTGGGGATTGAGCCCACAACCCAAGCATGTACCCAAACCAGGAATTGAACCGTGACCTCCTGGTTCAGACATCAATGCTCAACCACTGAGCCACACCAGCCGGGCTCAAGTTTTTGTTTGTTTGTTTAAGATATGAGATTCAAGTCCTTAAAAAAAATGATGTGGTATATAAAATAAATTTAATTATAACAATCTTTTAAAGAAGACTTTATTATCTTTGTTTTACATATGTGGAACCTGAGGTCCATGAAACTTAGAAGATTTTTCCAAGCCCTCAAAGCTGTTCAATGTGGTACCAGATTGGGCCTGGGTGCAGGGCTCAGCCTCCCCCCCCCCCCCATGTTCCTTCCTCTCTAGGGCGTGGCCTTTCTAAACAGCCCACATCACTTTAATCTCTTCCCTCTCAGACTGTAAGAGACTTAAATGCTTTTCTATTTTATTTGTTATTATAGATGCATGAGCATTATCTCCTTAAAAGGAAGTCACTATATATATATATTTTTTTATCAAATTCTGGTTAGTTTTATTCCATTAAAATGAATTTTTAAGTTTTCAGAAGAGATGGGAAGAGGCAAAAAGCACTTTTAAAAAGTAGATTTAAGAGATGATTTAATAAAATAATGTTATAAATTAAGAATAAATGAACTTTTATACTCTTTTAAATTCCATTTGTGAGTAAGCATGATGATCAATGATGGCTTTTCCCAACTGAAAGTTTTATTTGGGCCTGAGGAAAGTCAGCTATCTCAATATTTCCTTTTCATCTGAAAGAAAACAATATCTGGAGCCACAAAGATGCCAGGAAAGGTAGCTTAAGCAGCAGTTCTTAAAATTTGGTTTAGAACCAGCAACATCAGAAAGTGCCCAGGAGCCTATTGGAAATGCAGAATCTCAGATCACAGAATCCCTACTGGGGAGGGATTAACAGTTAGTGTTCCAGCAAGCACACCGGGCTTTTCTATTGCACGCTGACATTTGTGACCTTTTGGCTTAAAACAGCCTGTGAGGCCAAGTAGAAGCCACTTAATTTGGATAGGAATAAGGTAGTTAAAATCTCTCTAAACAAATTAAACATGCTAATGAGGAAAATTAATGTCTTTGTCCTTAAAAGCAAACAAACAAAAACAAAACACCTCACAAGTTAGAGGTTAAAGACCTGAAGTAAGTTGCCTGTTAGGATTTTTTTTTTTTTAGAAGCAAAATTTGATCTGCATGATGGAGTGAGAGCTAAGAGCAGGAGACATTCTGAGGGCTTCTTGATGAGCAGAAGTGGGGGAGCCTGTATTCCATGACCAGAAGCCTGTCAGTATTGCATTGAAATTTTCTTCATATAGAGTTGTACATAAAATTGTTTTTAACATGAATAATTAGTCAATTAGTTTTTGCTTTTATTTATTTATTTTTTTTTAGTAGAAAAAGCATTAGTTAAATTTTCTGCTTTCTTGGGTATTCTTATGGTCACACTCACAGAACTTCTTTTCCCATCTGGCATCCCCAGATAGCACACAAGTGCCCAAGAGAAAGGACTGTCCTCAGAAGCACTGGTCCAGCAACCTCAATCAGCCCAGAGGAAAGCAGGCATTCTCTCTTCCATAAGATCACTTACTCCCGCCGTGCTGGGCACATGTGTGTGATATAGGCACTTTGTGACAGTCTGGGGAGAAAAGAGGAGTGCAGATGGCCCAACCCTACAAAGGCAAGGACTTGCTTCTGCCCGGGAGGTTATGGGCACGACTGGGAGTCAGTGTGGCATAGTGGCTGAGTGTGCACTTGGGATCCACATGGAACTGGCTCAGGTTGTGTTTCAACCACTTGTTAATATGGGATTTAGACAAACCATTGCTTCTCTCATCCTCAACATTCTCAATTGTAAAATGGGGGTAATAATAATATATATAGCAATATATACCTTGTGGGACTGTTTTGAGAATTAAATGAGTTAATACAGTAGTACTTAGCCTTTTTGGTCTTAGGACCCCTTTATACTCTCAATAATTAATGAGGACCCCAAAGAGTTTTTATTTATGTAGGTTATGTTACTGTACTACAAATTAAAACTTAATTCATTACAAAAGAAAACCCATTGCATGTTAATATAAATAACATCTTTTTAATGTTAAAGAATAGTTATTTTCCAAAACAAAAATAAAATTTAATGAGAAGTGATACTGCTTTACATTACTAAAATTTTAGATCTGGCTTTAAGATCTGGCTTAATAGAAGACACTTGGATTCTAATATCTGCCTTGTGGCTCAGTATGTTATGGTAGCACATGTCACATAGCCTCTGGGAAACTCCCTTATACATTACAGTGATAAGGGAAATACCATTTTACAATTAATATGGAAATAGGTTTGATCTTGCAAGACACACTGAAAGGATCTTAGGGGCCCTCATAGGAACACACTTGGAGAACCACTGAGTTAATAAATCATGACAAGGGTTTAGTATACTGCCTTATACATAGTATGCGCCGAATCATAAGTTATGACTACAAACACCACCATTAGCAGGGCAGTTTCTCCACATCTATGGGCTGAGCTCTAGCAGAGAACTTGGCTCTGCTTTCTGCAGGGCCCTTGCACAACCCACAGATGCTTCTGCTGCTGCTGCAGAGCAACCCCGAGACATCTCATCTTGCTGTAAGTGCCCTGACAGCACGGAAGGTGCTTCAGGCTGCAGTGCTTGGGTGTGTGCACATGTACTAATATGGGAATGTACGGGAATGATGTTAACATAACCTAAAGACGTCACAAAGCAATCTCCTTTCCATCATCTTGTTTGTATTCTCAGTGTCCCCATGGGGAGTCAGTCTGGTCCAAGGTGAGTCAATGCCAGGGCCAAGACTTGACCCTGTGTTTCCGGACTTAGAGCCAAGTCAGGGTAAGGAGTGAAAGAGGGGGATTGGCAGGGGCCTGCCAGGGGGCACAGTGTAGTGCTTTCAGGACTCAGTGGCTGGAAACAGAACTTATCAGCCTTACCCAGTGGATGGAGATGTGGGCTGAGCCCACGACTTTGCCCTTCTACCTGGAGATTTATGTGCCACGTGACAGTCAGCTGGCGCTCGCGACCACCTTTCCCTTGGTCGTTCTTTGAGTCTGAAAGCTATGAAGCAAGCAGTGGGCTGAATGCTGTGGCAAGCTGCTGTGTTGGCATGGAATTTGGAAATCCTTTTCACTTAGCCATCTATTAGACACCTGGTGTTTTGAGTCCCCAATCTATTTTTTCCCTCATCTCTCACCAAGGGAAAGAATAAAGGAACATTGACCAACCAGCACAATATAGTCTTTCTTGTGTCCAATGTCTGCATCTCTGGCATCAGCAATAAGTGTATATGGCCATAGGCTGAAGGGCAGGGAGTTGGGATCAGGAATCTGACCTACACCAATGCCCATTGTCATACAGATCAGCATCTGTGGATGGCAGATATAGAGCAAGTCAGAGACTGGTGATGGAGAAGGCCAGGAGGTGGCCAAGAACCAGAGTGATGCTTCACAGGATCAAGGTGGGGGTGAAGATGTCTAAAGTGTGGGACAAGTGGTAAAAGTCCAGAAAGTTAGTGGAGGTAGGAAAAGGTGACAGTGAATAGAAGATTAGAAACACATGGCAGATCTGGGAAGTGGCTCTGGCCCTGCCTTTGAGTACCTACGAAAGGTATTTATTGAGTGCCTTTTATGTGTCAGACATCGTTGTCAATACATCAGCTGTTACATTGGTGAACAAAAAGGAGAAAATCCCTCCCTCAAGGAACTTATATTTTCATGGGAGGAAGAAAATAATGGAAAGGAGAAAATAAAGAAAAAGACAGTAAAATACATTAGATATACAGGGGGAATAAAATGCAGGGAAGGAGAGAGGATGCTTCAGGATGGGGTTATAATTTTAAATAGAGGTGTCAGAGAAGGTTTCATTGAGAAATGGCATTTGAGCAAAGACCCATAGGAGGTGAGGAAGTAGCCCTATAGGTATCTGGGGAAGGGCAGAGGGAGCAGTGGATGCAAAGGCCCTGAGGTGGGAGTGTGTTTGAGGAGCAGGGAGGAGGCAGGTATAGCTGGGGTACAACAAGTCCTTTGAGATGAGGTTAATGAGGAATAAAGGAAGAAATCTTAGAGCCTTGGAGTTCACTGTGATGATTACGGCTTTTCCTCCAAGTGAAGTGTGGACCTAGTGAAGGGTTTTAAACAAAGGAGTGACATGGTCTGATGATGTTTTTAAAGGGAACAGAAGGGGGAGAGTGTTGATGCTGGTAGAAGCAGACAGACCAGTCAGGAGGCTAGATCAATAACCCAGAAGGCAGCTGTTAGTAGCTCGGACCAGGGTAGTGATGGTGAAGGTGGAGGAAAGTTGTTAGGTTCTTAATATGTTTGCTGACATAGCGAACATTAGGTATGGGAGAAAGAGACCTAAATATTGACTCTAAATGTCCTGGCCTGAGCGGTTGGAATTCTGGAGATAGCCATTATCTGAGATGGACAGGAGAGGGTTGGGAGTTGGGGAAAGTTTAGGCATGGGGATTTGGACATATTAGTTTGAGATTTCCAAGTGGAGACATCAAGGAGATGACTGGAGAGGGCCAAGCTGGGGTAGGGAGAATTAGGGAAATGACCTGAGAGGTGCCAGTGAGAAAGAGAACCAGCAGCAGCAGCTCCAGTGAAGACAAGCCCTACCCTTGGGACCAAATGCACCTCAGAGCAGCCACTTCTCCCTCCTCCCTGTTGATGCTCCCTACTGGGCTACGGAAGTCAGTGCTCCAAGTCTTACTTTGAAGAGGGCTGACTCCCAAGGAGAGGGCAGGAGGGTGAGGCCCTTCTGGGATTGGAATGGACGCACTGTGTGTCATGGTGTCCCCTAAGACTGGGGCTGCCTCTGCAAGGGCTCCCAGGGGGCTTTCTGAGGAGGATCAGGCTCTGTTTTTCCCAGACCATTCCTCTGGCACTGTGGTTCTCCTGGGCCTGTCTTTAGATAACTGTGGTTATCCAGGAGGTGGAATTGGCAGATCAGAAGCTCTTGATTAGATCTGCAGAATTTCAGAATTGACAAAGAGAGCATCTTGTCCAACCCTCTCTTCAGACAGAGCTCCAGAGAGAGCTCGGTGACTTGTGCAAGTTAGAAGCTTCATGACCTAGGACTTCTAAGTCATAAAGGGCAAATCACTAAACTCTTGCCCAAATGCACTAGCTTAGAGTTAGTTATGGTCTCAAGTTCTTGTTCCCCTTCACTCCTCTACATAGGTGTTTTGATGCCAGATCAGGGTTCAGAGAATAATTGGCAGCCTTGAGGTCACGCAGCCCCTTTAGCTACCCAATCGGATAAAATATGAATTCCTTGGTAGTTAGTAATTCCTCAAGAAATACTTTTCTTAAAATCAATGGTGTCCCCTTTGCCTTTCTATTCTCCATGCCCAAGGTGTTCTTCATCTGCCAGAGTCCACCCCACCCCTTCCCAGAGCTGTTTTCTCTGGCCTGCTCTATCCACATCAGTCTCTTTTGTTCTCTGCAAATCTCTCTATCCTTCCAATTGTCTGAGCTGCCTTTTTCTTGACTACTCTTAAGCCTCTGGATTTCTCCTTAAATATCAGCTCCAGGACGCCTGCCTGATGAGCTGAGGTCATTCTTACCCTCAAGTGACCTGGTGAATTGAGCAATAATACCAGGGATTCCAGGGCAGTGAGCTTGAAGATCAGCATCTTTGCTGGCCTGGTGGGAGGCCCATGGCCCTTATGGAAGTGGGTAGTGACTCTGACCTTCACCTGAGCCTTTAGGAGGGAGTGGCTCATAACCACGAACATCTGCCTCTCTAGGGAAA
>NW_006283442.1:611354-618934 GCF_000327345.1 Myotis davidii
ACTTCCCAGCTAGTGGTTTGAAACTTATACAGCTGGAATCAGCAAATGGAGGCTTTTATTCCACTCCTGTTTCATGTGGAAATCCTATTCCTGGGCCTTTCTGAACCTATAGGTGCTTGATGCTTCATTCCAAGACAAGGAGATAAGGTTCTCCCTCTGTTTTGCATTGTGTCCTCCTCTGCTTCCACTTTGCTGGATAGTGGGGAGGTGGATGTGAGCAAGGATCAGGAACTTCTGTATCTCATTCTCCTTTCACCACATCCATTCTTTATAGATATGGAAACAATTTTCATTCTCTGGTTGCTAAATGGCACCTCTGGAGACCATCTTGCCTGCAAATACAGGGTGAGGTTGCTTCTCTACCATCGTCTTTTCTCTATTGTAGATTCCAAAGCTCAAACCCATGAAGCTATGGAATGAGCCTGGAAATGAGGAGGAAGATGCCTGGGTGTCTCTGTACTCTATCTCCCTCTTGGTGTCTACCTGACAAGTTCTTTCACTCCCTGCATTGCAGTCTCCTATAGAAAGGGGGTGCCAGGCCACCAGCAATCTCGGGCCCTTCTGGTTCAGACATTCTGCAGTTCTCTGTGGTCTTCTCATTTTCAGAGTATTTTTTAAAGGATCTTGTGCTATGTCAGTATCTCTGCTCCTCTCCACTGCACATACCCTGCAGTAATGACATCAAAACACCCACACTGTATCTCAACAATCTGATGAGATAAATGCCTCATGCTTGGGCTCTGTGGACACGGTAGCAATTCTCCTATCCCCCTATCAAAGAGCGTAGAAAACAGGCTGCCAAGGAGGAAAAGGCAGGCCTGCAGATCGCCATGTGCACATCATTAGGCAAAAGCACATTCTCTCTGCCCCATAGCCCCAAAGCTACCTTACTTTTCCCCTTCCTGTACCTCCAGAATAATGCTTCTGAGCTTTTTGGCTTTTGAAATGTGTTGGGAGGGCTGGTATTGGGAGCATATGGCCTTGTTTTCCTGTGTAGAACTCCAAGTTGGATGTGCTAGTAACTGGCCAGGTTCTGAAAGTAATTAAGTTGTGAATATTGATTCAGGATGGCACAGGGGCCTCAGACACCTGCTGTCATGCTCCTTCTGCAGTGACCCTCTCGTGCTTAGGTTCACCTGTTAGATGGAACCTGGGAATCTTGAGGTTGGCACTGCTGGGACTGGCGTAATTCATTTGTGCCTCTGCTCCCTTTATGGACTCAGGGGCTGGGAAGACACATTGGATTCTAAAAGAAGTAGGAGCTGGTGTGGTGATGTAGTTAAATAGACCTGGCTCTGGCATGCTGAGTGAGTGACCTTGGGCCTTAATTTTCTGATACAGGCACACTTCATTCTCGATGCTTCACAGATGTTGGTGTTTTTGTTTTTGTTTTTATCCTCACCCGAGGATAGATATGTTTTACTGATTTTAGAGAGAGGGAGAGGGAAGAAGGGAGGGAGGGAGCGAGAGAGAAACATTGATGTATGAGAAACATCAATAGGTTTGCCTTCCATATATGCCCCCACCAGGGATCGAACCAGTAACCTAGTTATGTGCCCTGACTGGGAGTCAAACTGGCAACCTTTTGGTTTATGGGACAACACTCCAATGAACTGAACCATACAGGTCAGGGCACAGATATCTTGTGTTTTACATATTGAAGGCAAGTTCCTCCTTCAGTGAAGTTATTGTGACTCCCTTTATCATGGTGGTCTGGAACCAGCCCGCAATATTGCTGAGGTCTGCCTGTAAATGTAAAGGAGATCCTAACAAGGTCCTCCACTTCCAGGAGTGCCATAAAGATCTGGGGAGATCATGTGAAAGCATTTAGGGAGGCTCAGAGGGGGTGTTCATATCAAACAGTGTCCTGTGGGAGGTTATGGCATACTCAGGGAAGGGCAAGGCCTCTGCAGCTAGGAAGGCCTGGGTTTGAATTCTGGCATTTCCCTTCTGGGTGTGCGACTTGGGGAAACATACTTAACTGTTCAGAGTTTTTCTTTACTCATCTGTAAACTGAGTAAAGAAAAGCTGAAAGCAAGCAAGCAAGCAGGCTAAATCGCCATTCCTATGTGTGCTAAAGTAATCTGTACACTGATTGGTTACTGTTAAAAATGCCAAGAACTGCTATTATTTACAGACTGCTTATTATGTGCCAGGACTCATTTCTTTCATTCATAACACTGCCATAGACTATAGCAGGATTGGCAGTCACATATTACCTTGTCTGGATTTTTATTGGCTTGGGTGATATCTCCCTGAGGAGAGACAATAAGTGGCATGAGAGCAGGGGTTCCGTTGGATGTTGTCAACCACTGGGTTTCCAAAGCCAAGCCTTGTGCCTGGCCCATAGTAGGTAATTTAGAATGTTCATGAAGTAAAGAGAGACTAAGGGTTTCACCCACAATCTCTCCTTTGATTCCTACAACAAATCTATTAGGTATATATGATTATTATGCCCATTTTTACATACAAGTAAAATGAGGCCCAGATGTGCCCAAAGTCATACAGCTAGGAATTAATGAGGTAAGCCCCATTTCACAGTACTTGTTGGAACTCCCTTGGATGTTTGGGAATGATGTGTGGACAGGACTGGGCAGGGAGGAAACAACTGAACACCCACTGGATGTACCAGATACCACCCACAAAGATAGACCATTTATCCCTCATCATGGCCCATAAAATAGTCTTATTATGCCCATTTTACAGATGAGAAACGGAGGCCCAGAGAGAAATAACCTGAAGGACTGCTCAGTTCTGACTTGTAAGAGTCCAAGTGAAGGAAATGAATGTCCCTTGAGTTCTTTCACCTCAGAGCTGGATCCTTAGCCCTTCGTGGCAGCCTGCATGCACTGTGCTCCTCCCTCTCCTAGGAGGAGGAGGGGTTGGAATGTCTGACTGCTGAGAGCAGAAAGAAGCAGGCCTGGGTTAGAATTCCTTTTGTGTGGCACATCTGGGCGAGGATATTCTCCCTCTGTGATTCTTGGGAAATCTTGATGTCTGGCTGGTCTTGCCAGCCCTGTTTCTCTGACTGTTCTTTTGGTCTTCTTGGAGTATCCGCCAAACATCTGACACTGTTCAGGATGATTGCACGTAAAATGAAGAATGAATATTTAAAAACAGGATTTTTGTCCTACCCCGCTCCCACTCCCCATTGTTGTCTAAGAAACAGGTTTGAGGGTCTTTGGTTCTCTCCGAGAATAACAACCATATGGGGCCTCCAGTTACACTGAGCAGCCTGTGCCCTTTGCAAGGGACCAGTTTTGTTTTCATTGATTGTTGAACCTTGATTTTCTCCAAAAATTTTTAATCGGGTGTTTACTGAAAGAGGGAGAGACTGCGGGGGAAATGAAGACTTGGTCCCTCTGAAGAGAGTTTAGCTTTCAAGGAGCAGGCTGCGAGTGGGGCTGAGAAGTGGCGAGGTAAGGCTCTGTGGAGCAAGGGTCACTGGCGGGACCAGCGAGACCCATGCCTGTCCACTGGAACAAAGAACACTGAACCCCGCAGCACTCTGGCATGTTTGTTGATCGACTTACGCAGGGCCCGGGCCAGCTGCTTTTGTTCAGACAATTTCATGGATTAACTCCCTGCGCTTTGGAAAATTATTTCTTTTTAAGAAACAATATTTTTAAGAAAGGGAAGTTTGAAGGTGGCTGCAGAGGAAATGCTCCTGGGCAGGTGCACTGGGGGTTATGGGCTGGGGGGAGGAGAGTAGCAGTCACACATTGATTGGTGGGATGGCCAGGCTCCCTGGGCAGGAACAATGGGACCTGTAGTGTCCACAGTCTTCTGAGGGTGCTTCCAAGGGCCTCTTCCAGTAATTGCTGCGTCTGGTGGAGAGAGGCGTATGGATACCTGAGGCCAGGCATGTCCTGGGCATTAGGCTAGGCCTGTAGCAGCAAGGACTCTCCTGTGTTGAAGGTTGCTAGGCACTGGAGGTGGTTTCCTAGGGAGACCACAGCTAGAAACACCATCTGCTAAAGATGATCTAGATCCAGAAGAGGCGAAGGAAAGAATGAGATGGTCCTTTCTGTCCTAGTTAATCTTGGTTCTGTTCGCTCGTGCCAAGAAGTCCTTCCCTCAAGTGGGAGTGAAGGCTAACACAGTCCTGGGTATCTTGTAAAGGAAGGAGCCCACCTCCTCGGCTCACCCCCACCCTGCTCAGGTCTGGGTAGGGGAGCACCCCCTCTTTGCCCACTGTCTTGCCCTGGCAGCAGGCACAGTGAGACCTTGTGTCACGGGGGAAGCGTGTAACAGGCATATGATTAAACTCATACTTTGTCAAAACACTGGCAGTTACAAAATGCCTTTGCATCTACTCAGGGAAGGGTGAGCAGTGAGCAAAATGACTTCAATATGCAAAAGACAGTCCATGGAGGCTGAAGGGAGTGCTAATCCTGGAGCAGGAGCAGTAATAGGGATTGTTGCTTGATTTATAGGCCTGCCGAAAGCAAGCAAGCAGGCTAAATCGCCATTCCTATGTGTGCTGAAGGAGATGGACCGATCTGCTTTGAAAAGCTGCCTTGACTCCATTGATGGGAGTGGGAGTAAAGTGTCTGACCAAAGTTGAGGGGGGTTGGGGGGGACTCTGCATTTGAAATCACATGCTGCCCTCTAGACAGCAGAAAGGCTGTCTTGTGTAGAATTTGGAAAGGAGAATGGTGATGGACTAATTAGAACAGGTTAGGTTACAATCCCTCTGGAGTGATGGAATCAGCCTCTAACAGTGGAGGCTTTGCGTTTTCTCCATAAACTTCCCTTGACCAAACACAGAGAATGGGTATCATGTGTTCAGTGTGCATCACAGTAGGAAATGGAATCTTACACAGATGGCTCACTTAAAAAGACCTTATAGAAGAGCATATTTACAGAGGGTCAAGGGAAACTGCAAGGGTGTTGAGGCCCCTGGGGCTAGCGATAGAGGGCAGCTGTTACCTGAGGTCCCAGGGGAGGAAATAGTGTTACTGCAGCCCAGTGGGAGATGGATGGGGCTTCGGTGGGGGAATCGTGAGCTGGAAACTGGTCATGCAAGGATGGGGCCTCTGCCAGGATCATGGCACCACCTCAGGGGCCATGGAAAGAAAATGCCCTCCCTTGTCTTTTTGTCTGTTTGCCAGTGTCCTGTTGGTGCTTCTCACTGGCCAAACCAACCAGAAGGCAGAGAGCAGGAGAGCCTGGGAGGCACAGTCCAAGATATCACCTTCCAGGACACAGAGCAGAGACGGGGAGGGTAGAGAGTGGATCTGGGGGTGTCAGCAGGGAGCAAGAGCTTATTTGTAATATTAGGTTAGTTTAGCCAATTCTGGAAAGACCATCCTGAGATGGCAGTGGAGGGCAGGAACCTGGATATACAAGTGGGAAACTGTGGAATGTGCTTCGGCTTAAGGCTGGCCATGGCATGTCTCTGCTGACCTGAGCTCATTGTATCTGTGCTGCCACCACGCAGATTATTCTTTGGGGTGAGGTTTTTCTCCATCTAAGGGAGGGTGGGGAGTGTGAAGTCATTAGCATATCCAGAAGGACCACATGGTCATTGCACTCCCTGGCCAGGTGAAAAGGGCTGGGTCAGCCTAGTGCAGTGGTTCTCAACCTGTGGGTCGCGACCCCTTTGGCGGTTGAATGACCCTTTCACAGGGGTCGTCTAAGACCATCCTGCATATCAGATATTTACATTATGATTCATAACAGTAGCAACATTACAGTTATGAAGTAGCAACGAAAATAATTTTATGGTTGGGTCACAACATGAGGAACTGTATTTAAAGGGCCAGAAGGTTGAGAACCACTTGCCTAGGGCCAGTTCAGTCCCTGCTGGGGAGTGGAGTGCCAGGCGAGCTGAGAACCAGACACACCCGTTGCCGAGGACAAAGTGGACCTGTAAGGGACAACAGCCAACCACTCTTCTTCCTCATGTGGCTGTCTCTTGCTTTCCAAATCTTGCTGGGCATTGTTTTTCCATGGCCTCCAGGGGTAGGCAGGCTTTGTCATCTACAGCCTTTATGAGGAGCTGGCTGCCACTGCTTAGGCTGGGTTGCAATGACCCGGGTATGGTAGAGTGTGGAATCCAAGTTCATGGTTTCCAATCACAGTTTGGGCAAAATGCAAATTTTCTTCCACACATGTGTTTCTCTTTTCCAGTTCTGTCCTGAATGGAAAAAAAATAAAATAAATTTAAGTACAGGGTTCAGCCATGGAGCTGGTATTTTGACACAAAGCAGGAAATGGAGACAGTAGTGGAGACAGTGCTTGGGAGAAGCACCCAGAGAGAATTTCCCCTGAGAAGCAGTTTAGCTTAAGGGTCATGAGCTTGACTGCCTGAGTTCATGTTCTGTGTTGCCAGTTCATAGCAGGTGTTAAGTTATTTAACATCTGAGTTCCTCAGTTGCCTGATCTGTAAAATTGGGATGATGGTTGTATCTACCTTGGGGATAGTGTGGCAAACAGCACTTAGTGCTGAGGTTTGCTGATGTCATCATGAGGTGTACCCTTCTGGGCAGGGCATCCCCCTGGGGGTGAGGGGGGTGGGAGATGGGGCATCTGTGAGACCTGAGGGGGAATACATCCCAAGCCTCTCTTCCATTGGGAAACCTTTGGTGCGTCTGCTTGCTGGAAGATATAATCTGAATCCTCTCTGAAGTCTGGCTCCCAGCCTTGCCTGCTCCTCACTGCAAAACCTCGGCCTTACCAGGGAGATCTTAGTGGGCTCCCATCAAAAATTTGCTTTTACTTCTATATTTCGAGCCTTTCTTATGAACACAGAGAAAGGAGCTACTTGGTGGATGTTACTCCTATGGCCTGGCATTACAGAGAGTGGCACAATTGCTTTCATAGAGAATATCTATACTCAGGCAGTGGCTTCTTCCTTGTTTCTCTCAATACATAGTTATTGTAATGCAGAATAACAATAATGACCAAGGGGCAGTGGTTGCAGCCTCTACCTCTATCATTTCCTGAAACAGAGGCAGGTTACCACATGGCCAGCACTGCAGTGTAGCAATGTTCTTATCTGTCCTATTGAGCACATGTCCATAAGCCCAGAACCTGAATAAAATAAGTCCACAGCTAACAGGAATCAATTCATAGGCAAGTAAGACTTCGATATTGGCTCTTAAAAAGAAACTATGCATATTATATATTACACTAAATTTTGTCTCTACTAGAAGTAGAATGTCTCATTGATACCTTTGATTATTAACTATAGATTAATCCTTGAGGGTTATTTAACCAGATTACTTTTTAAACATCAGCACCTCAAAGTGGTGACCCAGAGGCCAGGCCCCATGACATTGACATTAGGCAGCAGTTCTCAACCTGTGGGTCGCGACCCCTTTGGGGGGTCATTTGACCCTTTCACAGGGGTCGCCTAAGACCATTGGAAAATATTGTTTTTGTGATTAATCACTATGCTTTAATTATGTTCAATTTGTAACAATGAAAATACACCCTGCATATCAGATATTTACATTACGATTCATAACAGCAGCAAAATTACAGTTGTGAAGTAGCAATGAAAATAATTTTACGGTTGGGGGTCACCACAACATGAGGAACTGTATTAAAGGGTCATGGCATTAGGAAGGTTG
>NW_006283442.1:618963-620891 GCF_000327345.1 Myotis davidii
TGAGGGAAAGATAGAGCTGGTGGAGAAGAGCCTGGGCCCCCCAAACCTGCTTCTCTCTGCAGCCAGGTGGGGTACCTCTGGGTGCTGGGTTAGGACCAACAGGACAGCTGATACTTGGGGACATGCTGTTTCTTTCAGAACTGGCGATAGAGCCTTGATCTTTCCTGGGAATTAAATCAAAATGGAACCAGAAGAAGGATGTAGACTTCTTGAGGCGTCTTGGTAAATAAAGCCCAAGCAGACAGAGGAGTATTTGGGGAGCTCTGCAAGCTGTTCAGTGGGCTAAGAGGAGGACACTTGCAAATCTGAATGGCAGCGTAGGGAGTGTGCCTGCAGAGAGGGACAGGGCCACCGCCCTGGCTGTTGAAGAGTCCCACATCCAATGGGAGTCCCCAAGGAGGTGGCTGGCTCATGAGTAGCGCACAGCGTCACCTCGGCAGCCAGCCTGCCTTCCTGGGAAGCTGGCTCCACCACTTCCTGTCTGTGACCTTGAGCAAGTTCCTGTACCTTTCTGTGTCCCAGTTTTCTTGTCTGTACATGGTGATGACAGTACTGCCCACCTCAGAGGACTGGTGTAACATTATCTGAGTGAAGGCATGCTACCTGCTTAGCACAGAACCTGACACATGAAGCACTGAGGAAGTTGTTATTGTCATTTCAGTAGTCACTGCTTAATCGCAGTTTCACTTTATGTGGTTTCAATTACTTGCATTTAAACATGGTCTGAAAATATTAAGTGGAAAATTCCAATAATTAAAAATTCTTTAGTTTTAAATTGAATGCCCTTCTGAGTAGTATGATAAAATCTTGCACCATCCCACCCTATCCTGCCTAGGGCATGAATCACCCTTTTGCTGGCATGTACACACTGTATACAACCCCCACCTGCTAGTCACTTGGCCTTCTCAGTTATCAAGTGGACTGTCACAGTATCACAGTGCTTGTGACCAAGTAACTTTTATTTTACTAAATACCGTAATGTCCCCAAAATGCAAGAGTAGTGATGCTAGCAATTCAGATATGCCAAAGAGAAGCCATAAAGTGCTTCCTTTAAGTGAAAGGTGAGTACAGTGTAGTAAGTTATTTTGAGAGGCCATATTCACATAAATTTATTATAGTATATTGTTATAATTGTTCTACTTTATGCTTAGTTATTATTGTTAATTTCTTACTGTGCCTAATATACATTTAACTTATCATAGGTGTGTATGTATGGGAAAAACATAGTATATATAGGGTTTGGTACTATTTGCAGTTTCAGGCATCCACTGGGGGTCTTGGAATGTACACCCTGCTTATAAGGGGGGACTACTATATTCAGGGTTCGTCAAAGGAAAGTTCTACATTCTAGTGACTTAAAGTGAGTTCAGCAATTCCTTTTTACTTTGCTGCCTCATCCAGGTTTAGTGGTACCAGATGCTTGGTCTGAGGATTCTACAAATATTTTTTCCAAGCGCTGCGAAGGATGCAAAGATGATGAACAATGAAACCATCTTTGGCTTAGGCAAGTGTAGCTTATAGGTGGGAGTGCTCAGTGGAACATACTCCCCGTAAGTTTACATGAGAGTCACTGCAGGAACTTGGCTAGGTTCTGAGTGGTGCAGGAGAGAAGCAGTTATCCACATGCGTTTTGGGACTCAGATTCTCCATAGCAGTAACTATCACAAGGCAGAAAGGAGAGTGCTAATGGGGCTGGAGAGCTGCGTTTGTACTGAAAGATGAAATGGGCTCTTGTACCTAAAGGCTAGAGTCTGGTTGGGGGCAAGGGGACTCTCTCAGTACCAATGTCTGACATCACCTTATGCAAGTTCTGTCCTTGACCCTGGTGAGCAGTTAATGGGAGCTATTGATTGTACAGTGCTAGGGACATGTGTTTTTACATGCAGCTTCTAGTAGGCAGGGCTAGGTTCTGTGCAGCACTCAGCAGG
>NW_006283442.1:620927-626057 GCF_000327345.1 Myotis davidii
CTGGTTTTAAGGGGTAACATTTACACTCTGAAATTTAGCCAGTGATGATGATGACCAGCATCAGCATTGTCATTGTCATCTAAGGCCTTGTGCTGCTTCCAACATGGCTTTCTCTTTTGCAGCAAGTCATTCAGTCCATTCCATTTCTCACCTGGACTCCCAGAAGTCACCTCAGAAAGCCCCAAGAAGCCCAGGTACCACCAGATATTAACACTCCTGAGTAGTTTAGCTGCTGCTGGCTTCATTCATTCAGCTGGGACGTATCTATTGAGGTCTCTGAGCTGTGAGCATTCCCTTCAGTTGGGAGAGGCCCTGAGATACCCGAGCTACTGGGAAGCCTCCCACATCCTCACTGGGTGAATCAAAGGGGTCAGCAGTTGGTGGCAGTCAGTTCAGACATGAGAGAAAGACCATAACAATCATGATGAACATGGCAACTCTGAGTAGAGCATGCCAGTTGGGGGTGTTGTACATGCATGACTTCTGATTCTCACAACAACTACAAAAGGTAGGCATTCCTAAAACTTATTTCCTAATGGGGAAATTGAGGCTTATAGAGCTTCAATATCTTTCTTAAGGACACTTAGCTAGGAGGTGGTTGGGCTAGAATTCAAGCCTGAGTCTGATTCCAAGGCTGTGCTCTCTCTGGCTAGTGCAAGGGTGCACTCTGGAGCGAAAGGTGATGGGTTTGCTTTCAAGGAGCACCAGATGGTGCAGTGCAGGACTGGCTGCATGGCAGCTCCTGGCTGGGCTGGGATGCGGGCTCCTCCCAATCCTGAGGCATCAGGCATGGGACTGATGTCTTTGTCAGTAGACATTGGTCCCCAGGCGGCCAGGCATGCTGGCAGCATTCCCGGCCCAGCACACCCTGCACAATTCCTTCAGCACGCACAGGCCTCTTGACAGGGAGTGACAGTTGTGATTCAACACGTGCACCAGTGGCAGGAGAAATGCGGGTGAAACAAGGGGAAAGGACTGTAATTACCTCTTAACACATTTCCACATTTCTCTGCTGTCAGAATGGTTTTGTTTTCTGATTTATTTTGATTTGTTTGAAAATTAGTTGCTGCAGTGAGTTTGGTATGTAATCGTGTCATAGCGAGTAGTCACCATCAGCAATGTAAGCCCAGTAAACGTGATTTTTCTCTCCTTTTCCCAATTTGTGCAGTTTGTGTGTGTATGTTGAGAGCCAGGGGAAAGGGATGTCTGTGAACCCTGGCTCCTCACCATGACGCTAAGGGGGGGTCAGGCTGTGTCTTCTCAGAAGGTTCATGCTCCCATGGATTGCCCAGTGAACCTCCAACCTGAACTCTTTTGCCCTATCTTTCCCTCTGTTCTTCGGCTCCCACTGTTCCCCACCACACAGGCACACACTTTCCATTTCATGAGCAGACCCCACGTAGTCCCAGTTTCTACCCTTGACCTACCACCACCATCGGCTTCAGGTGCCTGCACCCACTCATGGAAACCAAGAGAGCTGGGCCTGACATCCCTCAGTCCACAGCACCACCAGACCTTCACACCGCTTTCCATGGGAAGGTGACCAGTCGCAGTCAAACTGTGTAGCGGCCTTTTCTCATATGGTCAGGTCAGAATGAGAAGGTAGCTACCACACTATCCTGGAAGCTGAGGTGGGGAGAAGGAAGCCAATGCTGCAGAATGGTGAAGGGCTCGGTCCCCCCAAGGGGTGGGTGTGCACCTCAGACCTTCTCTGGAGAGGCTCGCCATAGTGAACACTCAGGAAAGAAGAGTTTTCTCTGCATAAGGAAGTCATAGGCTTAAGACATGCCTCGGTGATTGAGCCTGTAACTTCATTGTGCAGAGAAAACAGGCCTGAGGGAGGCAGCTGGTTGGCAGTGTGTCTGGCTGACACCTGGATCTCTGTTGTGTTCTATCCAAAAGTGGGCTGGCTGGTTTCATGATGGAAGCTCATATCTGGGACGGGGAGGGGGGTCTCCCATTTCCTCCCTGGGGTTCCTACTTTAGCACCACCTTTTGGAGTACTTCAGGGATTAAAAACATTGTATAGCTAAAGAACCCTTTCCTCTGACAAAACCTGACACAGAAAAGAAAAGAGCAGGGACACTCTGGTTCAAGTGCATGGGGAGGTGTGGATGATCCAGAGCCCACCTGTTCAGCTCACCTGATTCTCCAAGGAGGCCCCTTAGGCATTTCTCTAGAACCTTCAGCTCCATGGAATATAGTGAAAAGACAGTTAAGGCCCCTGCTACCAGGGCATATGAATAGATGAAGACACTCATGGCTTCCACATCTTAGCATGAGTTTATTTGTCAGAGTAATTAGAAGCAGGGACCATGGCTATGAAAGAACGGCGTTCCCAACAGGATTGTGTTTGAATTAAAGAGATACTTAGAAAGAGAAGGAAATGGTTGCAGCATGGGGAGGTCAAGTTCAGCTGGGGTGCCTTTGGGTTCAGGGTGGAGTAGGTCAAGAAACAGGGGAGCCTAAAGGCTGGATGCCTGAATCAGGGGTGCAGGGACAAGAGAGACTGGAGAAAGTCTCAAACATAAATCTAGCTACTCGATGACATTGCCTGGAGTATGCAAACACTGATACCCCTGTCACGGCTGACATTTTCTTTAACAGGTCACAAAATCATTGAAAAAATTACAGTATTAAGCTTTCCTATCAGGACTATGCCCTCAAATAATATTGAAAACTGACATTTGCACAGCACTTCATACTTTATAAGACTCTCATGCTAGGTGATCCTGCCAGAACCACCTGAGGCTCTATAATTATTATCATCCCCATTTTACAGATGAAACACAGGATGAGCCATTGTTTGGAAGCATCATTATTAACAATTGTTCCTAACAGTTACATTTATCAGTTCATGTCCTACAAACATTTAGTTTTATTCATCTCTTTCTCCTTTCAGTAGACAGGCAGACAGAAAACACACTTCTTTTCTCTGAGGATTGGTAGGAAAAAAGATCTTGCTTCTCAACATAAATTTCTCTATCTTTGCTCGGTAATAACAACAACAAAACCATCTTCAGAACCCCCAGCTTTACCCAAAAATCTCAGGAAGCTTTAGGCAGTAGTGCCTCCAACCCTGCTCTCAGCTCAGTCATCCCAGCACAGCATGGCTGGAGTACCTCCCCTCTGGGTCTTGACCAGGTGGTGTCCCAGGTCCCTGAGGGAGCCTTCTCTCTCTTGCCACCTCTCCCTAGCAGACAGGTGGCTCCCGTCTTCTCCATTTTCCTCCAACTCCAACTGCTTACCACACATCATTTTGTTTTCTCTGATGCTTCTTTATTCTATGTTAACAGTTAATTCCTGGGCTTGATTCTATTATACCTGCACTGGCAGCAGAATAGAGGGGCCCTCAGGTATTACATGACATTAAAATGAGGTGGATTACATATTATTAGCACTCTTAGCAAAGACTGGGGCTGGCCTGGCCACCAGCACCCAGCACCCTGATTCCTGGCATGCTTCAGGTCTGCAGCAAAGACCCACACTCACTCCCCACCCTGCTTGTGCTGGGGGAATGGATCCAGGAACTTTGTTCCTGCTGCTGGTGTCATCTACGCAGGGCATAAAAGTATACTTGATTTTAAATTCTGTAGGAACAGAACACTGAGTGGAGTCACCAGATATCCAGATGTTTTATCCTGGCTTTTGTATGTGCCATTTACTTTTAAAGATGGTTTTGTTTACTGAGGTATAATTTTCATAGAGTAAAACGATCTCGTTTTTAGGTTTATAATTCTATGAACTTTTAAAAAATTAGCTTTACTGAAATATAATCAACATACAAGAAACCACACATATTTTATGCATATACTTTGAATAGTTTTGACATATGAATAGACCCATGAAACCATTGCCACAATCAAGATAGTGAACATATCTGTCACCCCCAAAAGTTTCCTCTTGCCTCTTGTTAATCCCTCTAGCTATTCTCCCCACTCTCCTCTATCTCTTTTCTGTCACTATAGGTTAGTTTATATTTCCTATAGTTTTATATAAATGGAATATTTTTTGTTTGTTTGTTTTGTTGATCGTCGCCCAAGAATATTTTTCCATTGATTTCTTTTTAGAGAGAATAGAAGGGAGGGGAAGAGACAGAAAGAGAGAGAGAAACACCGATGGTGAGAAAGACACATCGATTTGTTGCCTCCTGTACACTCCCTGACCGGGGCTGGGCATCGAGCCTGCAACTGAGGTACATGCCCTTGACCGGAATTGAACCCTCAACCCTTCAGTTCATGGGCCGATGCTCTATCCACTGAGCCAAACTGGCTAGGCCTGGAATCTTTTATGTATGTACCCTCCTTGACTTCTTTCATTCAGCGTAATTACTTTGAGGTTCATGCATGTTGTTGGATGTATTGATAGTTCACCCCTTTTTGTTGCAGAGTGATGTTCCATTATATGCATATACCACACTTGTTCAACTGCTGATGGACATTTGGGTTATTTCCAGTTTGGGGCAAAAGTCACTATGAACATTTGTATATAAATCTTGTTTGGACATACTTTTTTGGGGGTAAATATCAAAGAATGGAGTGGTTTCCTCGTGTAATATTGTATGTTTAATGTTTAAGAAGTCGCCAAGCTATTTTCCAAAGTGGTTGTAGTGTTTTGCACTTCCATCAGCAGTGTGTGAGTTTCAGTCCCTCTCCATCCTCACGAACACTTGGTATAGTCAATATTTTAAATTTTAATCATTAGAATATGTAGAAAGTGGTCTTTCATTCATTGTGTTTTCAATTTGCAGTTTCCTAATGACTAATGATATTGAGCATTTCCACGTGCTTACCTGCCATCCATACATCTCCTTTGGTGAAGTGTCTGCTCACATATTTTTCCTATTTTTATAACTTTTTTATGTTCTTATAATTGCATTTTGAGAGTTCTTTATATATTCTGGATACTCATTCTTTATTAGATATATGCTTGTAAATATTTTATTTGTGCCTTGTTTTTCTTTCTCTCATTTTGTTGGAAATCAGTTTTTTTTTTTTTTTGGGAGGCATTTTGGGGGATCCAGGGGAGGCTTAGCTTTAATAACTAAGCTCCCTGAATCTCTGCACCCAGGTCTTTTTATTCACACATTTTTCCCTATAGCAAAGCAGATATACATATCAAAGGGAAGAG
>NW_006283442.1:631500-649751 GCF_000327345.1 Myotis davidii
TATCCACCCCTCCTGGGGAGCGGAACGTCTTCCAACTCTCCCCCGCCTGTGGTCTTTCACGGCGCGTCCGCCTAGACCCTTCAGGCAATTACCGATTCCAGAAACGAGCTCACACTGAACAGAACATACAAGGACACACACATACCGCGGTCAGTCAGACTCTTCGGATCCGGGGTCCCTGATGGTCTTGGGAATCCCGGACGAGCCCCCAAATGTTGTGCCCAGATTTCAAGATTCCCAAGGGCCCACCAGGGAGCCAGCGAGTCCGATGCAAAAGCAAAGAGTCATTTATTTCAAACCTAGGTTTGGCTCCCCTGCCTCCCCCTTACTGGCACAGCAGCAAGTGGCAGAGAGTGGAAATCAGTTTTTATATACGTGTGGATCTACCTGGATTCTCTATTCTGTTCCATTGACCCATTTGTTTATCTTTATAACAACACCATACTGTTTTGATCACTATAACTTTCTAAATCTTTGAAATTTGGTAGTGTTAGTTACCCCTTGAACTTTGTTCTTTTTTAAAAAACAGTTGTTTGAACTATTCTAGGTATTTTGCATTTCCATATTATTTTTAGTATCTGCTTATCAATTTCTACAAAAAAGTTTTTGTTTCATGTATTTTGAAGCTCTGTTAATAGGTGTGTAAAGATTTAGGATTGCTGTGTCCCCTTGAAGAATTGACCTTTCCATTGTTGTGAACACACCTTCTTTATTCCTGGTTATAATCTTCACTCTGAATTCTACTTTGCCTGATATTAATTTAGCCCCTCCAGTGTTTTTTTTTTTAATTCATGTTAGTATTGTGTCTTTTTCCATCCTTTTACTTTTAACCCATTTGTGTCTTTATATTTAAAGTGGATATCTTATAAGCAGCATATAGTTGGATTTTGCTCTTTTATTCAGTCTAATTGTGTCCGACATTTAGTTGAATTATTCAGACCATTTTAATTTAATATCATTATTGACATGTAGTTAAGTTTATCATCTCACTATTTTTTTTTCATTAGTCCCTTATGTTCTTTGTTCCCTCTTCCCTCTTTTCCTGCATCCTTTTGGATTAGTTTTTAATTCCATTTTGTTTCTTTTGTTAGTTTCTTGCCTAAAATTATTTGTTTTGTTATTTTAATGGTTGCTTAAGGACTTATAGTATACATTCTTAGTTCATTACGGTCTACCTTGAAGGGCCTTAAACAGTGACTTTAGGGGGATGTCATCATGACCACTTCTTCCCCAACAACCACATCAGAGGGGAGAATGGTGGTCCATGTTAGAGCTTAGGAGGAGGAGGAATAAGCATGCTCTTTACATGTCAGAACCAACTGGGTCCACTGAATGAGCTGGAGCAGGTGAGGCTCAACTAATTCCTATCAGAGAAGGAGTGGGGCAGGGAGACCTGCAGTCTGGCTGTGGCAGGTCTCTATAGGAGATTTAGCTTTCTCAGGGGTGGTCAACTCCATTAAGACTCTTCTTCATTCTCAAGGACTTAGAGTACATGAATTAAGGATGTTTTTAGCTTCCAGTAATAGGATATTAAGAAGCCTGGAAGTAGCCTAAAGATTGGTTCAACAGTTTAAGATGCCACTAATGACCAAGTGTCTTTATCTCTTTCCACTTCCTCATACTAAGCCTGTTCATACTCAGGCTTTATTTTGCATTCTTGCAAGATAATTGATGCAGCGCCAGGCATCACACCCACATTTGAGGCACAGACAATTAGGAAGGTGTGGTGCCAGTAACACTGTCCTTTTCACAGAAAACAGGCTTTCCCAGAAGCCCCCTAGGGTAATACATCCTGAATTTTAATGTGCATAAATATCTTGTTAAAACACAGGTTTGCCTACTGTAGTTCTGGGGGGAGCCTGAAATTGCATATTTTGACCCAGCTCCTGGGGTATGTTAATGCTGTTGGAAACCACATTTTGAGTGGCAAGGTACCAGACTGCTCCAGAATTCAGTCACATGCTTAGAGCTAGCTGCAAGGGAGGCTAACAAAACACTTTTTCAATCTTTATAGTGGAAGGGGCAAAAGAGAAGAGAGAAGGGGAGAGTTTGGGTAGGAAATCGCCAGCTAGAGTTCTACTGAAAATGCAGGCTACAGAAGCTTCTGAAATCACAAGGTTGACTTGGGAAAAGTCAGAGCCTTTATGTTCACAAGGGAGGACCAGAGACCTACTTGTAACATGTCCACACCCAGCCCACAAAGACAAGGTGTCCTTTGTCCCAAGCTGGGTGGTCCTGTGTGCCAGGCTGTGAGCGACTTCGCAGAGCAGGAATTCCACTTACAGAATCACATTGCCCCAGCACCAAGCACAGTGCCTAACACACAGCAGTGCCCAATAAAATGTCTGTTAAATTGAAATGTTACAGCGCATTTTCTTACTATAGTGATTCTCAAGCTGTAGCCTGTATGCAATTTGCCCAGTTGAACAAGGAGAACCTTGTCAAAGTGAAGATTCTGATTCAGTCCATCCAGTTTGGAGATCCTAGATGCTGTGTCCTGAATAAGCTCGCAGGAGATGCTGCTGCCGCCGATTCTGGTCCCCACTTTGAATAGATAGGACTAAGAACATACAGAATCAAGTCCTTTTTCCTGACTTACCAGAAGTCACTTGTCCTTCATTCATGTAAGGGTGTTAGCAGATATTAGATGTCAAACTTTGGAGGTGGGGTGGTAAGGAGAGGCGCTGGCTGTACTTTTTTCAGGGAGCCTAATATCGTATAAATCTTATTTCTTGCTTCCCTGGGCCCTCTCTTGCTTAAAGAAACATGAGCAGCATACCTGGAAAAGCCAAGCCAATCTTTCAACAACCGTTAACTTGCTTGCCTCCAGCCATGAAATAGGAAACCTCCACCCTGATTCATCCCTGACCTTCTGGAAGTGCTGGGGACTCAGTGGCTGTGTGAGGGGCCCTTGCATTTTAGATGTTTGAGCTTCCCTGGCACAGTGTAGCCTTCAGGCGGGGCAATGGGGGATACTGGGAGAAGGAGGGAGAAATACATTTTTTTTAAAATATATTTTATTGATTTTTTACAGAGAGGAAGGGAGAGGGATAGAGAGTTAGAAACATTGATGAGAGAGAAACATCGATCAGCTGCCTCCTGCACATCTCCTACTGGGGATGTGCCCACAACCCAGGTACATGCCCTTGACCGGAATCGAACCCGGGACCTTTCAGTCCGCAGGCCGACGCTCTATCCACTGAGCCAAACCGGTTTCGGCAGAGAAATACATTTTTTGTGTGAACATTTGTGCCCCAGGGAAAGCCGATTCTCTATAGCAGAACTCTGGATTTAAAAAAAAAATTTTTTTTATGTAGCGGGAACCGAGTTACTGGAATTTCTTCTGAATTAAAAGTCAAACAAAAAAGTTTATTGCGGTTTCAGTTACACAAGAGGCTGCTGCCAAGATGGAGTGAATGAGAAGAGCTGCAGAAGAAAGAGGCGGTAGAGGGGCTGAGGGTGAGGGTGATCAGGACAGGGCCCAAGGCCATCACAAAGCAATGTTCTTGGTTGGGACATACTCTCAGCTTCTATGCTGTCAACATTTCTAGAGAAAGAACTGATTGTACCAATCTTTCTCCCATGATCAAAAGGAAAAAAAGGGGGTGGGGTGGTATGTGAAAGTGATGTGTACACTGTAAGACGCGTTCACATGTAAATGATTATAGTGTCTTTGTAATTTACCATAATTCAGGGTCTTGTGGTCTATGGGTCTTGCTTTGTTCAGTTTCCTAACTGATTGGCAGCCAGACCAGACAATTCTCCTGCCCCTCAGGTATAAGGCTCTCAATTCAACTTTCCTTAAATGTGAGGCGGCAGTCAACGCTTGCTGCTCCAAAGTCAGGAATAATTCTATTGGCAATCCCCAAACTTCATTGTACTCAACACCTCAGGCCTTTTCCCTGCTACCTTTGTGGTAGGTACAGAATGGGCCTGGACAACCCTGGCTGGTGTGGCTCAGTTGGTTGAAGTGTCATCTGATACACCAAAGGGTCATGGGTTTGATTCCCGGTCAGAGCATGTGCAGGAGGCAATCGATGATGTTTCTCTTTCACATAGATGTGTCTCTCTCTCTCTCTCTCTCTCTCTCTCTCTCTCTCTCTCTCTCTTTCTCCCTCCCTCCCTCCCTCCCTCCCTCCCTCCCTCCCTTCATTTCTCTTTAGATCAATGAAGAAAGCATATCCTTGGGTCCTGACTAAAAAGTCATAATAATACTGGGCTGGGCAAGAGCTATGTCTCCTTTCCTTTCCTCACCTTCTGCTGAGAATACTCCTAGTAGTGATCTTGGGGTCAGGTCTGCAGGATCCTGGCTAGGCCTCTTGTAGTGCCTGGCTTCTTCCCTGGGGAACAAGGGGTCACTAAAGGCTGGAAGCAGCTTGTCTCTCAGAACTTGTTCCCCTTTGATAAATACTTCCTGTCTCTCTATTCCATCTCCATGTTTACCTGATGGGAATTTCCTCTTCCTTGGATCAGATAGGTTGATCATGAGAGAACTCATAGTTCTGAACTCTGCATTCAGTGTTATCAAACTCACTAGAGGCCCCGTGCATGAAATTCGTGCATGGGGGGCGGGGAGGGGGGGCGCGCAGTCCCCTCAGCCCAGCCTGCACCCTCTCCAGTCTGGGACCACTGGCTCCTAACTGCTCACCTGCCTGCCTGCCTGATTTCCCCTAAATGCCCCCCCCCTTCTGGCTTGGTCACCCCCAACTGCCCCACCTGCCGGCCTAGTTGCCCAAAACTGCCCCACCCCACTGGCCTGGTTGCCCCTAATTGCCACCCCCCTTGTTGGCCTGGTCACTCCTAACTGCCCCCCTAACCCCCCTGCTGGCCTGGTCGCCCCATGCAGCCTGCTGCTCAGTCATTTGGTCGCCCCTCACTAACCCCTCTGCCGGCCTGTTCACCCCCAACTGCCCCCTCCATTCGGTTGCGATATTCGCTTTGGCTTTTATTATTATGGATAGCTCTAAATGGACAACAGTAGGGGTTTTGCACCATGGAAATTGGCAAATGTTACCAACCAAGGTTTCCCTCCCACCATCCCCCAGGAAGCTGGTTGTTAAACACTTACCAGCATACCTCTGGGTATGACCCCTTGTGAAGGGGATGTAGAGATGAGGAGAGCCCAGGTAGCAGGGGGAATCCTCCTTCCTTCCCCATAGCCAGTGCCAGCCACCACTGAACAGCTTGGATCAACTTAGGATCTCTGTTCTCTGGGACTCTCTTTGGACACTTCTTTCCCCTCAGAGTGTTGATCCAGTTCTTCTGTTTGAGGCCTCCTCTGTGGAACATAGCTGGACTAACTCCAAGCTGAGTAGTAGACAGACTTACTGCTGTTTTCTGTGTTCCTAGTCTCCTCTCCATCCCTTTCCACCATTCCCTAATACCCAAACCTTGTCTGCTTATCTGTCATCATTTCTACTTTTTTTTTTTAAACAACTTGCTGCCAATGTGCTCATTCAAAGAGAGATTAATGCATATCTACCCAGGTATATTTGGGGGTGGGGGTGGGGGTATTTTATTAGGGATTAAAGTTATAAGTCCAAAGAATGCCACACTCATGGTGAAGTTCAGTCATTTACACTGCAGGTAGGGAAATGCTTTCTGAATAGCATAGCTTTTCAGACTTTGTGGTATTTTAAGTCCTCACTATTGTGGGTTGGAAGTTACCTAGAGATCTTTAGCCCTCATTGTACAGGCAAGGAGGCTGAGGCAGAGAGGTTCCCAATGGCTGAACACTAACTAAAAGTAAGCGCTCCCAGACCCTTTGCCTGTTTTCTCACTTGAGTGTGGAAAGGGCCATCATCCATGTGAACTGGAGATAACTGCTGGAGATGTCAGAATGAGCAGTTACCAAGAGCCAAATACTCTTTGTCTGCATCTGACCATTTCTGTCTTTACTTGTTCTTTGTCTTTGCAAAGAGGGCATATAGTGGCCTGTTTGACTTTCCATTTATAGAGCTAATTTCAAAACTCAGGCCTGAGAACCAGGTTTGGTTGTTTATATGAAAAAGGAATAGGAAATAAGAACCTTGATTTTCCTTGGTTCTCACCTATTATTTAAGAAAAGAATGTGAGGGAATGTCCTGGAGGCTGGTTTTCCTAGGGGGGGTGAAATATATATATTATTTATTTTTTTTTTTGAGGTGGAACAAGCTGATGAAAATGTGCCTTAGGCAGAAGCCAAATTTGAAGGGCCAGTGTCTATAGGTATATGCCAAGGATCAGCCATAGGCCCTGTGGGAAAGACATCACAGGCAATGTGTAACCTGATGATCTGGTAATCAATTGCTGCTGCTGCTGCTGGTTGGGGACCACGCTTGGAGAATAACTAGTGTGGACAACCCAGGGACAGCCTAGAATCTCTGCTGGTGTGACCCGGGCATCGGAATGTTTCAGATTCCCCAGGTGACTCTAATGTACAGCCATGGCTCAAGGCTATTTCAGATCCCTAGTGTATCGCATCATCTGATAACCATGCATGGTCTGATTGTGTACCAGGCACCGTGTTGAAGTGACAGAGATCTTTAGGAGTGCTACCCGTGACTGAAGCATCAAAGGGAACAGAGCCCTGACCAGGGTCACCGGCAGGGCAGCTTGCTCTATCCTTTGGAGAAGTGAATTTAAACCTCCGTCCTCCTGTCCCTTTCTCCTGAGCGTGAAGGTGCAACAGGCTGCTGACAGCAATGCCATCTGTCCTAAGCCTCCTTCCCTTCTCCAGAAAGCTCCCCTCTGAGGTTTGATGATTTCTTGCCAAATACATAACGATGGGCTGTTTACCTCACAATGGAGGTTGAGACTCTTGTGCAGATTCTGCCCCTTGGGCATTTCAGGCACCAATCAGCCAGCTGGCCCTGGCAATCTGGAAAATATCATCAGTTGCTCTGGAATAGGTTGATTGAACCCAAAAAGTGTCCTTTCCACTTCTCCCCATCAAGTGTGTTTGCAGTACTATTTTCCTCTTTGAGCCACTCTTCTGGTATTGGATTTGTGTCCTTGATGGGCTCCGTGTTTCCTGAGGCCTTCAGGAATGGCTGCTTTTGCCCAGTTTGGTGGTAGGCTGAGAACCGCCCTTGTGTTCTGTGGTTTTTGTCCTTGGCAGAGCCTCCTTGGCCCAGTCTCCCCAGGACCACTCACTGCCCCACACTTGTATCTATACCATGTGAGTAAATGTGTGTTTGCTGCCTGGGCTCTGGATGAATCCCAGGCTGCAGGATGCCCATGTCCAGTGGCTCTGAACCCCAGTCAACAGATTCTTTATTTAGTGTAGTCTTTGTTGGCAGGGCTGCCACTGCCAGCCACCAAATAAATAGCATTAATATGTATGTGGGACCTGAGAATTGCAATGTAAGTGGCAGGGCAACACATGTGTAGAAAGACAAATTTTAATTAAAAGTCTGTTCTCTAACTCAGCCTGCCTGTAAGGATAGAGCAATGCCAACCTGTCAGGCTGCCAGTCAGTTTAAGAGGGTTTTTTCATGCAAAGTGGACTAAGTATAAAAACTAAAGCTTCATTGAAATTGGATGACTTTGAGTAATTGTGTACCAAATGCATCCCATTTGGGGACTATGTGCCCCCCAGAACCAAAAGCTGCCTGAGGAGTGCTGGGGTTTCCTCTCCTGCAATATGAAAGGAGCAGGCAGCACAGAGGGAGGCTGTAAAAGTCGGGGCTTTGTGTGGGAGAAGAGCACATGGCCCATCACCAAATTGTGTATCTTCTAGGACAGTGGTCGGCAAACTCATTAGTCAACAGAGCCAAATATCAACAGTACGACAATTGAAATTTCTTTTGAGAACCAAATTTTTTAAACTTAAGCTATATAGGTAGGTACATTGTTATTAACTTAATTAGGGTACTCCTAAGGCTTAGGAGGAGCCACCCTCAAGGGGCCAAAGAGCCGCATGTGGCTCTCGAACCGCAGTTTGCCGAAATTTCAATCGTTGTACTGTTAATATTTGGCTCTGTTGACTAATGAGTTTGCCGACCACTGTTCCAGGAGATGTGATGGTCAAGGTTTTGGCCCAATAGTCATCGCCAGTTTGTTGCAGCCCCTAGGAGGGAGTGGGTCAGAGGAGGGGAACCAGCCATCCCCAGAGGCAAATCTCTGGGACAAAGCTCATTGTTAGAATGATCTCCTATGGAAACCTCCAGGGAAGGGATGGAAGAGAACTACAGATCTATGAAATGTGTGCTTGCTGCCTGGGCTCTGGTATAGTATGGAAATCATTTATGTACACTGGAAATTCATCTGTGCATCAAATATTTATTGAGTTCTTACAGCGTGTTGGCATGTTACTAGGCACTGGGTCTCTGCCCTCAATGAGATTCCTGCACCATCAGAGGTTATGAACATCAAAGGGTAGGTGCATGATAAATGCATCAGGGCTACATGCTCAAAGGTGCTTATGGTTGCCCACCTAGATCTGAAATGACTTTTTAACACATTGTGTACCGCATAGAAATCTCTAAGACATACGCCAGGGACCGCACATTTTTGGGCAAACTGCATGTTATTTAAATCATCATAATGCACTTTAGGTGTTGTTTTTCAATAATTATAACATTTTTATTTACAAAAACAATTAAACAATTAAAATTCCTAGTACTTTTTTAATGTATGGTACTGTGTAAACCATTTTCCTCTCTGAAGAGGGACCAAACAAAATTTATATAAGTATCTAGATTCGGTCCTTTTTCCATGGGCGTGAAAAACGAGAATACTCGTGAGCAGCCTTTAACAGATGGCGCGCGAAACACGAGAAAACTCCTGAGCGGTACGAAATGTGCTCCTAAGTGCTCTATCCCAGATAATTATTTATTTGTTTTGCTTACAAAAGTACAACTTTCCTATTTTGCTTTTTACATGCTCACACTCAGCTCAAGTTCCTCTTCTACTGATAAGAGGAAGTTTGTGTCGGGTCATGTGGAATCACTGAGTATTTGCACTTGGAAAGTCATCCAGCTCTCCCCTTCTACTTTAAACATGAGGATACTGAAGCAAGAGAAGTTAAGGAACTTGCCCAAAATGATGCAGGTGGTTAGCAATAAAGCTTGGATGGAAATCTGCTTTACTGACTGCCAGCGTAGTGTTCCTTTGACTTTGCCTCACTGTGTCACCTTTGCAAAAACGAAGCCCATTCAGGGAAGTTCTTGGGCACTATGGCCAACTGCTCCGACTCTGAAGAGTTAATGTTTTAATTGGCACAGCAGAGCTGAAGTCTGTAGGTGGGACGGTGTGGACAGGTGGAGAATCAACACCAAAGAGAGCCTTCTGGCCAGCACCTGGCCCTCAGCAGGTGTGAAGGTAATTGGGAGTTGGGGCATCGGGAAAATGATGATGCTGGGACATTGCCTTCTGATCCCCCGGTCTCAGCAGAGCAGATACCTTTTTCCAGAGAGGGATGTTAATGATTCCTTTAGAAAGCCTTGCAGGGTGGCGGTCCCTTGCATGAAATATTGGAGGATAAATATAAGAATGCAGGAGAAAGTGCTGGTTGCAGGAAGAGAAAATGCCCTCTTTGAGGGAAAGAAATTATGTATGTCAAGGCACTTCCTTTCCCAACCATGCAGATCTAGGGACGATGACCAGAAGGCAGGCACTGTACACGAAAAGTGATCAGATAGCTCCCACCTGGCTTTCTTGCTGGACTCTCTTGCTCCACTCAGTGTCATGGAGAATGAGGAGTCCAGGACTCATACCAGAGTAAGATGTTACCTTTGTCTGGAGAGGTCATGCTTTTCACAGGCATCTGAGACGTGTGTGACTGGAGGGACATCCCAGAAATGGAATTGCCAGTATCATCAGCTCTGGTCATAGGATCTCTGGGACAGGGGTGACTTCCTGACTGCTCTAAGGTAGCACATCCTTGGCTTTCCAAAATGGGTTGTCTGAACCAGCATGGAGGGGAAATGGTGGTTTCCAGCATGGATTTTGAAGTTATGTTGACTGGATTTTAAACCCTCAGTTCTACTAGTTGCCAACCATGTGGGCAGTTCACTTGAACTTGCAGAGGCCTAGATCCTTTGTAATATGAGGTAATAACCAATATATCATAGGATTAATAGTCTCTAAAGCACCTACTAGTGTGTCTGAGTCATAGGAAGCACTTAAACGGTACTCCTTATTAAAACAAAACAATAAAAGGTCCTTCCTTTGAAGCCAAAAAAAATTTATTTGGAAATAGAGCAGTTTTTTAATGAGGGAGCCTCAATATCCAGAAACACCAGCCAAAACAACCAAAATGGAACCCAGATGGGTATTTGTCCAGGGCCCCTTGCTTCCCTACTTCCCAGCCCTGCCCTGAGCCAAGGGGAGAATTTGCACTGCCTACGGTAATTTCTTGAAACTACAACTTCTTTCTGGCTTTGGCTTGCTGGTGAGTAGGACACCAGGGAGGGGGGTGGGGGAGGAAAAGGAAGGTAACTAGTAGTTTTGCAACTGTTTTGATTACTTCAAATTGAGATGTTTGTAAATAAGATGTTAGAGTCTGGAGATTTTGTTCGGCATAAATATAGTTTTATTAAAACTTGTCACAGCCCATGCTGCAATGGAGAACGCAGGATTTGGCTATGATAGGAGCTAGATGTGACTTCAGAGTGGCAGCATTGGGAAGTGCTTTTTCTGGTAGCACATGCAGGCTGTTTGTTCCTTCTAAGAAACAAGAGAGGTAAGTGTAACCAACCCCTGGAGTTGGTTCCTTTGCTATTCATGTCACCTCTGTTTACTACATAGGAAAAGTGATACACATACGGGAAGAAATTTCCAGAAATCCTTAGCCAGAAGAAGGGAGAGATCCAAATTAGGGAGCCGTCCCACGTTTTGTTTTGAGTTTTGATTTGGAAATATCTCTCCAATGAGGAGGTGAGAGCGGGCGGTTTCAGCTTCTTATTGCTCACCCTGGGACTGCTCTGTCAGTAATGTAGTAGAAGGGTGCCCAGAGGATTGAAAATAAAGGGGAATCAATTGACAGACATCCAGTAAGCACTAAGTGCCAGTCCTTGTGCTGATTCTTGGAGGCAAAGAGGCATAGGACCTGCCCTTATCCTTAGCCAGCTGGTAGCTCTGGAAGTGAGTTCACAGCAGTGAAGTGAATGGTGATGAGTCCCATAAGAGCAGTCCATTCTTTTCTGGAATATTACAGAAGAATGTTCTTGATCTCTAAGATGAGATTCATTTTCATGTACACTTACTGTGTCCTTTCTCTGGATAGAGATCTTGTTGTAGATGCTGTAAGGTATTTGGGGAAGGATAAGGCTGGGCACCATTTGTTACTCACTGTGCTCTCCCGCTCCCGCCTGGTATGGCACAGAGGTTAGGAGTACTATTTCAGGAATCTTCCCACATTTGAAACCTTCAGCACTTAGCTGTGTGACCTTGACCAAGTTATTAAACCTCTCTACAGTCTCATGTATTCAACCAACAAACATTTATTGAGTATCTACTGCGAGGGCATTGGGGTGTTATGGTGGCCAAAGCAGACAAGCTAGAGGACTTGAAGTGACCTAGAGGTGCCAGTGTAGATGAGCAGGGTGGAAAGGACAGGGAGCAGTATCTAAACACAACTGCCTTTTCTAAGTGGCCTGGGGACCTTCTAGCTCTCAGCCAAATCTCTGCCCCAAATGGGCAGACCCTGGTGAAGGGCCACATGGGAATGCATTTCTCTTCATTCCGTTTTGTCTGTGCCCTGCAGCACTAGGCCCACTGGAGTGCTGGTGGGAACCTGTGTGCCTGGTTACAGGGCACTGCCAAGGAGCTCTCTATAATTGCTTCCTTTCTTTTATTTTCTGGTGTATTTATTGGTTTGAAAAGCCCTTGGCAACTCAGGAAATTCCACTTCCCTCTGTAGCTGCTTTATACCTTCCTTGGAATATGCCCAGGTACAAATACTTGTGTGTATTATTCCGTTTTTCATAGGGCTCTTGTAAAATCTGAGCCCTGGTGGTACATTTTGGGCCCAGTGGTGGGAGAGGCAAAGAATGGAAGGGGAGAAAGCAAGGAGGCATCTGGACACGGAAGTCTCAGGAGCCAGGATGTGGTGTGTCACATTGAACAGTTATCTCGATTCTTCTTCATGTATGAGCATTCGTCCCCTAAACGTGGTCCTCCCATCTGTGAAGGTGTCTTACCACAAAACAGTAATGCTTTGAAGACCAAAAGGGAGAGATAGGGGCTCCAGACATAGCATAGGTGTGCTAGAATAGATATGAGTAGTTTTTTCCTGATAGAGGTAAAATGCCCTTTTGCTTGTTAACAATAAGCTTTTGGTAAATATAAGGGATTTGACTGTGACATGATGATATAAGTGTGGTCCTATCAGTAGGCAGTGGGATAAACAGAATGTGTAGAACATTTAATAATTGTTGGTCTAATTTGTGTTTTTCAATCCTGTGACTCCATGAATACTTCTAAACCTAGAATCTTTCATGATTTGACCTTTAGAATAGCTAGCTTTGGTTTATTACATATTTTTATACATATATACTTTATTTTCCAAACTATATAATACATTTATCATTTTTATTTATATTTCTACCAGAGCCTAGAATAGTGCTGATTTTTATAAATAATAATGTTTGAATGATCATTTGATTATAGCCACTTCTAGTTTGTGCCAGTGCCTCTAATTTATCTTTATTCCTGAAGTGACAGGGGACTCTTATAATAACTCTAATATCAAGTTTTCTACAGTATGCACTAATATATTAATTTAGCCATTTATTTGCACCAGCATTGTTAGGTGTTGGTGACTGAAGGTAAGACAAGGCACAGTCCTGGCCATGTGGAGCATTCACCATCTACATGGGGAGACAGACATTCAAACTGATATAAACTACATAGTCTTTTTATAATTTAAAATTAAATATCAATTAACAATATTATAGAGTATGTATTAGTACTTTAAAATGAAGGAAGTGCTTTTTGCCTGCTGTAAAAGGAGAGCACTCCAGAAAGGATATATTTGGTTTAAATCTTGAATAGGAGTTGGCCAGGAAAAAGGTTGGTAGTAGTGGGGAGCGAAAGAAGCGAGAGTGGTCTCAGCAGAGAAAAGGGCGCATGGCCCATGGCCTGAGCCCTGAGTCTGGCTGGTGTTTGAGGAATCCTGAGGAGGGAGCTTGGTGAGGCAGAGGAAGCTGGAGGTATAGGCTGGGCCCAGAGCATGGAGGCCTTGAATATCCTGGGAAGGAACTGGGTCTGCTCCTGTGGACAGTCGGGGAGTGCCTAGTGAGGCTTGGGAAGACCCCTCTGGTGGCATGGAGAGCAGGTGGGAGGAGGAAGAGTGGATAGGGAGGCTGGTCAAGAAGCCATCGTGGTACGTCAGAGGTGTCACGAGCACTTGCTGGCAGTGGTGAGAGTGGGAATCTAGGTAGAAAGCAGATCTAAAAAGAAGTGGCTCTGTGGGGGCAGGGAAGACTTGGTCTCTGCTTTCAGAGCACATCATCGAGTTTGAAGGATGCCAGCAGGACCAAGAAAGGGAGAAGATGGCCAGTGAGAGTGGAGCTCATGCCATTCAAACCAGACAAATCCAGGGGAGCAGCTGGTGTCAGTGGCTTTGCTAGTTAATATATGATACGTCACTGTATTATGAAGCATCTCTGGTGGCTACTGGGACTGCAGACACAGTGATGGTCACATTGACCCAGACAAGCAGTTAAGACAACTTTCACCATTGATCAAGCAGGAAACTGAGCCATGAGTGGGCCAGGCAGTCTCTGTCCATGTATGCAATCGCTATGCTGACTGTCATGTCTGCCCCAGTTGTGAGATCTCCATGGTCGGTTAAACAGTAACTGGGCTCACAGATCTGTGGCATGCTCTTCCCAGGGAAGGGGCTTGTTTGTCATTAGTCTCCCATCTTACCATCCTTCCTGTTTCTTCTTCTACCGTGTCGTCTGCTGTGTCTGCCGTGTCTTCTGGATCATTGCAGTAGCCTTCCAGCAGGCTCCAAGAAGGCAGCCTCATACCACTTAGTTCTCTGTGCATGCTTCTGCTAGTGTTTTCTCCTTAAACTCCTTTTGCTCTTTAATCCCCTTTGGAAAAAGTTTGTTTTTGCTCTTTGAAACCTAGATAATAAACATCTTTAATCTGATTGGTGGACCTTAGCAACCCCCCTCAAACATATTCACCATTATTCTCCTTCCTGAGTCCACCTAAATGGTCAGACTGATTAATTCCTTATTTCTTCTCCATACCATGCTGCTTCCCACCTCTGTCACCTCTACATAAAATGCCTACCTCTCTCCTTCAAGATTTTATGCAAACCAACCTCATTCAGTGCAGCACCCCTGTGACATCCTGCAGCCCTCACTGTGCACCTCACACATTTGGCACATGGCAAGTGTGCCTGTGTGCTGTTTCTAGGGCAGGGGGTTTTCTTGCATTTCCCTGTAACAGTGCTAGACCTATTGCAATCATCACATGATTTCATTGTTGTGACCACTGTATATGGGTTGGTGTTCCCTCTATCTTGCAGATGAGCAAGCTGAGACTCCGGGAAGCTCAAGATCACAGCTAGGAAGTGGCAGATGTGGAAGTAGAACAACTGTCTGATTCTAGGCCCACACTCCTACCCTCTCAATGCGCACCCTCTGTCCTGTCTCCTAGCGCAGATTGCATAGGTTTTTCATTGTTTTGTTTTTGTGAGCATGTGGCTTCTTTATCCCTGTGATTGGGTTTTGCCCTCCTCTTGGATATGGGAGCAGCCTTGATGAGAAGTGAGGAGAATGGAAGGAGTGTCACATGCCAGAGTGGTCAGAAAAATGAGGTTGCTCAGCAGGTGTCATAAAAATGGATGACTTGTGCCTTGTGCCTTAGAGTAAAGATGGAAAAATGAAAATGGAATGGGGAGAAGAGTGATGTTGACAGATGACAAGTGAGACCAAGAGTTTATCCATGCTAATGGGGTGGGGACGTGATAGCCACTCCGCTCTAACGGTCATGAGGAAGCACTAGGAATCTTCACCCTAGAGACAGGAGAACCAAAATCCCTGACTGTAAGCAAGGACTGAAGCTTTTCTATAGTGGTCCAGCCTCACAGGACAAATGACAGGGCATAGGCAGTGAAGACAGTTGCTATTGAGGAAAACATGATATTGGATTTGGCTCTTAAGCCTTTGGACCTTCAAGGAGTTCAAGGCCACTTGCAGCTTTGCATAGATCGAAGGCTGGGGAAGGTTATTGGGGTCAAAAGAGATACAAGCTCATTTTTCCTTCCCTTCCAAGGTCAACCCAAAGAAATATTTGGAGCTGCTTTCAAATATCCTCAACCCAGACTATTGCTGCCCACCAGTACTACCATCACCACCACCACCAGACTGCAGACAGCCTCTCTGTCCCCAGCCTCCCACTCTGAGTCGGCTGTTCACATCAAACAGAGACAATCTGAATTCTCTACCATGGAGGGAGGAAAGGGGTTATAAGGAACATAAAGTAGTATAAAATACCCCAGTTGGTATGTGGTCCAACAATATGGAAACACCCTTCTGTATGGGGTGGAAATGTGTTTTCCTTGTAAATGCCTGCTGCCTGAAATGTCATCATTATTGCTTTGCTTTGCTTCCATTATTTCATGATCCTCCAGGGAAACACAGAACTTTAACTAGCTAATACTCTTATCAGAATCACTTAGTTCGTCATAGATCAGATAAATCCACAGAACTGACTGAGGAAATGGAGACGGGCTTAGAAATGAACTTTGTCTTTGTCACCACTTTGCCTGGGTCCAGCCTTGTGGGTACAACCCTCTGCTAGTTTGTGGGAGAAAAATATCCATGGCCAGAGGAAGGATGTGCTCAGAAAAAGGAAGCAAAGAAGTCAATACTAAAACCAACCCCCATATGTCTCCAAGCTTCCTGAATGTGACCCCCTCAGACTACCCTTCAAATTTCTGTCCTCATTTACTCTCTAGAAAGAGAGAGCCCAGAACATGGGACAGCCACTGCTGAAACTGCCTTACTGACAGCATTTACCAGCAGTGTTTGAAGGCTGATTGTTTCATCCACAGTATTGGCTGGGCTTTGAGACAGAAATTCTGCTGGCACCAGGAGGGTAGGACAAATAGAAAACCATTAGCAGAATCAGTAGGTTGTCATTAGCGGACAACTACACTGACTTGATTCACTAGTGCTGTTATTTTGGTTGTTATTTTAAAATAGAGGCCTGGTGAATGAATTTGTGCACCAGTGGGGTCCCTTAGCCTGGCCTGCAGGATCAGGTGAAATCGGCTCTTCAACATTTCCTGAGGGGTCCTGGAGTGAGAGGGCGCAGGCCAGGCCAAAGGACCCCACTGGTACATGATCAGGGCCAAGGAGGGACAAAGGAGGTTGGCCATCCAGGGAGGGACTGTGGGAGGGCTCTAGGGCGTGTCCAGCCCATCTTGCTCAGCCCTGATCAGCCAGACCCCAGCAGCAAGCTAACCTACCGGTCAGAGTGTCTGCCCTGTGGTGGTCAGTGCACATCATAGTGACTGGTTGACTGGTTGACTGTCTGCCCCCTGGTAGTCAGTGCCAGTTTCACCTGATCCCGCAGGCCAAGCTGAAGGACCCCACCAGTGCACAAATTTGTGCACTGGGCCTCCAGTTAAAAATAACAACCAAAATAATAGCAAGCAGTTGAGCAGCCTTAGCATTCATTAGCATATTATGCTTTGATTGGTTGAACAGCCGATTGGCCAACCAAACACTTAGCATATTAGGTTTTTATTATATAGGATTTCTCAAGAGACAATAGGTTTTGAGAAAGGGGGCTGTTGCCTTTGGCCTCCAAGGGGAAAGACCAAGGGGAGAGAGATGCTAAGGAATCTTCTCTGTAGAATTCGAACCCCAGGTGCTGTATTTCCCCCATCACTAAGCCTCTCAGTGTGCTTGTGAATTTTGTGAGTGATATTGTAACATGGAAATCACTCAGGTTGCATCTCTGAGAATTTTGCTTCTCCTTCTGCTTGGTCTGCAGTTATATATATATAATATATGTGTATGAATATACATGTAAACATATATCTGTGGCCGTGGCTAGTGTTCTCAGTGGTTAGAGCATCAGTCTGTGCACTTAAGAGTCATGGGTTTGATTTCCAGTCAAGGTCAGGTAGCTGGGTTGCAGGTTCAATCTCCACATGCGGGAGGCAACTGATCAATGTCTCTTACACATCCATGTTTCTCTCTCTCTCCCTCTCTCTGTCTCTCTCCCCCTCCCCTTCCTCCTTGCCTTCCACTCTCTCTAAAAATCAATGAAAAAATATCCTTCGGTAAGGATTAACAAAAATCATATATGTGTGAATATATTTATGTAAATATATATATATTATATTTGAATATTTCTCCGTACCTCATGCATATACATATGTATGTAATGTGTGTATACTTGTATCTGTCTCTAACAGCTGGATATATATAGATGTGTTGCAGCACTCCAGCCCTTGGCCAGAAAAATACCAAAAAAACAAACCCCAAACCCCACATATTTAAAGAAAGTGAAGGAAAGAGGAGAAAGAAAAACATCTGAAAGAAGTCATCTTTTCTTTTTCAGGGCCCTTAGCAATTATTCCAAAACATACTTCCTTCCTGGCTTGTCCTGTCTGAAGGAGACAGTGTTCCCAGTGGTTACTGCCAAGGGCTTTGGAGTTGGATAGTTTGCTGCAAATCCTCAGATGTGCTGTGTGACTCTGGTCCAGGCTCAGCATCCCTGTCCGAAGAGCGTGCAGCCCTTCCTGCTGCTCGTGAGTTGTAGGATGCTGAGTTCAGGGAGGTGCGTGTAGAGAACATGAATCCCGCCTACCCTGTGAGAAGGGTCTCAAGTTTCATTGACAAGGAACAGAATCACTCATGCGATGATTAGCACTAGAGTTTAAAATGAAAGTGTCCCTTAGCTGACAGTGTCTGACATTGAGGCCTCAATGACCAATATTATTCATTTCTGCCCTGAACTTGGAAAGTGAAAAGTAGAGTCTGGAAGCCTTGGGCTGACTGCACCAGGGCCACGGTGCTGTCTGCGACCACGAAATTGGGTTCCAGTCCTAGGATTGCCACCAGGTCTAGGCAAGTCACTTTCCTTGTGGACCACAGCTTGCTCACTGAGGGGCTCTGAAGCCCTCCCCAGCCCCCTTTACTGCCCAGTAATTACAACTGTGCAGGGCGGTGTGCTGAAAATTGACTTAAAGAATGACACTGATGTGGCTACTGTCTCCTAGGCACTTGCTTTTCTAAGGAGAGAGAGAGAGAGAGAGAGAGAGAGAGAGAGAGAGAGAGAGTGAGAGAGAG
>NW_006283442.1:649785-658230 GCF_000327345.1 Myotis davidii
TGGGTGTTGGTTGTTTTAAGGAGAGAGAGAGAGAGAGAGAGAGAGAGATAGAGAGAGAGAGAGAGAGAGAGAGAGAGATACTCTCTTTTATTTACTCTTCCTAATGAGGCTGAGCTGAGCTAGTGAGGTTATTAAAACATTTTAGTGTTGTTAGTTTTCAAAGCAGTTGCACTGTTGAGTGCTCCCTTTCATTTTGTTTATGTAAGAAAGGAGCTTTCAGAGACCAAGGTTGAATAGGCAGAGTCTTTCATCCTAAAAAAGACAAGTGTATGACCCATACATTAGAATCACAAGGGAAACTTTAAAGATATGAATGTGGGGTGCCCCGGGCCACACCTCTTTTTCGCTCTCCCCGCCTTCCCTAAACATCTGTATTTTTGTAAGTTCTCCAGGTGAGTCTAACATGCAGCTAGGGTTGCAGCCCACTGGACAACCTAAATACATTTCCCAGTGTGTGAGGGGGGTGAGGGAGGAGGGAGGTTGGCATGCCAACCAGTGGTTTCCCCACTTCATGGGTGTTCAGCAAGTGTCCCCCAGAGGTTTCTTGTCTGACATTTGTCCTGGTTTAGTTCAGATGCTGTGGATGGAAGGGCACAGGCACAGTTGGTGCTTCTCAGTCCTGAAAGATCGTCAGAGTCGCCCCATGACCTCTGAGAAAATGCATTGCTGAGCCCTAATCAGATTTGCTGAAGCAGAACCTCTGACAGTGGGAATGAGGAATCTTTCTTATTATTCCTTGATTTTAATAATCAGCCACATTTGGAAACCACTGGGAGGGAAGCTCAATCCTCATTTTCCAGGAGACTTTATATCTTTCCTTTTGATCATGAGGGCTCCGGGGACACTAGATAGACACCCTTAGGAGCTGTGGGCACCTACAGGTCCTCAGCCTCCCTGAGCCTCATTTCTTCACCTCTAAAATTCGAACCATAATGGTAGGCACTTCATAAAGTGTTGGGAAGATTAACTGAGTTAATACACTTGAAGTGTTTGGCACATCATAGATATTTAATTAACTGCCATCATCATCATTAACGTCATCGTTTTGTAACTCAAATACAAGCTATAGTCTAAAAGATAAATTTATAAAGTTTGAAGAGTATAACCTCAAAAATTCTGGCCCTGACGTTTGTGATGCCTCTAGAACAGTGATGGCGAACCTATGACACGTGTGTCAGAGGTGACACATGAACTCATTTTTTGGTTGATTTTTCTTTGTTAAATGGCATTTAAATATATAAAATAAATATCAAAAATATAAGTCTTTGTTTTACTGTGGTTGCAAATATCAAAAAATTTCTATATGTGACACGGCACCAGAGTTAAGTTAGGGTTTTTCAAAATGGTGACACGCCGAGCTCAAAAGGTTCGCCATCACTGCTCTAGGGGCTAAATTGGTGTTGAACTTGTACCTGAACCAAGAACCTCTATGAGAAGGGTTGAAGCAAGATTATATATGTTCACACTCAAGACATATATAAAGAATAAAAGCCATCATTGGGAAACAGGTCCTGATTACCATCCCAAAATAGTTACCACTCATTATTGAGTGCCTACTGTTTGCTCAGCTTTGTGCTTGGTGGCATAACATAAAATAGGACAGTATTCCTTTCCTTCAGGCTTTTGCAATCTGGTCTGGGAAGCATAATTAGCCCCCTTTGAAGAACAGGAGCAAGATGAGAGGATGTGTAATTAAGTGCTAAATTGTGTCATTTGGACTCTCCAGGGCAAAAGGATTCAAGGGCAGGAACTCAATGAGCCCTGAAGATGGTTAGAGAAGGCCTCTTGAGGGAGTGGGGCTAGGGGCCTGAGTCAGGAAACTGCAGCTGCTGGCCTTCCTAAGATCCCCAAACCACATGGCCACTTCTAGTCAGGGTCACTTTACTCTGTGAACACTGGACAGCTCTCTGTGGGCTGTGGGCATGCACCCACTTCCTGTCCTAAGCAGGTCCTCAGGGCTGGGTCTGCCCAGCCAATTGTGGGCCCGGCGTGGTGTGCCCCAAGAACACCATCTAGGCTACCATTTAAGGGGCATCGACCCAACCTTCTGTCCTAGAAGGACAACTGCCTATCCTGATATCCTGTCTGTGAGTCTTAAAGGCTTTCTGATCTTGTGAAATCTTTAAAAAATGGTTAGGTTTTATTCCTTATGTCAGAAATGCTACAGGCTTAGTTCTCCTAGAGAGTCACTGAGGTGCTCATTAGCATTTTCAAGGTTCAGAGCAGCGTTACAACAAAGAACCCAGGTCACATCTAAATTGCCTGGACCACATAACCCTTCTTCACAGACAGCACTTGTGAACATTCTGAGAAACTAGAGTCTTAAGCTAATCTTTGAAAAAACTGGAATAAAACGGTCCTGCAAAGCAGAGCCTGAAGGAGCCTAGCAGGTATCATTTTCTAAGGAAGGCGTGCAGAAGCCCTGGACACTGAAGAGGTTTTCCCAAGATTTTCCAGCTGCCTGTGCAGTGGTTGGGAGCTCAGGTCCTGCTTCCACTTAATGTTCCTTAGCCGTTAACCAGCTGGAAGTAAGAATGAGAGGAGACTGTAGGCAGGCTTTGCAAGTGAATGAATTATCAGTGTGGTTAGGAGACTGTTTTGAAAATACTTTAGATTTGTTTCTGGGTCAGTAATTTTACAAAAGGCATATGATCCAACTGATTTCTTAGGAAAAATTTTGAAAACTTTGGTTCACTTACAAGAAGAAGAAATGTATGGGTTCTGAAAAGGACACAGCTTTTGAGACTGGATGACTTTTGTGACCGACAAGTGTTTACCCACTAAAATCTGGCCACGTTGGCTACTCTATAAACCACGTTGGCTACTCCAGAGTCCTCATCTGAAGTGATTTAACCATTTACCATCCTCAGCCCTCCACCACCATCCTGGGCTCTCAGTTGAGGGCCTCTTCCCCCACTAGCCCATTAGGATGGAGAAGCCTGGCCTATGTCGTGGTATGAGTGGAGGAAGATATTAGGAACATAAGGCTTGTGTGGTTGCCCTCCCTCCATCTCCATCTCATGAGTGCCAGACTGGCCCAACTGCTGAGAACAAATGGCAGGCTCATCTTCCAGAGGAGGCAGGAGGGGAGCTGCCGAGGTCTTCGACTCATATGTACTCTCCATGCCCTTCAAAGGTGAGTTTCCAGAAGCCACCAATTCCTGGAAGTTCCTTCTCTTGTATTTGTGACTCTTGGAAGCCTGAGGAATTTTCTGCTTTGCTGGATAGGGGTTGTCCTACCTATGTCTGTGTCCCCTCCCCTTCGATGGTCCATTGTGAGCCAGGGTTAGGGGCAGGGTGGGCTGCACATAGATAAGGAGTGCCACTTACCCTCACACATACATGCTCTTTCTTTAAAAGGGTTAGATACATCAAAAGCTTATTCATCAAAATGTATTTGGACCTAGTTTTAGTGCTTTGAACATGTTAACACTTACATAAGGTTCATTCATATATAAACTATCCAGTGAACACTTCCTCATTAGAAGAATGGTACTTTGGTCTGTTTTGTTTGTCTGCCCTTCATGTTCTAATTCAGGATTGGGGGGCATGTTGGCTCCATCTCGGAGTTGGTGGCCTTCAGCCTGAGTGCCTGGATGAGTATCACTGCCTTCGCTTTGGTGAGGAGCATGTGTGGTACCTGGAGGCTTTGTAAATGTGGAGCATGAGTCACAGTGCACACAGGGGAGACCGGAGAGCAAGACGCAGAGCTGGCCCTCATGCTGTGGGGAGACAGCAGCCGGGTGCTGTGGGCACTGCTGTGTGGCAACATTGCTCTGGTCCCTCTTTCCTCTTTTGACTCACCTGCTTCTGACCTGCCTCCACCCTCACCTCCCTGCATCTTCTTTAGCCAAGTATGGAGACCAGCATCATGCTGTAGAGCTCAGGCAATAACCAGTAGACTGTGGTTGAGTGTTGGAGCCAGAGTTCTATTGGCCTATGAATGTGGCTTTCAGCCATGCAGATATTTTACAGATTGGAAAATGAGTGGAAGGATCTGTATGAGTTTGCTAAGGCTGCTGTAACAAAGTACCTTGGGCTAGGTGACTTAAACAACAGAAATTAATTTTCTTAATTTCTGGAGGCCAGAAGTCGAGGATCAAGGTGGAGGCAAGGTCAGTTTCATCCAGAGGCTTCTCTCTTTGTCTTGTAGATGGCTCTCTTCTCTCTTTGTCCTCACCCGGTTACTTCCCTCTCTGTGTGTCCATGTCCAAACTTCCCCTTCTTATAAGGACACGAGTCAAATTGGATTACGGTCAATGCCAATAACCTTATTTTAACTTAATTACCTCTGTAAAAACCCCACTTTGCAATGTGGTCACATTCTGAGGTAGTGGGGGTTCGAACTTCAGCTTGAGAATTTGGGGGGACACATTTAGCTGTAAGAGAACCCATCAGTGGATATGTCTGGATGGGCAAGTCTACCCTGGCAGGTTGTGCACAGGGCGAACATCTTTGTCTAAGTCCCATCAGAGCACCAAGGGTCGGGTGGTGGCCCTGAAAACCAGTGTGTTTGGGGAAAATCAGCTGCTTTGGGGTAGAGACAGGTCTTATTGGACTTTTATCCGATTCCTTCCTGTTCACAGGGCACATGCACTGTGTCTGCGTAGGCGGGTAGAGAAGGAGCTGTGGAGGGGGTGCTTGTGGTGGTCCTGTGAGGTCCTGGTGAGAGGTGTCCTTTCTCAAGAAGATCTGCATGTGGGCTGGTAGAAGGCAGGATGAGAGTAGGTGTGTGTGTCACTTCTATCAGAGCTCCTAGAATTCAGAAGAGGATGTCTCTCAGGGGCTCAGAACTGTGGTGGGAAGTGGAACATCAGAGGTGGATTCTGGTGAGTTACAAATCTGTCACCAGCATCAGTACAGACCCTGCATCAGAGCATTTGAGAAGGTGTAAGCCTTAGAAGAAATTGCACATCTTTCCCTCCTCTCCAAATCAGTCCTCACCAAACAAGCAATGGCAGCAACGAGAAACACATTTGATGTTCTGAGGCAGCACTGTTGGCCGATCTCCTGGTGCCAGGTTTCTCTGAACACATGAATGACCTCTATGGTAATATGCTTTGTCCCCCCCACACACTCCCTATGAGCAGACCCAGAGTGACTCCATAAAGCTGTAAGCATAGTGCCTGCTCAAGTGAGTGAGTGAGTGTCCAGGGGAGGCCACTCTGCATTCCCAGAGGGCTCAGCATGTCGACACCTCACAGTGAAGGAGCCCTCTCACACTTCACAGGTACATTGGTTCCTGTGAGAATGGCCAGTTGCTTTTAAATTCAAAAGATGCTTTATTTATGTCCCCATGACTATTTTGGAACTGCCAATTTGTACTTCTTATATAGTCAATAATATTGTAATAACTATGTATTGTGCCAGTTGGGGTACTGGAAATATCAAGGGGAACACTATGTAAAATATACTATTGTTTCACCACTAAGCTGTACACCTGAAGCCAATCCTATATAATAAAGAGGTAATATGCAAATTGACCGTCATGCCCTCACACAAGATGGCCGAGACCATGTGGTCACAAGATGGCCGTGACCATGTTGTCACAAGATGGCCACCACAAGGTGGCCAGCAAGGGAGGGCAGTTGTGGGCAATCAGGCCAGCAGGGAACGGCACTTGGGGACAAACAGGCCAGCAGGGGAGGGCAGTTGGGGGGGACCAGGCCCACAGGGAGGGCATTTAGGGGCAACCAGGCCCACAGGGGAGGGCAGTTGGAGGCGACCAGGCCAGCAGGGGAGGGCAGTTGGTGGTGACCAGGCCTGCAACAGAGGGTAGTGGGGGCAATCGGGCCAGCAGGGAAGTGGTTAGGGGGTGATCAGGCTGGCAAGTAGAAGTGGTTAGGGGCAATCAGGCAGGCAGGCAGGTGAGCAGTTGGGAGCCAGCAGCCCCAGATTATGAGAGGGATTCCCAGATTGGAGAGGGTGTAGGCTGGGCTGAGGGACACGCCCCCCCCCAGGGAACAAATTTTGTGCAATGGGCCTCTAGTACAAAATAAAACTGAAAGGAAAAAAGTCACTCTTTGCATATAAACACTAAGCTAAGATGAGGTTTGCTCTGTGTCAACACCTAGGCATGAAGAAGGGAGGTAGATGGGGGGAAAGAAGCCAGGCACAGCGAACTGAGTGTGTGAATAAGAGAGCAGCTGCACTCATGAGCTTCACATTGTTACCAAACTTTCTTCTTAGTGTGACTTTAACTTCTCACCTATGGAACAGCTCTAAGGAGCTGGATGGCAGCTGTGTAGGAATGTTTTCAGGACCATATCTGCCTGGGCACCAGCACCATCCTGATCTGCTTAGAGGATCATGACATGGGAGACTCCTCAGCAGGGCTGAAGAAAGTGTCTGGACATCCATTTTCCTGGCACTTGTCCAGCCCACAGATGCAGTTTTTTACTCAGTAGGGCTCTTTCTGTCATCCCCACTGCCAGCCCTTCCTGTACCCAGTACCTGGGCTTGGATCCTAGAATTTAAAAGCTGGGAGAAACTCTGAGATCACTTCTGTGAACCCCATTATTTCATTCCTGGGGAAGCTGAAGCTCAGAGAGGCTCAGAGACTTGCCCGCAGTCACAAAGCCAGTTCATGGTGCAGCCTCAAGAGGAGGCCAGCTCTCCTGGCCCCCATTCTGGGGCTTCTTTCCTACAGGACAACATATTTGTTTTATCTTGGATGTTCTCCCCACCATCATGCCTTCCTTTCATCTCTGCATATTTGTAGAGGCTCAGAGACCATTCAGGCTGGACTATCCCTTTCTCACTGCCCCAAAACAGTTTGTCAGTAAGGCCAAGTTGTAATATAATGTTAATAACAGCAGACACCCTTCTAGTGCTTACTGCACTGTTTTAAGTCTATTACTTATGTTAACTTATGTTAAGGAACTTGCCAACGGTTATGTTGCTCTGGGTGGTAGAGCCAGGATTTAAGCCCATGTATGTAGTCTTGCTCTAGATCCTGTGTTCTTAATCATACCTGTCTCACCTATGAAGAAAGGCCCACTGTGTCACTCAGCCTACTGGGTGATAGGCTGCTGAGATGTGAACAGGACTTTGGAAACTTCCAGAAGCTGTGTTTGGCTGTGCAGATTGCTGTTTTGCAGACTTGGTTCCATGGTGGGAAGCATGGAACGAGCTGACAGCATACCCCCAGCCTGTGCACTCTGCAGCCCAACACCCATGGCGCTGCATGCAGGGCCAGCAGGCAGCCTTCTAGGAAAAAGTGTTGCAGGCGCTGATGGCCCTGGTCATGTCTGCTGTTTTTTCCTGAGATTTTGTCAGAGAGAGCATGTGAGCTAGAGGGACCTGCAGATTTCTCACAGATAGTTTGTCTTAGGACTTAAGTCTTCATAAAGTTAAGTCCTGTAGTCTTTCATCCCCTCTCTATATATAAAGAGCCAGGGTACGTAACATCCAAATGACTGAAGACTCAAAAGACTGGAATTCAGACCTGTAGTCAGGGATGGGTTGCCATGGTGACCCAGCACTGACTGCCACCGCTGTAGGTGCCGTGACCCAGCACTGACTGCCAAGGGGGCTGTGGATCAGGCCCAGAGACAGGCTGGGAAAGAAGAGCAGGGTATGATCCATAGCCTCCGTGGCAGCTGTGGATCAGCACTTGTCCCTCTCTCTCTCCGGGCCTGGCCAGCAGCTGCACCTCTCTTTCTCTTGGGCCTCCGCCAGGGCTGCTGATCAGCCCCACCTCTCTGATCAAGCCCGTTAATAGGCCGGAGACACTTATTGGCATAGAAACTGACCAATCAGAACCAAATCTGGGTGAAGTGTGAGGAGCCAATGGCTGCCTAGGAGGCGGAGCTTTTGATACTGACTGGCATAGAAACTGACCAAACAGAACCAAATCTGGGTGAACTGCAAGGAGCCAATGGCTGCCTAACAGGCGGAGCTTTTGACGCTTACTAGCATAAAAACTCACCAATCAGAACCTAATCTGGGTGAACTGCGAAGGCAGAACCTAAGGTGGGGGCTGAAGAGGGGTTTTAAGAGCAACAGCTGTTTGGTGTAAGGTGTAAGAAAGTGGTTCATTTTTTTAATGACCTGTTTGGCAGTATAGTGCATAAGGCTGGCTATCAGTCCAGATATAGGGGTTATGTGTTTTTGTCTGCCAAGAACATCTCCTCCTGATGAAAAAGGCTCCCCTCCCTCCATTTAAGCAATTCTATCCCATATAATCTATCTATACTAATAGAAGGGTAATATGCTAATTACACCCGGTTGACTGGCCATCTTCTGGATGTATGACTTCCTTCTGGACAAAGCCATGGTGGTGGGGGCTGAGGCAGAGGCTGTTAAGGGCGATTAGGCTTGCAGGAAGGGCAGCTGGGGGCGAGATCAGGCCGGCAGGGGAGAGCAGTTGGAGGCGAGATCAGGTAGGCAGGGGAGGGCAGTTGGGGCAACCAGGCCAGCAGGGAAGGGCAGTTGGGGGCCAGC
>NW_006283442.1:658294-664286 GCF_000327345.1 Myotis davidii
AAGACCATACCCTTTTATGTAATGATGTTTACTTTGAATTTATATTAGTTCACACAAACACTCCATCCATGCTTTTGTTCCGGCCCTCCGGTCCAGTTTAAGAACCCATTGTGGCCCTCGAATCAAAAAGTTTGCCCACCCCTGGGCTAGGCTGAGGGATACCCCCCTCCCAAGCACGAATTTTGTGCACCAGGCCACTAGTAGAATATAAACTTAAAGGGGGCAAAAGCCCTAAAAATTATTCCATCTCTACCTTTTCCCACCTCTGAATTCTGAGAATGTCAGTTTTTTCCCCAAACCCACATTCAAATACTTCTGAAACTATATCTCTGTGTTTCACAGACAACTTTCCAAAGAATGTTGGACAAATTTTACTTGTAAAAAGAGTCTGTCAGCCAATAAAAGTTTGAAACTTAATGGCTTAAAAACATGCTAAACAGGTTGATTTGCCACCAGACTTAACAGGGGTCTTGAGTATGCAAACATGCTTTGGAGGAAGTCTCATATACAGTTAGTTTCCAAGGCCTATTTTTCTGGAAGCAGCTCCTGCTTGGCAGTGAAAGGAAACAAAACAGAGGCCACTTGCTGTCAGGGGAATTAGGCAGTGGCTAGACTTGGGGGGACTGGACCTCCTTTCCCAAACCACCACCTGCTGCCCAGAGCCTGCTCTTAGCCACCTGTGGGACACCTGGCTGAACCCATGAGACATCTTCCTGCCAGCTATTCACATCTGTTTGTGGTTGTGCTGATGCCTTCCCTCATCTATTCCTGTGGTGGAGTCTGGGTATGTGAAAGCTACAAATCAGACCTGGACCTTAGTTAGATCAAGTGGCCCAGAGGATTCAGAGCTGCGTTCTGGACAGTCCAGGATCCTGCCGAACAGTGCCAGGGCTGCTGCAGGTGGTGCCTGTCCCTGCACTTTTAACCTGTTTTCTGTATCCAGGTATTGGGAAGGTTGCTTCTCCAAAGGATTTTATTGCTAAAACAAAATTCAAAAGCTGCTGATTTAGTTTGACTTCCATTATTTAATAATTAAGACAAGTTAAGGCTCCAAGATGCTCAGGGGCATCTTGGAGGATCACTCGGATCCTTGGGAACAGCAGAGCCAGGACTGGAGCCCAGCTCTCAGCTTCCCAGGGTTCCTTGGTCTTTTCTCTGCGTGGTGCTGCCTCTCAACAGAGTTAGTGGGGGTGGAGGCACATGGCCTTAAACTGTGGTTCTCCAATTTTACTGTGCAGCACAACGACCCAGGTTACTTTATAAAACTTATAGAGCCATCCATCCCAAAGGATCAGCACCAAGCAGGACACACCCGGAGATGTGGCCTGGGAAGGATGCTCCATCTTCTGAGGCTCTGGACAGAGTGCCCCATCTGTACTGCCCATTCTGGAGCCCTGAGAGACTTTGCCTGCTCTCTGGTGCCTTGGTTTTGCCCACTCTCTTGACAGGCAGGAGATGCAAATTCCTCTGGCTTATGCCCACATATGTAACTAACTGGCCACACCCTGAATTCCCAAAGAACAATAAAACTGCCCACTGTGGTAGATTCTTAAAGGTCAGGGTAGGAACAGAAGATCTTGGAACCACAGAGGCTATGCCAGGTGGGTTTATTTAAAGGGAAGATTTCTGACTCTGTCCCCAGAGGTTCAGGAGGTTTGGGGTGTAGGCCAGGAATCTGAATTTTTAATAGCACATCCTCTTCCCACCTGAACCCCATGTGGTGAAATGCTGACCTACATAGTGAAGACCCCAAATTGCTTAATTATAGGAATTATTTACACCCACAGCCTAGGGTATGAGGAACTCGGCCCATGATTGCCCAAGTGGATTAGAGAGAGAAGCAAGGCAATTTAATTTTTAATGTGGTAAACACTTAACAGTGATGTCACCTTGATGATCATTTAAGAACGTATTGAGCATCACATTGCAGGTGGCATTGTAAGCACTATACAGTCCCCGTAATCTACACAGGTGTGGTCCCTGCCTTTTGGCAACTTACAGGAAGGAGGGGACGATGAAGTGGAGCAGCACTGGCAGTGGAATGCCAGGTCAGATAGCAACACGGTGCACGGGACAGCTGTGGTCTGGGAGTTTCCAGGAGGGAGCATCTGGGTGCACCCCTGCCACCTGCCGTCAGATCCATTGGTCTGGGAGCCTATGAGAGCTGCATGGTCCGCAGAGCCACTCACCTGTCAGGATGGCTCCATCCAGGGAGTTCTTAGCCTCAAAGCCCTTTACACCTCATTTAATACTTTAACAACCCCATCGAGGAGTTTCATATTATCTCCACTTTACACACACAGAAACAGAGACTCACAGAAGCCAAATAAGTTAACCCAGGTCAGGGCCTCAATCCAGGTCAGTTTGACTCCATGGCCCACTTTTATTCCCTTCGGTTCCTGCAACTGGGAAGATGGGACAGCATCCTGTCCCCCGCCTCACAGGGAGAGGGAGATAATGTAGAACTCTTAAGTGTATCATCAATAAATCTAACTTGAGTTTTGAATGAGTGGGAGGCAAAATGACATTGACAGATAATAGGATTTGCATGAAGTTTTGATTTGTTTAGAGGAATATTGTAAATCCTTTACTGCTATTGACTCATTTGGAAATTTGACTTCCAAAGGAGCAAATGCAAAGTATTTTTCATAACCCAGCCCTCCTTTCTTAGATCTGAAGGGGGAAATAATAAGGTAGGTGGCTGAAAGTCTAGAGTGGCTTGTTTTTAGCTCAGCCTAAAGGCAGGGGAATGGACTAGATTAAATTTGCCAGGGCCTTCTACTCACAGGATTCTTTCATTCAGGGGGCTCCAGCTCTCAGTACATAAGAAGTGCCTAGGGCCCCATGCGTTTTGGGGGATATTGTGCACCCAACTTGTAATGTTCAGAAAAACCAACTGTTGTCTCCAGAAGTCCTTCTTAATGCAGATGGAATTTTCTGTGAATCCTGGAAGGGGCCCTTGGGTGGGAGGTAGAAAAGGAGTGGGGAAAGGAAGATAACCCCCAATTTTAGCAGACCCCAGGGCTGGTGTCTGTACCAACATGAAATAATTTCTAGAAATTGGATCCTAATATAAGTAACATCTTTTCCCCAGGCCCTTGTCCTAGACTTCCTTTCATGCTGATGTCAGCAAATGGTGGGGTTTCCTCCCTCTGCTCAGAAGCCATAGGACATCACACTTTTACTCTGGAACTAGCCTGGTTCTTTCCTTATGTCAGCAACTTAGGGGAAAGCCAGTGTCACCTCATCTCTCTCAAAGCACATTTAACTTTTCCACATAGCAAACTCTGTCTCTTTTCGCAAATGACTTCCAGATGCTAGAAGCAGCGGCCAGTGGAATTTTATTGCCCCAAAACTGTGGTTCTGGGCCACATACTTCTGACTTGAAGGTAATTTGGAATGTAAACATGGCAAGGCATGTACTGGAATTAATTAAAGCTGCCCTGTATTCTCCAGGGTATATAAGCCTGCAATTAACTGTTTACATTAACACCGAGCCAGGCAGATCAACTGAAACACTCCAGGAACCCTTGATTATCACTTTCCCCCTTTACCTTCAGAGAAAAGTGAAATTGGACCGAAGCTGACCCATTTCCCCAGGGGTGGTTGTCAGTCCCGACATAAAAAAAGGTTTCTTAAGCCATCCTCTGTACCAAAGCAAACAGAAGACAGACTGTGGTGGTCATTACATGTTCACCTGGAACCAGTGACAGGCATGACCCTCTTTCCTGCTGCATGGATGTCGGAAGCTTGTTTAACTAGGAATGCAAGTATGCACAAGGAGAGGGACACTCATGCTCCTTGTGGGCCTGCAGAGAAAGCTATGGAGCATGAGTATGTGCTGATAATACTAGAAGCAGATTTGGGGAATAATTTTTTAACTTCATGATGGCATTGAAAAGTAGAATGAGCCTTGCTGGTATGACTCAGTGGTTAGAGTGTCGGCCCGGGCACCAAAGGGTCTTGGGTTTCATTCCCGGTCAAGGGCACATACCTGGGTTGCGGGTTCCTCCCCATCTCCTGGTTCAGTGCGTGTGAGAGGCAACCAATTGGTGTATCTCTCTCACGTGGATGGTTCTCTCGCTCTCTCTCTCTCTCTCTCTCTCTCTCCCACCCACACACATACTTCCTTCTACTCTCTCTGAAAAGCAATGGAAAAAAATATCCTCTGATGAGGATTGACAAGAAAAAAAAAGTAGCATGAAATTTCTGGAGATGAATGGTGGTGGTAGTACATAACGATATGAATGTACTTAGTACTAAACTATATATTTAAAAATGGTTAAAATGGCAACTTCTATGTTTATTGTTTTTTACCCACCAAATAAAAAAGCAGGATGGATGATCAGGCTGTAAAGGCTCTTTGGGATTATGTAAACAATGAGAGTCCCTGGACTATCACTCACTCCTGCTCTGTGATACAAGAGGGTGGGGCTGTGGCTCCCTGGGGACAGTTTTACACAATACCAAGGAGTCTCCAGGGCATATATGGAAATATCAGGAAGCCAAACCCCTGGAATAGGCCAGTCCCTCACATTCTTTCTGTGTCTTGAGTGTTGTTTCTAATTGTTGGAAAGTCCTCCTTTTGTTAATAAATAAATAAATAAATAAATAAATAAATAAATAAAATCCCATAATCTATTCATTGGCTCTCCTTCTACCATCTTATGTTTCACAGAATAAAGTGCCAATTCCTCTTCCAATTCTTTTAGAATTTGAAAAGGAATTTGAACTTTCTGTTTCTGTCTTAACCTCCTCTGATGGTCCTCAGTTTTCAAATGCTGCTCATAAAAGATGGCTTCCAGCCTCCAACTGTCCTGGGCAACTTCCTCTAGGCTCACAGTGGCTGTTCAGAGTGATGCCACAGTGCTAATAGTGATCTGCTCAGACAGGGTCCAGGGATTTTATTATTTGTTCTGTTGATCACCATATGTCCAACATGTTACATTTTAACCATCATATGATTTTCTTGCCTTTTAAAAAAAGCTTATGGTTACCTAAATCCTTCCATCTATAATAATAAAAGCATAATATGCTAATTAGACCAGACAGCCAAAGGACCTTCTGGACGAAGCTGGGGCTGTGAGGGCTGAGTCCCTTGCATGAATTTCATGCATTGGGCCTCTAGTTTTTTATATAAATGACTGTTGAACAAGGGCTCCCCAATCTTGAAGATAGGTAAATTTATTAAACCTAACCCTAGAAATTTACTATAAATCTTATTATAATTCATTAAGTTGAATCAGGCCATTGATATTGAGATTAAACCCTGATTCCCTTACTCTCTTTTCTTAGCTTTGGGTATGTCTGTATCTTCATCTGAGTCCTAACTCTGCATATCACCTTTTGATGGAAATGCTGCACAGGACTGTCCAGGAAGCACAGAGACCACCTTTCCCATTTACAGCGAACCATGAGTCGCTGCTCCGGGTGTGATAAAGCAGCTCTGCGTCCACGTAGCCCCCATCATTCTGTCTGTGGTTGTCCACTCTGTTCCCAAGATTGATGGCGCCTCTGTGCAATGGCGGGTTAAAGGAGGTGCTTCTGTGTCAGCCAGGCAGGCTCAAAGGTGAACATGGTCCTTGCACGTGGGAGGTGGGTGGCCAGTACATTCTGTGGGGTGAGTTAATCAGTGAAGATGCTGGGCATCCCCAAACCTCTTGGTAGGTGATAATTCAGACTCTACTTCCTCTTCACCCAAAAAGATTATCTTCAAAACTGCTCACAAAGTCAAGTGGGGGCTTTGAGTTGTTTTCTCCTGGTGCCCTCTGGTAGGAAATGGCCTCAGAGGTCTTTGGAAGGAGAAATAATGCAAGACTAATGGCCTAGAACAGGGGTGGGCAACCTTTTTGTGAGTGCATGCCAAAACCAGCAAAATCTCTGACTCGAAATTCTTCTGCGTGCCAACCCTAATTTTTTGAGAACATGTTACGCTTACTTGATATCTCTTAAGGTGTACATATGTGAAGAACCTTGAAGAAATAATAAAATT
>NW_006283442.1:664352-671650 GCF_000327345.1 Myotis davidii
AGATGCACAAGCGTATGCGGATGAAACCAAAACACTGGTCGGATCTAGGCAGGCAGGGAGAGTTAAGGCAGAGGCATAGAAATTGCTCTTCCCCTCTCTCGTCAATCCATGTCTATGGTCTTTACGATAACTTGTTATATAAAATTATTTATTTATCTAAGATGCACCTACACTGAATTTATCTGAAAAACAAAAAAGTCTATATTAAGAAAAAAATTGTAAATGGAAGATTATAAGAGAGGGTTTCGCGTGCCAGCAAAAATGTTACTGGAGTGCCATGTTTGGCACGTGTGCCAGGGGTTGCCCACCCCTGGCCTAGAATGTCCCCAGATCATCCCTGTAACCAGTGAGGATAAACTGAAACAGAGTTTGGGACAACAGTTATTCACTGGCTCATTTAGAGCATTGACTCCGCGATTTGGGGAGTGGATTCTCCTGACTGAGAGAGGTGGAGGCCTTGCCAGGCCATGAGACACGTGCTTGCTCCCCCTCCCTCAGGAGACAAGCCTGTCAGGCAGGAGCTAGAGAGGATCCAGAGGGCCCTTCCTGGGGGAGCCTCATTAGCAGGTTGGTCCAAATGCAAGCAGACAGAACTAAGGAAGCCAGGCTTTCAGCTGAAGAAGCTTTTATCTCTATCTATTGACACTTTTTCAATTAAGGAGCCTCCCCTGAGATGATCTATCACCTCCCTGTCTGAGCAGGATGTAATTATCAGCAAAGCAACTCCATCCCATGCCAGGCATCTCCTGGTCAGGAGGCTGAGGAGAAAACCAACAGCCTCCCACGTGCTCTGAGGCCACAGGGCCCAACTCCGGATGCCGTTTGTCTTTCTGGAGGACTTCCTTCTGCTTTCTGCTCTGTTCTCCCCTTGCTTCGTTTCTCTGGGGCTGGTGGCCATATTTTTATACCCTGTCACCATTAGGAGCCATAGCCATGTTACCTGCTCTCTCTGAGGAGCCAGCAGTCTCTCCAGGCTGGGAGCCCCCACTTCGCTCAGCAGCCTCTCCAGGCTGGGAGCCCCCACTCCGCTCATTCCTGGGACCAGCAGGGCTGCTCATCTCTTCGGATGCTTAAAACTGTGATCCAATAGGGTTACTTCAGGATCACATTTTTATCTTACTGAGGTGTTTTGTTGTTTTCTTAGTTTCAAAATTCCCCAGGTCCATGATTTGATATTTTAAAATAAATCCTTTAAATATAAATTTTATTGAAGTATAATGTCCATATGGCAAAATGTGTAGTTCAGCTTGGAACCCCATGTGTCACCTTCCTGCCTTTATCCTCCTCTCCTGTGACCACTGTTTTGACTTCTTACTGTGTAGATCAGTTTTGCCTTTTTTGGTACTTTATATACATGGAATCATACAGTACTTTTGGTCTAGCTTTTTTCATTTAAATTATTTGTGTGAGATTCATTCATGCTGTTGCCTATAGTTGTTGTTTGGTCATAATTATCACTCAATAGTATTCCATTGTTTGAATAGACCACAGTGTTTTTATCTGTTCTGCTGTGATGGCTATTAGTTGGCTTTTTAAAGTAGTAAACATATGCATGTACTTCAGTTGAGCATAATTCCTGGGGTGGGATTACTGAGTCATCGGGTGTATGTGTAGCTTTATTATTGCCAGTTTTGCAAATGGTTGTACCACTAGGAAGTTTACCAATGCAGAAAAAACTAAGAACAGTGCTCTACCTGAGCCCCCACCCACCATCCTGTTTTTACAAAAAGAAACACAGAGCTGTGACCTTTTCAAAGTCAGAAAGGTCGGATCATTTGACCCTTCACCTGACAACCTTTCCAACAACCTCTAAAAGACTCTTCCTTTTGATAGGTGTGAGGGAAAAGGATGCAGCCTCCTTATCACCCTCAAACTTTTCCCCATCCCATTCTTATGCATTGATAATTTTTCACACGGTACCTGGATGGAACTCCAGATGTTGAAACACAGTAAGCACCACAGTGGTCACTTTCTCCTTATATTTTTGGGGGGATTTGGACAAGCATCAATCCCTGCCCCTGCCCTGATGGATTCATCTGTAACTATGTGCTTTTCATTTTTTTTGCAAATGATGTGGGAACTAGAGAGAAATGAGTGTCTACTTAAGATTGAATTCATGATAAGAAACGAGCCTCCATCAGCGAGATTGATGGATGCCCAGGTGAGCGTGCCACATACTTGTGGGTTTCCTTCCAGCTACCCTCCTTTCTTGATGTATTGTAAGTGTTTGACTCCTGAGGCGAAGGAGTGGGTTCCAGCAGTCCTTTATGCACTGTGGTTTTATTAAGGAAAGACACAGGCAGAGCTTCGTGCCCTGTGCCAGCACGGAGCTGCAGGCTCACTCCAGTCGTCCTCCAACTTCCTGAGAAGGACTTGGGCCCTGGGAAACGGAAGACAAATATATTTGTTTAGCAAAGATTAGTTCTGGTCATTATTTTAGGCATGTGGATACAGTTGATTGATCAAGTGAATGAATGAAGGATTAGTTTTAAAACTCAATGAAAAGAGCTTTTGCTCACTTGCCCATAACAGAAATCTGAGATTTTACTTAGATCTAGAGGTAAGAGTGATCTAAGTATATATGTGTTTTTGGCCAAAGTCCTTTAATGTTCCCTACCCCTGGAAATCTCATTAGGCAAAAGGACAACAGCAGCAACAGAAGAGCAGTATTACAGTTCTTTGTATAAAAGGTCCTCCTGCACTCTACAGAACCAGCTCTGAGTGTGAGAATAATCACAAGCTGTTGACAGAGGACAGGGCTTTGTGGGGAGAGAGCAGGTGACTGGGGCCTGTGCTCCCACCAAGGAGGCCACTGGCTCCACTAAGAGACCTGGGTCTGAGCCAGTTCACCTGCCACTAATCCAGAGTAGCCCTCAAAGTTGGACACATCCAGAAGGATGGCGGGTCAGAGCAGTTGACAGCCTGGGCTCTGGGGTCAGATCCCAGCTTTGCCACCTCTTACCTGTAGAACCTTGAAAAAGTGCCTGTGTTCCTCCTAGGCCTTATCTGTGAAATGGAGACAATCCCTCCGACTCCACTGGGTTATGAGGATTAAATCGGTCAATGATGCAATGCTCAGGGTGCATGATGAACATTCAGAAGTGCCGGCTATTGTTGTTGTAACAAGTATTGGTGAGGATGCAGAGAAATTTGAACCCTTGGATGCTATTGATAGGAATGTAAAGTGATATGGCCTCCATGGAAACAGTATGGCAGTTCCTCAGAATTTTAAAATAGAGCCACCATATCTGGCAATTCTACTTCTGTGTATATATCCAAAAGAATTGAAATATACAAATAAATATTTGTACACCCATGACCACACAGGCATAATTTAAATAGCCAAAGGGTGGAGGCAATCAAAGTGTTCCCAGTGGATGACTGGATGAACAATTTGTAGGTAATCCATATGGTGGAATATTATTCAGCCTTAAAAAGGAATGAAATTATGACCTATGTTACCACGTGAATGAGGACATTATGCTAAATGGAATAAGCCAGTCACAAAAAGGACAAATACTGAATGATCTCATTTGTATGAGATGTCTAGAGTAGTCAGTCATAGAGACAGAAAGTAGAATGGTGGTTGCCAGAGGCAGGGGAAGGGGAGGGGTTGCTGTTTAATGGGTACAAAGTTGGTTTTGCAGGATTAAGAGTTTGGAGATGGATGGTGGTGATGGTTGTTCAACAGTGTGAATGTACTTATCTCTACTGAACTGTACACTTAAAATGGTTAAGATGGTACATTTTTTATTTATGAGTCTTTTACCACCATTTAAAAACATTTAAAATATATAAGAAACTCAATAAATCAATATTTGCTGCATCTGAATCCAGCTTAACAGGAGAAATATCTTGGTGTGTGTGATCACCATAGGCCAGGGCAGTCGGGAGGGTAGCTGGTGACTGGATTGGGGGACACAGAGGAGAGAGGTGGGTTCTGGAGGGATGGCTGCCACTCCTCAGGTTCCTTGCTCTCTCAGGAGATTTCAGGAGAGCGGGGAGACAATCACGGTCGCCTTTCATTTCATAATTAAACTGGAACAACCAGCCCTGGGAGAGGCGAGAACGCAGCGACTTGGACTCATTCTAAGGAATAAATAACTGACATCCTGGGGTAATTAGCGGGCAGAGATCAGGGAGGCTGAGGCTTGAGGAAATGTGCCATCTCCACGTGCCTCAGAGGTGGCAGGTCGGCAGCAACAGGGCTGGAGGTCCTAAGACGCACCGGAAGTTTTGCTCAGTTGGGAGTAATGCTGGTGGCCAGCACTGGCTTGGCTCTGACTGGCCAGTGGGCAGGAATGTGCTCAGGTGTTTGAGGCCTAATGGGCACTCCCTGACCAAGTTCTTGAGGTGTCCACAGATTTATCCCTGGGCCCTCAGTTGGGTCTTTCTCCTTCCAGAGCTGGAACTCACACAATCGGAAAAGGTTTTTTTAGAACTGTGAGTTGTAATTACAGACCTGACAGGGTCTGCAAGTCAGAGGAGACATTTTATTCTCAGAAGCTTAAACCAGTCTTTATTCTCAGGATTGCAGCACAGGCCAAAGAGAGGCACAACCCATCCTCCCACCAACCAGCCGCATTCTTCAGGTAGTTTCTCTGTGTGCTAGCCACTGGCGACATAGTGTATGCAGACATGGCTCCTGCCCTCCAGGGGTTCTTAGTCTAGGGAAGTCTTTTCTGAGGGTCCCGGGAAACAAAGGAATCAAGGTGGCTGCTTGGAAACAGGTGGGTGCACTTGACTTGGTCAAGTTTATAGATACCCCATGGCAGGCAAGCACTCATACAGCCACACCTAGAAGAGTGCCTGGCAGGAGGTATGTGCCAAAAGACGGAGAGATGGAAAGAAGGAGAGAGGAAGGCAGGGAGGGAGTTAGGGAGGGAGGCAGGCGGACCTACTCCGCTGAGCTACTCAGGAACAAGGACTGAGAAATTGAGAACTGAGCTCCTTTCTGACAGTAGCGATGTCTTCCAGAGGACTAGTCCTGACTCCAAAAGGGTGCTTACAAGCCTCTTACACGGTTCTTTCCTGTACCAGTTCCACACGGCCCCTCTTTAAGAAAAGAAGTATGCTTATCCCCGGGTATATCAATGAGCCTGTCCTGGCCTGGCAGTGCCCCTGTGGTTACTGAGACCTCATGGGCTCTCTCCCTTTGCCACCCCAGCTGCCGATACGCAGCGGCCACGAACCACACAGGAGTGGATCATCCTCCCACCACAGGTCAGGAAGCTGATGGCCTCCTCTGCTGCCCCAGGCTCCTGACATGCCTTGTGCCCTATACTCCCTTGCTCCTCAGAAAGAGGGCCTGGCAGCCTGGTTGTCTGGGCTCCAAGGTCCTGTGCTAAGCCTAGAGGTGAGCCTTGGGGCTAAGGGCATGGCTGCTGCTCATTTCCCAAGGTCTCAACACAGAGCTGCACTCCCTCCAAGCACAGGCGTTGTCTTCTCCTTCCACTGGTCAGACGCTCCTCAGACATTGTCTTTACTCTGCATGTCTGTGAATTTTAGTCTGATCTGATGCACCTACAGATATTGGGGGCTCATAGGGGTGCTCTGGGCTGGGTGGAGCATTCTCTGAGAAGGATACCACACGGGCACTTGGTGGAAGGGGCCAGACCCTGAGAAAACTCAGAAAGGCACGCCTTACACGGGAGGGACCACCGGACATTTCAATTCCTTATGCTTGAGTCATTTCGACATTTCAGGGAAAATACAAATGCTTCCCAGGGCTGAGGAAGCCCCAGGAGCTATTCTGGTCTTGGCTCAACTCCCACCCCTCTAGAGCGCCTGTCCCCTCGGGGTTCTGCTGCAGGACAGTTTCTTAACTCTGCCATCACATACTTCCTTTCCCTTCACAGACAGCCAGTCCCTCCACCCGCCCCTCTGGGGATTCTACTTAAAACTGGCCCTGAGATCAAGCCACCGGGTGTGTCCCCTGCCTGAGGACAGCCACATTGTTACTGACCCCTGGGCCTCTGGCTCCAAGCTGAGCAGAAAAATTGGATTTCCAGTGGTGAGCCTGCGCTCAAATCCTGGCCTCTGGTCCTGTGGGATGCAACCTCCTTCTCCCCAGCTCGCAGCCTTGACCTTATTCCAGGCAACCAGAGCGGCCTGGGGCTCTGCCCTCTATGCCTGTCTGTTGTCCTTGCTTTCATTTATTTCCCATGTATTTGTTGAATCTATATTTCTTTTAACAGAAAGAGAAAGTAGCAAATACCCAAACACCAATATATCCTATTGCCACGTATGCACTCTCAGTCTGAAGAAATACAGAGCATTAAACGGCAATTAGTGGAGTGTGCACGTGCTCAGTCACCCCTGGGCCCCACTCCCTCACTTACTATGCCTGCGGCGTTAATGGATACTGTAAGGGACACAGAGGAGGGAGAAGGGGGCTGGTTCCCTGGGCTTTTTTCCCCGGTGTGGGGTGTGGGGTGTGGGGTGGGTGCATGGATCTCTCTAGGTTGCCACAGCTTTCCTCTGTGGCTGCTTTTCTGTTACCCACCCTCAGGACACAGCAACCCTCAAGAGAATGACTATATTAATAACACGCCTCTGAGGTTTGCAGCCTCAGTCAGGCATTGAGGAAAGGCAGGCCAGGCAGGAGCAGGAGGCAAGAAGAATGATGCTTCTGACGTGCTTGCAACCTCAGGCTGTCTGCACCCACACCCTTCCCCCAACTAATGGCTGGGCAAAAGCCAGACCTGCTAGATCCCCCACAGCCCCAGGATCAGAGGAAGGGCTTCAGTGGCCTTGGCCACTGTAGCACCAGCTGTTTAAGGCTACGGATGGCTGAGGCTGCAGCCCCTAATCACATATTTACAATCACTTCGTTATTGAAAATTAAAGGTGTGTGAGGTACAGCCTTGTCCTCCAGCCAGCAGAGGCCTGTCCGCTTGGGCGCAGCTGGCACCGCTGACCTGGCTTCAGCCCAGGTGGCTCTTCAGACCCTCCCACCTTTCCAGGAGGAACTCATTGTAGCCAGCTCCCAGGGGTGTGATGAGGGAAGGAGTTGGTGCCTGTATTAGCCTTGGCCACTCTGTCGCCTGGGTATGACATGGTGGATTCTGTCTTCTGTCCCCTGGTTAAGGCAGTGTAGGTATGGAGTCCTATTATCAGCAAGTCAGGACCTTTGGTTCTTCATCTGTAAAATGGGGGCATACACCCATCTCATAAAACAGAGGAGATGATTAAATGCAATACCACTTAGCCTGTTGTTGACATTACTTAATTCTGGTGCTTCACTAAATATTGATCACCTGCTGGGTATCAGATATGAACTCTAGGTACTAGGGATA
>NW_006283442.1:671692-702782 GCF_000327345.1 Myotis davidii
GCGTTCATTTGGTGGTTTGTGTGAGTTTGGCAGGCAGTGGAGGGAACAAACAAGCAAGTAAATAAAAGAGGTTATTTCAGAGAGTGTATGTGCTGTGAAGAAAGTAAAATAATTCAGGGCTGTAGCTGAGAAAGTGACATTTGAGCCTGGACCTGAATGAAGAAAAAGAACCTGGAGGAAGAGCATTCTAGGCAGAGGAAACAGCGAATGTAAAGGCCTTGAGGCAGGAATGAACAAAGTCCGATTATGTTGTATTAGTAACTGGTTCCTGCCTTAAAGGAATAGTCCTGCTCAAGTTTGCATTAAATCTCGACTGGGACATGTACATTCAGAGAACCTCCACCTGTGATGGGCTACGTCCTGGGGGGTGTGCGAGATTGGCCAGAGGTATCTTAAGAAATTAATTTAATCTACTTCTGGTTAACTGAGTGGCCTTACACTTGTGTGTGCATATTTTTTACCTTAATGAGTTACTTGCCATGCAGATATGCCTGCTCTGGATGAACAGGGAGCAGTGCTTGGGAACCTGGGAAGGACACTTTCTCACCTGGTTGAAGCCTAGGTGGATCCCAGGTGGTTCAGGAGCCACCTCAGATCAAGGTGTCTTTAATTAAAGTAGTAACAATTTTCCTAGACACAGGAGCTAGAGGACTGACTGGGGGCCGGGAGGGGCCGTCACATTAATTCCAGGGGTTATGTATTCCCACCACCTTGAAGTGCCCCATGGCTCCTGATGGTCATGATGCCCGCTGTGTATGTGGAGCTGTCCAGTCTCAAATCACTTTTACCTGCACCCCATCACCTGAGTTCAGAACAAGTCTGTGAGAGGCAAAGGAGGGTTCATCTCCATTTTGAAGATGAGAGAAGTGAGACAGTGCCATAGTTGGGTGTCCAAGATAGAGATGGGACTCACATTCAGGAATTCCTCCCCTCCTGCTCGCTTCCTTCCTTCCTTCCTTCCTTCCTTCCTTCCTTCCTTCCTTCCTTCCTGTCATCCCGAACCCTTTCTGGAGCACCTGCTTACCATGCAGTATCTCTCTCCTCTGGGCCGAGGCATAATGGCCATACCTAATTGCACACCAGCCCTTCCCTGTCACATCTGAGTTGTGCCTGGGGAACCTGCAGTATTGCATAGTGGTTACGAGTGTGGTGCTGGTGCCAGCCAGCTAGCCTGGACTCAAATCTCAGCTCTATCATTTAGCAGTTGTACGAGTGTCTGTCTCCAGAAGTAATTGTGAAACTGAGTTGATAGAAGTAAAGTGCTTAGAGCAATGCTTGGTCCGTAGTGAGCGCTCAGTAAACGTTTCCTGCTTTTATCATATGCCAGGCTGCTCTTCCCTGCACCACACTGTCATCCACAAGAATGTCTGTTTGAAGGTCCTCACCACATTCCCCCAACTTTGAACCAAGTCCTTCTTGACTCTCCATTTATCTACCATTATCTGTATTGTCCTCAAGTCTGCTGCTTGCCTCCACCCGCTTCCTCTTCTCATCTCACCTCCACATACAGTGGGGACATGACTAACGAGTTCATTGAGATACCAGCAGTCTCTCTACGGATTTTTTGCATTGAGTTGATAAAGTAATTTGAGTTAACGAGCTCGGTCTCGGAACGAATTAAACTCGTAAGTCAAGGCCCCACTGTACATATTTTAAAAACAGCCAGGCACTAACAGCTGCAGCATTCCAGCAGAACTCATTCCCTCTTTCTTGATCTGGTAGATCCCATCTTGAAGTAAGTTTGAAGTTTAGAAGTTGTTCTTAAGCTCACAATCAGAAAATTACAAAACACCTGAGTGGCCTTCGTTGGCAGTAAAGTGCTTGGGCTCTGCTCTCCCAGAAAGGGCCAGGTGGGTTTGCTCTCACCACCTTCATCTTGCTTTTGGTAAGGACCCTTCGGAGGAGTCCAGGCTTCTCTGTGTGGAAAAGGAAAGTACCGGCAGAATGGGAGTGGGGCATGATTGGGCGCCGAGCGAATGGAGAGTGGGCCATCCAGATGGGATTGGGTAGAAATCACACTGGAGGAAGGATCTCAGGCTGGCCACCCACCCTCCCATGCTCGCCATGCCCCACAGTTCCCCACGGCTGACAGTTCTGCCCTGAACCTATCCCTTTCCAACCCTCAGGGGACCAGACTCTGCTAAATGACAACCTGCTCACCTCTCAGGGTACTTAGGAAGGTTGTATCTTAGCAACAGGGGCTTTGGGGAAACTGCACTGATTCAAGAGGGACTTTAATAGGGTCAGAGGGCATGGAGGGCAGGGAGTTGGTTTTGGTTAGTTTTTGGAAGACCCCTTCAGACCCGCTCTTGGGGTGGGGGGTAGGGGTTTGTGGACCTTCTGTCTCTCTCTGGGACCAGAACCTCTCCTGTTTCCAGCAGGGGAAGATGCATGAGGGGCTGGAGTAGGTAGGGGTGGTGGTAAAGGAAGGACACTGAGCAAATGAAATTTGAGGCCTTCTGCCCAACCCCAGGGCTGTTACCCTTTCCGTTTCTCTGGTGAGTCTGGGTTATATAGTCAGTCTGGACACTTCCATTTGAGAACAAGCCAGTTTGGCTCTATGTATGACCCAGATATCCAGAGAATTGTCAGTCTTTTCCTTCAAGTCTAAAAATATGAGTGCAAGTCCCAGTTCTGATGCTTAGAAGTGACTCACCTTAGCCTCAGTTTCCCTCAACAGGACCTCCTTGCATAAGATGTGAAGCACCTCACAGGACAGTGGACACTGACAAGTGTTCATTCCTTTATTCATTTTGTTATTTGGAGGTTTTTTAATGTTTCATATTCTCTCTTCTTTGGGTCAAGAAGGGAATAGCTATGACCTTTCTGCGCACATCCCTGCCCCATGGCACCTGAGCCTGTGCCTGGATGGCATGCAGGATTTGCCCCATTTTGCCTCACAGGTTCATTTGTGCATGAGGAGCACCCCCACCCTGCTGCTCAGGCCGCCTGCCCAAGAGAAAACATGCCCGCAGCCCACACCTGTTGGAGGAGTGGTCCCAGGGTCCTGATGCTTTCAGTGGCCTTTCTGCTCTGCCCTCCTGTCTGAAGCAGGGAATAGGGCAGACCTGTGTTAGACTCCAAAGGCCACTAAAATGTGAAAAGGAAATAAACAGGCTCCATAAATCAGCTCCTGGACAGGCCTGCCTGGCAGGGTGTTGGGGAGCAGGTGGCCCTGGGCCCTGGGGGCCTAATTGGATCTCTCTCTTGTCTCCTGCCTGTGTCCTGTGCTCCACCTGATGAACCCAGTGGAAAAGCTGTGAGAACCTACTATGCACAAAGCACTTTTGCATTAATTATTTAATCCTCACCACAACCCCCTGAGAAGGGCACTTTCATCTCCATTTTCACAGGTGAGTAAACGGAGGCTCGGGGAAGTGAAATGACTGACCCCAGGTCACACAGATTGAAACCCAGGTCGGTTTACAAAGCTCTGCCTGAGTGTGGACTCTCTTTCCAAAGACCTTTGCCATCTGCACACCCTCTGCAGTGCTGTGAAGTGCTCTGCCCTGCTCCAACTTCCTTCTCTCCTTTCAGGGCCACTTGGTGTCCAGAGGTGCCACCCTCACCCTACAGCCCTTCCTGAGCAATCCCTGCCCACCACTGGCACTGTTGAGTCTCCAGTCTCCTGAGCTCCTCTCACATTAGAGATCATCCACTGAACTCCCTGGGACAGTATGAATATTTGGTCAGGAAATGGTAGATTAGTTCACTAATAGGGCACTTCCTTAGGGACATTTGTTTTAACAGAGGACTCTTAGAGACAGTCCCTAACAAGTAACTGCCTAATGGTAGAATCATTTTTTTTCTTTCTTTTTTTGGCTCATGACATATGGTTTATTGGAAGGAATATAGGCTTGGAGTCACATACCAAATCCTGACCCTCACTAGTTGTGTGAACTTGGATGCATTACACAAACTCTCTGGGCTCTCCACTGTAACACGGGGAAGAAGTGAAATTATGCACATAAAGTATACAGCACAGAGCCCGGCACACAGAGAAACCCGAGGACATATAAGTTTCACTTTTATCCCTTTTGAGGGCAAGCAGGTTTTTTCCTGCTTTCCTGTAAGTCAGTAACAGCTGCCAACTTCACTTGAGTAAGACCAGTTCTGGCCACATCCATGGTGTGGCATTGCCTTCGGCCTCTTACTTAGGGGCACTCAGGCTGCTGGCTCTACGGTGGCAGGCGCTTTCTCTAGAGCAGGAAGGAAGAGGGGGACTGAAGTGGAATATTCTTTGGACCACCACATCAGCCCCCACTGCATCTGCTCCTGGCTTTTCCCAAGGGTCCTCCCCACCATTTAGAGTAGACATCCAGCCTGCTTGCACCCTCTGCTGGTCATTGTGGGGGAAGGACACGTGAGGATTCTCAGAGGCTCTGGGGCAGCGAGTGGGGAGTGAGGCCTCACCAGAGGAGGAACATTGTTATTCTTCATTACTAATTTTTAAGGAGGGATTTTGAGGGAAGGACTAAGAAAAGCAGGGGGAGAGAAAGAAAAATGGGGAAAGAGGTGGGAAGAGAGACTAGAAGCGGGGAGATTAGTTAGGTATGTGACCTGCTTTTCTTCCAAGGGAACACTGGTTTCATGTTCATCAAATATCACCTGGGAATTTTGTTAAAACTGAAAATTTTAAAAAAGTAATACATATTCTAGAATTTAATCTGATTAAGTAAGTCTGAACTGGGATCTGCATTTTGACACACTCTTCTAGCAATTTTGATGCAGATATTTGGAGACCACACTTAGAAAAGCATTGAAGTTTTTGAGGGGTAACCACTGTGCTTATCCTTCCTTTGCAAATCTTACAAAGTGAAACACACTGCAGGCATATATAATGAACCAAGCAAACACTTGGGTTGATTGAGCAATTGATTGATTAGGTGACTGTCCTCCATTTCTACACAAAGAAGGTGAAGTTCATTGGTAGAGTCAGAAGTCCTGATTCTGTCAGTAGCTAGCTCTGTGGAGCTAACCGCAGTCCACTGTAGAAGGACAATTTTTGACCAGAGGACCTCCATGCTCCAGCTCTTTCTAATGTAGCATGAGGATGACCTCAGTTTAGTTCTGCGAGGCGTTTGTATGGTGTAGACAGGAGTTTCAAATGCGTGAACCTGATTGGTTAGCTCACCTTGTGACACTGCAGGTTGGAACATGACTAGGAAAGAGACGGAATTGGGGGGACAATACAACAGTTTAGTAGGAAGAAGGATAGTGAATTGGAGGGTTGTCTTGTCAAAAGCAAGATGAAAGTTCATTTGCCTCACTATAGGTACTCATAAATGAAGATGGAATCTGAAGAAAAAAATTACACATGACTGGACTTGGTGACAAGTGAGTTCATGGCGAGAAGTTTTAACCATGGACAGTTTTAAGCATGGTCTATATGCACTCTATGAAGTTTACTTTGAAGAACAGAATTGGACAGGGGCAAGACATGAAAGCCCTGGGAGGTGAGGTTATGCCTGAAAACTGGCACCTTGGGGGAAAACCCACAGATGGTTCCTCTCACCTTATCTTCCTTCTTCACCTGTGGGCAGTCTTCCTGAATATCTAATTCAAAAGATGAGATTATGTAATTACTTCTTAGGAGAACACATCTTTCATATGCGCTAGACAGGGGACCAGTTCTTTGCAAAGGGGAATTTTGATAAAATCTCAGCCAAAAGAGCAATCTTGTTAGATCCTTTAAAGGGGCAAGGCTGCTTGCTTCTTTTCTCTTCAAGCACGGAGGGCGCAGAGGGTGCTTACTGTGACATATGTTGCCCCTAAAATGATCGCTGAGCTTTGAAGGTTCAGACAAGCGGCATGGATCTCTCAGATTGATCTGCTCATTCTTATTATTGGTACGTGGGCAGCAGAACGTCCCTGGGTACGTTCAGCTCCCCTAGTTGGACAGTGTCTGCCTAAAGGGGCATGATGTTATTATAACAATAAATCCACCATGATTCTAGTATTTTTAAAAGTCTCTTTCTCTTTTAAATTGCCCAAAGTTGTCACTTAGTTCTGCTCCCAGAATGGGTGGTGAAATGAGCTGAAGGTGGAGACGGTGGGTAGGTGCAGATTGTCAGATGTGTGCGTTGTGTGCGGTGGGTCAGCACTCTTCAGACCAGTGTGAGCTTCTTTGGTACAGAGATCCTAGTGGGGCACGTAGTTTGATAACTTTCACAGAAGTTGGGAACTGAGTGAACGAACACCACTGGGTCTGTTCTCAGGCCACTTACTTGCTATTCTTTTGTGACTAGAAAGCCATGACTAGATGGGGGTTTTATTGTCAGCCCAATTAGAAAGTCCTTCAGTTATTGTTAATGCATCCTCTTTATTGTGCCATTGGTCACTGTAGCATACACTTTGAAAACGGTGCAGGTAGACAAGGCCATCAGTGCAGACTCGAGCAATGCAGTGTCTCACCTGGGACCAAGTGGGATCTTTCTGCATGCAAGCCAGGTGAGATAAGTCCTGCTTGACACGCTGTTCTATTTTTACCTCTCAGATGGATTTTTGTCTGGAGCAACAACAGTATGGGTGTGAGCAAAGTTTGCTGTGAGCACCTTTTGGTTTTGTGACAGAGAACTAGAGTGTGCTTGATAGCAATGTTGGTGTGTAATGGCTTCTGGGTCCCTTTGGCCACTTAGTGGGTGTGCAGACACCAAGGACCCTGGTAGGTGCTGCTGTTCTAATGACTGCAGTTTAGTTTCCACGTGTTTTCTCTACCAGTATCATGTACTTTTCATGTAATTTCACAATGCTTTTGATTAGTGGAATAATAGGATCAACATTTTCTACTGTTTAGTTAGTTTAACTTTTTAAACACATGCAACTCTATAGTATATTAGCCAGAATCAGGTCCTCCGTCTTGATAGTATGATAGCTGTTTGCTCTACTCAAGCCAAGCAAGACAACTCACTCACAAGGAAGGCTCAGGGCCGCACTGGTTCTGTACCTGTTGGTGTGGGCCAGTGTACCCACCCTTAGGAATGGACTCAGTGCCGTCAGGCCTGGCATCAAGTAAGCAGTGCTGTTCATTTTAGGAGCAACATATGTCACATAAATTATGTGCCACATAATTTATCCTGATTTGTCACCTCAGACTCTGATTCTAAAAAAAAAAAAATCTTTGTTTAGTATATCAACAAAAAGAAAACATTTTTGTTTGCCAGCTGTGGAAGCCGTGTGGCTGTGTGAAAGTGAGGACACGGTGAGAAGTTTTAACCTTGGGAAAGTTTTAAGCATGGCCCACATGCACTTTATGAAGTTTACTTTGGAGAACAGAATTGGACAGGAGCAAGACATAAGACAAAAAAGTGCGAGTTAGGTGGCTATGGCATTACTGTCATGGTCTTTGTAGTGAACAAAAAGTCCCCCACAAATCCTATAGGACACTGCCAGGCTGCAGAATGGCTTTCCACTTCCCCATAAGGCCCACCAGCTGGGTTTGCTTCATACAGATTAGAAGTCTGTTGTTGGGCAGTTGAGGCCCAGATGGAAGTACAGTAGTTGGTTTGCATTTAAGGCCATGATGTTTTTAAAAATACATATCTTCGCCCACCTGGCGTGGCTCAGTGGTTGAGCATTGACCTATGAAGGTTCAATTCCTGGTCAGGGTACATGCCCAAGTTGTGGGCCTGATCTGCAGTGGGGGTGTGCAGGAGGCAGTCAATCAATGATTCTCTTTCATCATTGATGTTTCTATCTCCCTCTCTCTCTCCCTTCCTCTCTGAAATCAATAAAAATACATATATTTCTAAAAATACATATCTCTATGCCCTGGCCAATATGGCATATTGATTAGAGTGTCATCCCATGTACCAAAGGATCTCGAGTTTGATTGCCAGTCAGAGCACATACTGAGGTTGTGGGTTTAATCTCCTATTGGGGCAGGTACCAAAGGAGGCAACCAAAGGATCTTTCTCTCTCTCTCTCTCTCTCTCTCTCCCTCTCCCTCTCCTTCTCCCTCTTCCTTCCCTCTCATCAATGAAAAAACATATCCTCAGGTGAGGATTAAAAAGAAAACACATATTTAATGTGTTTTCTGGCAACCCACCCAACTTGGTGAGATGATATCTCCTGGAAAGGTTCATTGGAGCTAAGGAAGACTAGGTCAACAGCTGGTACCTTCCCTACTTGCAGAGGGTGCACTTGTGCTGAGTGTAGGGGTAGATGGTATCACCCACATTATTTGAATTGCATTCTCCCTTCTCCCCATCTGTCTCCATCCCCCTTCCTCTCTGAGTATAATTTGCATAAGCAGGTGATGGTACTCTACCAGAGTGGGAGATAAGAGAGGACCTGTCTTTCTTGCTTTCTTGTGGGAGATGCCTCAGTATGGGAGGGCTTGGATGTGTGACTTGAGAAAGTCAGGACACATTTCTGAGCCTCAGTTTCCCATCTAAGACATAAAGGGGTTAACATAAAAACAACAACATAATTATAAAAATAAAAATGACTAATATTTATTGCTTTAAGCACTTTAAGTGTTTTGACTCACGTAGTTATTATCACCATTTTCCAGGTGGGAAAGTGGTAGACCTGAATTTGAGTCCAGGAAGCCTGGCTATAAGGCAGAGCCCAAATGCTTAGCCAGTATGCTCTTTTCCCAAGATTCTAAATTATGTGAGCTTAGGAGAGAAAAACAGCTTACCCTGCAACCTTTCTAAAAACCACTTGACCAGATGGAGATACAAAAAGCTATTTCTAAAAACAACAATGATAAATCAGTGATGAAGGGAAGGATTATATAATAAATGGTGCTAGGACAATTGCTTAGCTACTTGGAAAAAAATGTCAAAGCAATTTCTATCCTCATCGTATACAGTTTGCCACAGTATATTCCAAGTTGATTAGATAAATTAATGGAAAAAGAAGAAAATAGAAGTGAGCATCAAATCTCTGGTTGGGGGAGAACTTTAATAGCTCAAAGCAATGGAACAAGTTACAAAAGCTGATGATACTTCTAACTTCAATAAATCAGAAATAAAAAGTCAAACAATGAATTTCAGAAAGTAATTACTACAAATGTAATATTTTGCCTAGTACATATTTTTCAAAATATGTCTAAAAGCCCTAGCTGGTTTGGCTCAGTGGATAGAGCATTGGCCTATGGACCTAAGGGTCCTGGATTGGATTCAGGTCAAGGACACATACATCAGTTGCAGGCTTCTCCCTGGCCCAGACCCTGGTCGGGGCTCATGCAGGAGGCAACCAATTGATGTGTTTCTCTCTGTCTTTCCCTCTCTCTTCCACTTTCTAAAAATCAATGGAAAAATATTCTCCAGTGAGAATTAAAAATAAATAAAAAATAATATGTCTAAAGGAATAAGAAATACAAAGACTCTGAGAAATGGGCTAAGAGTTCACACAGTCCCCTAATAAACACTTGGAAAATGTTCGACCTAAGTAATAATTTAAAAAATTCTAATTTATACATAAATTCCATTATGTATATCATTATAAATATCATCATATATGTGCATGCATTTTATGTATAATATATATTACATTACATATATACTTCATATTATAGTATAGAAATATACACATATTACATATTTCCTAGCTTTAAATATTATTCTCAACCAAAAGCAATGAAATGCAAAATAACCAAAAGAGAAGCCTGTAACATCTGGTGCCAGAGAGCAGTGCTCAGAGAATAATGGGAATGCCAAAGGACACAGAAGCCAGTTTGAAGGGACTCCACTGGCTAAATCTGAGATAATTTGAGCTTCAAAATAAATGGCATTAACAGATTAAATAAGAATCCATGAGTCTAGATTGATATAGGTCAATTAATGAGGAAGTAAATGGAGATAAATGAGAACAACTTTTCTTGCAATAAAATGCTAACTAACAAATGTGGAAGGAATGATGGAGTAGAAAGTCTCCACCTGGCCACCATCCTGTTGCTTCATACAAGCATCATCAAGGTGTGCAAAAACTAGTAGGTGGACCTTTAATGAGAACCAGGATATTTGCAGAGTCTCAAAGTATCTCCCGATAAATTATTTGTTGGTTAAATAGTAACCTTACAGCAGAGAAACTTGGATACCACCTTAACCAAGTGGTCAAGGTTAACCTCACTGCTGATGAGAGACACCAACACATCATGTACTCCCTGATATGACTCCCTAAAATGGAAACAATTTCACTACTGTGTATTTATGCCTAAAATGCATGACCTTAATCTAGCCATAAGCACGTATCAAACAAACCCCAAATTAAGGGACATTCTACAAATATCCTGGCTTGTCCTTTTAAAATAATGTCAAGGTCATGAAAGACAAAAGCTGAGAGAACTGTTCCATATTAGAGGAGACTAAAGAGGTATGATCTTGAATTGAATCCTGGACTTGATTTTTTTTTCTGCTATAAAGGACATTGGGTGAAATTTAAGATCTCTAGATCAAATACAGTATTTATAGATGTAAATTTTGTGAATTTGCTAATCACACTATGTGAGGATGACTTTGTTCTTATGAAATACACACTGAAGTATTTAGCTAGAAAGAGCCATTGCCTTTGTTAGTATTAGATGATTCAGAAAAAAATTATACAAATATTTCTGTTTGTATGTATGTGTGTGTGTGTGTGTGTGTGTGTGTATATATATATATATATAAAAAAAAAGCCCCAACTGCCCTCCCCTGCCAGCCTGGTCACCCCTAACTGCCCTCCCCTGCTAGCCTGATTGCCCCTAACTGCCCTCCACTGCCAGCCGTTTTGTGGCTATGGGCACCACCATCTTTGAGGGCATGGCAGTTCATTAGCATATTTTTTCCTTATTGGCTGTGGGTGCTGCCATCTTTGAGAGTGTGGCAGTCAGTTAGCATATTCCCTCCTTATAGGCTGTGGGCTCCACCATCTTTGTGACAGTGTGAGGATCAATTAGCATATTCCCTCTTTATTAGGATTACATATGTACATCAAGCTCTGTATCTTTCTATCTAGAGAGGATATCTAAAGCAAATGTGGCAAGATGTTAACAATTGGGCAGTTTGGGTGAGGAGTATATGAGTATTTTTTACTATTACTATAATTTCTCTTCAAGTGTGAAGTTGTTTCAAGATAAAAAGTTAAACAATAGCAAGTGCCCTGTTTTGCCTCTAGAATTAATTAAGGATAAGGAATGAGAGAAGCAGGAACTCCTGAGCCCTGTTGGCAAGGATGGCTTGGCCCAATTTTTCTGGCATGCAACTTGGCAATTTGTATTAAGAGCCTTAAAAATATTCATAACTTCCAGCCCCACTTCTACTCAAAATATATAACTATGCAGAGATTTATTCACAAGTATCTTATTACAGTGTTACTTTCAAAAGTAGAAAATTAGCCTAAATATTAAACAACTAGAGGCCCAGTGCATGAAATTTGTGCAAGAGTAGGCTTTCCTTCCCCTGGCTGCCAGCACTGGCTTCCCTCTAGCACCCAGGACCCAGGTTTCCCTCTGGCCATTGGCACCAGGTACGGGCTTCCCTTGAAACCCTGGCTTCATCCAGAAGGTCATCCAGGAGGACATCCAGTCTAATTAGCATATTACGCTTTTATTATTGTAGATGGGGACTGGTGTGCCACACTAAATGATGTCTCTGAAGAATTTTTAACAATATTACCAGATGTTTATCTTACAATGTCCAACAAAATACCAGAATATAATGTACATACAGTAGAATCGCAATTACATTCAAAATAATGAATTCAAAAATCTGGAATAACATAAGTCAAAGTATTCCCCCTACTTTTTAATAGTTTTCAATAATATCACATTTTCTTTTATCATGAGCAAATATTCTAAAGTCAGAAAACAACAGCAACAATGATTAAAGTAGCAATGAGAGTTTGAGCTTTTCTGTGGCCACATGAGAAAAGTCTAGCACATGGGCAGTCCTGAGCCCCTAGGACTTGCCCCACTCCCACCTCTTGAGAAAGGGATGGAGAGGGAAGAGGACAGGTTGTTGATGTCAGGTGACAATGTGGATGGTGGCCCTCCTATGCCTCACAGTGGGCACTACAGAATCTCCTTCATCCCCAAGGGAATGAGGAAACTGAGTCTTTGAGAGATTAAATGATCACCCCAGGCCAACACTTAATGAGTTTTGCCTGGAGTTCCAAGTGAGGTCTAATGACTTGGAAACCTATGCTCCTTCTTCCCAACCTGACCAGCCCCCAGCCTCACCAGCAGGGGCAAGTCAGGCTGCTGGTCCTGCATTCCCATCCTGACCTGTCGTCTTGCTTGTTTCCTCCTCTCCTCCTTCGTTTCCTAGGGCTTGTTATTAAATAACAAGCATCTGTATTTCTTCTTTTTCTGCTGGAATTCTCATCCCACAGTGACCTGAGTGTTAGGAGCATTAACATAACATCCAGTCCACTTCCAAAGGTGATTTACTGAGCCCTCCAGGAGCAAGGAGCCGGGGCTGTTAGGATGGCGCTGACCCCGTGTTCTCAGTCACCTCAGAGGGCTTACCTGTAGGGGACATTGCAGGGAGAGGTTGAGTTTAGCATCCAGAGCACTTTATAAAGAGTGGATAAACAGAAATACATGACATGTAAATATCTGATATGCAGGATGGTCTTAGGCAACCCCTGTGAAAGGGTCGTTTAACCCCCAAAGGGATCGCGACCCACAGGTTGAGAACCACTGCTCTAGACCCTTACTCCTTCTACCCTAAGGGTTATCCTTGTCAGCCCACTCCAGGCAGAAAGGTGAGGTGGTTCCTTCCAGCACTGCTCCTGCCAGGACATCCTAATTTACCTCATGTAGGTGGGCTCTCCATGGTTACACACTTTTCTCTTGCAGGTTGTCCTCACCTAGTCAAAAAGTTTATCAAGGGAGAGAGGGCAGAAGTCCTGATCTGGCCCCCTTGCTTCGACCTATTCCAGAGGAGTCCACCCTGAAATGAAGACACAGCAGTGTCTCAGTAATCTCACAGCGCATGTCAGCCCGCGCAAACACTGCTGAACTGCGGAGAGCTAATGGGGGAGACGGAAGACCTCCCTCTAGGCTCAAAAAGACAGTGGGGTTGGTTCATTAGGATGACTCAGCTTCCTCCTGGCAGACTGGGCGAATGTTTTAAGAGAGGAATTGTGCTATCATGAGACAAAAGTGGACTTTGAAGTCTGACAAGCCAGGATTCTTGGCTTCACTTCTTAGCTGTGTGGCTTCTAGCAGATTCTTTGACCTCATTGACTCTCAGTTTCTTTAGCTTTAAAATGAAGGCAATAATTGACTATCTTGTGGTATGATTGCAAGGATTAATAAGATGGCAAATACCAAAGGCCTAGCACAATCTACTCTCATCAATTTTATTTCACTCCTAAATCAAGTGGAAATGTTATGTTTTAGGGTTCCTGTTGTGTGTTTGAGAAAGATTCATTTTTAAAGGTGACTTTAAAAAGTGATTCATTTTTAAAGGTCCTAAACTGCGTTCCCAGGGCCTCTGTCTCTCCTTTCTGCAAGCTGCACCCACTCAGGTCTATAAGATGCCTCTGGTGTGGCACCCAGAGCCCAACTCAGGGCTCTTACACATGCCTCCACGTGGTGGTGGCCACACATGGACCAGCCTTATCTGGAGATGTCTGGAGGTTGGCAGTCATAGTGTGTCAGTTCCCAAAGGCCAGAGTGTGACTGTGATTACCGTCATCGCTGTCACTCGCCCAGCAGTCTCACCTGGCTGCCAGAGTTTCAGTTCTTGCTGCACAAGTGGCCTCGATTATTTAGGCCAGTGGTCGGCAAACTGCGGCTCGGCAAACCGCGGCTCTCGAGTCACATGCGGCTCTTTGGCCCCTTGAGTGTGGCTCTTCCACAAAATACCGACTTCTGTGCATGGGCCACGAAGTTTCAATCACACTGTACGTGCGCGCCCGCACGTGGTATTTTGTGGAAGAGCCACACCCAAGGGGCCAAAGAGCCGCATGTGGCTCGCGAGCCGCGGTTTGCTGACCATGGATAGGCCAATGGGCCTGGGCCTACAGCCTCCTACCTGCTGGAAGTCATTGGGAATTAAATGAAAACAAACAGCTGCAAGTTATTATGTCAAGAGCTGTTTCCTTTTGAAGAGAGTCTCCAGAGGTGACTTTCTTTAGGTCACCTACTGTGCGTTGAGCTCATTAGCTAAAAGGTGACCTGAAATGTAAAAAGATACGGAGATGTTGAAGGAGGAAAGGCATTTTTCTGTGGTTAACAGCCTATCAGACAGAGCGTGACATCCATATGTCTCCCGTCTCTGGAAAGCAGGTCGGCTCTTTTCTCTTCTTCCAAATGCATCTCCTGAGCGTGACTCACAGTGGGACACTGGGTTAGGACCCACTTTGCCACTTGCTGAGGGGTGACCTCTCCCTCCCAGCATCTGCTCCTACAGCATCAGAGTCTCAGCTGTTGACCAGAGTGACGACTACCTCCCAACCTCCTTCCAGGTGGTTGAGAGGTCAGTGAGGCAGAGCAGTGGTAAATTCCAGAGTGGAGACTCAGAATGAAGTCAGTTGTCACAAGTTTTGCCCAAAAGAATACATGACAGTGGTGTAGATGGCTTTGCCCAGAAAAGTAAAGCTGAAATAAAACCAAGGTGGGCCCAAAGGCCACCCAAGTACAAATAGTTTGTAAGGAGTGGAAAAAGCTGTAAGATTTTAACAAAAGGAGATCTCAAAAGCCTTGAAAGGATGTATAAAACTACTCAAAAAAACACCACCACCAAAAACCCCCTGCAAGCGTCCTCTTTGTTTCTCAGTGACAATTTCCCAAACTATTTTAAGCCACATTGATTCTCAAGGGAGAAACTACCATCAGCATGGATGGAGAAGTTTCATTTCCCTGCCGCTGCAGTGAAAATGCCCCTGTGCTAATTTAAAGATCTAGAATTTTCTAATAAAAACAACTAGGATGCAGTAGGCATAATTACTTCATCTTTGTCCTGCTCTTCTGTCTGTTATATCTGTCCACATAGCCTGCTGATCCCCAAAGGACTCGAGGTGACTTTATTAAATTGAAGACCGTATGAGAGAGGACAATGATAGTCCCCATTGGATTTTTATGGTACAGGCAGGGCAGCAGTTTTTAAAGAGCCATATTTGTCTTGGTCCTGTGTGGGGGCCCAGGTACATGATTTCTATTTTTAGCAGCTCTGTGGTATTGTGAACCAAGAGATTTCAATACCAGTGAGTCAGGAAGTCTGGCTGCGCAGAGATGTGTGACTCAGATGGGCAGAGATGAGGGTTTAAAGGGAATCTTTGTGCTTCGTGAAAATGTAAATGAAAACATAATGTTTAAATAGAAATCTATTACCTCCCAGAGGGTTTTTCTCCTCATCCCTGGAAGTTCTCATCCCACACCCAGGGAAGAGCCCGTGCCAAGTCATTAGCCATTTTCTCCTCTTTAGGAGCCTCCAGGGTGTCCAGGGGAGGAGGTTTCTGGATCACAGCAGCCCTCAGAGTTCACAGAACAGCCTCCTCATAGGCAGAGATGAAGGAAGAAAGAAGTAGATGGGTGTAGCTGTTGGGGCAGGTGAGGCTCACAGGGAGGAGGTTTTTCTCTTTTTAAGAGTGAGGAACAGGAAGAAAAAGGTGGCTTCCTCTGAGAGAGGGGAAGGAGCAGGTTGGTATTTTCTTGATTAGAGACTGGATCAGAAATGCAATAGAATTATTCATTCACCATGCATCCATCTGTCCATCCAGGCATCTAGCTATACAAGCATCTGGTATCTATATTGAAAGCAGACCACGTACTGGGCCCATTGCTAGATACTAAGGAATGATACAGCCTAGTGGAAGATACTAGGTGTACTGGTTAATAATGCAGATTTTGTAATCAAAGAAAACACGATAATTTCAAGAGAAACATCAAAAGTGCTTTATTCAAAGTAATGTCCATCGCTGGCAACACATTTCCCCCATCTTTCAGGTAATTTGTGGATACCATCTCAGTAGAACTTTTCTTGTTTTGAGGCAAACCATTCAGAGACCCAATTTTCCACTTCTTCGTACGTTTTGAAGTGCTGCTCAGAAAGTGCGTGTGCCATCGATCAGAACAAGTGGTAATCTGAAGGAGCAAGGTCTGGTGAATACAGCAGGTGGGTTAATACTTCCCAGGCAAAATCTTTTAATGTGTCTTTAATTGGTTTTGAAGTGTGTGATGGTGCGTCATCATGAAGCAAAATGACTTTGCCGTGTCTTCTGGCACACTCTGGTCATTTCATGATCAAAGCGTGGTTCAAATTGCTTGTTTGTTGTCGGTAGCGATCAGTACTAACGGTTTCACCTGGTTTTAGAAGCTCATAATACACCACACCTTCCTGATCCCACCAAACGCAGAGCATTGTCTTCTTTCCGAAGCGATTTGGCCTTGCAGTCGATATTGAGGGTTGATCTGGATCAATCCATGATTTTGTGCACTTGGGATTCTCAAAATAAATCCACTTTTCATCGCCAGTCACAATTCGATGCAAAAAAGACTTTCTTTGGTGGTGTTGAAGCAACATTTTACTGATGACTTTTTGGTTTTCCATTTGTCTTTCATTCAGTTGATGTGGCACCCATTTTCCTTCCTTTAAAATCTTTCCCATTGCTTGCAAACAATTGGAAATGGTTTGCTGAGCAACGTTTAATCTTTCTGCAAGTTGTTTTTGAGTTTGACACACATCTTCCTCCACTAATGTTTATTATTGTTGGTCTTCAAACTTTTTTGGTTGATCTGGACATTCACATCAAAATCATCACTTTTAAAAAATATATATATTTTATTGATTTTACAGCGAAGAAGGGAGAGGGGTAGAGAGTTAGAAACATCAGTGAGAGAGAAGCGTCAATTAGCTGCCTCCTGCACACCCCCTATTGGGGATGTGCCTGCAACCAAGGTACATGCCCTTGACTGGAATTGAACCTGGGACCCTTCAGTCCCCAGGCCGACGCTCTATCCAGTAAGCTAAATCGGCCAGGACAAAATCATCACTTTTAAAGCATTTAAACCAGCGTTCACAAGTATCTTGAGATGGAGTATGTTCACCATAAGCTTCCCAACGTATATAATAACTTTCAGCAGCACTCTTCTTCATAAAGTAATGAATTAAAACTCCCTGCAAATGCTCTTTTTTGGCACGAAATTTGACATTTTTAAGCATAAAAATATCTATAATGTTAACACCTTCAGAAAATTTGACATATGAAGTTTTGAAGCTTGTTGTCAATACAACAAAATAGCATACATATCAAATCGCATATATATCAACATATGTGTAACTCCATCTATTGAAAAAAATCCTCATTATTAACTGGCACACCTAGTACACAGGAAGAGAGGCAATCTTGCTACAAGCCCTTCCAAGGCTAAGATCTATAGCTCCAAGTCAGGAACTTCGGTACTTCCGTGGTCTCTATAGACTAGGTTCCTCTCCTGTAGAGGCAGATGAGCACTCAGGGTAAATCACTAGATAAGCAAACCCAGAGTAAGCCAGGATCATTGGCTTACTCTGTCTTCACAGAGTACTCTGTCTTCACATTGGCACCCCCGACTTCACACTTTTCCCCCAGACACTGGCCTCTCTTTGGAACTCAGCACCCTCAGGCCGGTTGTAGGCTCCTCTGGCTGCAGGGTGTCCCAGCGATCAGGAGCTCCCAGCCCCATCCGGTGAAGATGCTTTTCATGGAAGCTGGGATAGTTGTGTTTTTAGCTGCTGTTTAGATTTTCCAGTGTTCCATGAAAGCTTCTGAATCTCTTCCCTAAATAATAAAGTACTGTTTGGTATTTGGTGAGATTTTAGAATATAGTGTTCAATCGGGAAGAACTAAGCCACTGACAAAATACTATCTCGGCCATTTAATAATAATAGCTAACATTGATACAGCACTCTACAGTTTAGCAAAGCTCTGTGCAGCAGCCCTGCAAGATCCATCTGAAGGCAGGTTGTCATGTGGTGTCACCCATGGCAAAAAGCTGCCCAGAGGAGCTGAGGACCATGCTGCAGGGCCATGGGTAGAAAGGCCAGATGCAGGACTCTGAGTCCTGAGCCAGAATTTGGGCCCTTGGCCACTCTCTCTGAAAGCTTCAGTGACCACACCCCTCTTCTGACCCCTGACTTGGTCTCTGCCTCTAGTTGCTACAATATGCACAGACTGCTACCAGTTAAATCTTCCCCAAACTCACCTTGATTGTGTCCTTGTCCTTCTTCAACACTAGACTTACTGTCTGAGGATTAAGTCCAAGCTCTCAATGTTGGGGTCCCCTCCCTGCACACCCCACCCTCACTGCCACCAGCCACTTGCTCTGCAGCCAGACTGGGCTTTCCTCCACTGCTGGAGCATGACGTGGTCAGCTGCAGACCCTACTGTTGGTTATATGTAAGGTGAGAGGGTGGCAACTCTTTTTCTTTTCTTTTCTTTTCTTTCTTTCTTTCTTTCTTTCTTTCTTTCTTTCTTTCTTTCTTTCTTTCTTTCTTTTCTTTCTTTCTTTTCTTTCTTTTCTTTCTTGACTCTTTGGTGTCTAGCAAGAGGCTGGTTAATGAGCCCCTTACTTACTTCTAAGTAAGTCAGAGAATATGAATGAAATGGGCATCTGTGTGGGCATAATAGCATCAGCATGGAGTCAAGAGCAAGACGAGACCCCAGGGTGAGCCCCTTGTGGGCAGGGACTGCCAAAAATAAATGCTGAGGGGGAAAGGGGAACATTAGTTCAAAGACCAGTGGGCCAGTACCTTCAGCCGGACTGGGTGTGTTTAGTGGTCTGCAAGCTAGAGTTGTTCATAGCACTGAAGGTAGCTGGAGCCATGGCTACCTTTCTTCCTGCTAGTGGGCAGTGACCACAGATGGCTCATCCAAGCTGTTCTTTGAGCAGAAATCATTCTGTTGCTGCTCCCCAGAGACTGGATGAAACCTGAGGGGATAGGTTTTAGTGGGGAAGGAGACTTTAAAGTGAGTAAATTTGGAGCAGACAGGAACGTGGACAGTGGGGCCCAGTGAGTGATCCAGTATTCAAGGAAGGATGAGGATTTTGGATGCCTTAAAGGGGGTGCCCTTGGATGTGGAATAGGGGTGTCAAGGCCTTGTCCTAGGCCTGAGGAAATGAGAGGACTCTCTCCTCCATGTCCCTTTCCCCATGAAATACGTCCCTTCCCCCCAACAAACCCCCAAATAGAGCTAGTACATTGATCACTTTAAACCAGTTTTACAAATTGTATGGGATAACTTGATCATCTTACTTAGAGTTACAATATTGGTTTACAGGAAAAATGCTTCCTTCCCTGTTTTTTTCTTTTTTTCAGATTTCAGTAATAGCCTCTGTTTTCATGTAAAGAATAATTTTTATATTATAATTACACAAGTAATACATAATCATTATAGAAAAATTAAAAGACATTTAAAAGAAAAGTCCATTCAAATTCCCAGACCTCAGAGATACTACGTGCATATATCATACAAACACAGAAATATATAATTAAAAATCCTATGACACTTACTTCTATGTAACCTTATTTTTCTTTAATTATATACCATCCTTTTATGGCATTAAATATGAATCTACAGTGTCATTTTTATATTTACCCCTTAACAAAACATGACCCCAGCCAGGGGCATCCTTATATAGATAAGACAAACAAAATTCTGATACAACAAAGGAATTTGGATAGTTCTTAGAAAAGTAGTGAGATGGGACTGATTTGATCCATATCTGAAATGTCTTTGGAAAAAAAGATACTAGTAAATGTTTGATAGTTTAATTGATGCCATGGGGCCTTGGTTTCCCAGTCCTCTTTGGACTTTGAATGGAATTCAGGGTAGGCACCTTTAAGACTATGTCAGGAGAGGTGGTGTGGAGTGAAGAGTGCACTGGGCTCAGTCAGGGCCTGGGCCTAGCCCGCTGTGCTGCTCAGCACCTGTACCCTGGAATGCCCTTCTGGTCCCCACCGGTGGAGGTTTGGCGCAGGGAGGAAAGACCTTGGGCATTTGTTAAACAATCCTGAGTTCCTCACTACCTAGGAGCTGTCTGCCTTCTGACTTCGGGCAAATGATCTGTGAACGATTATGTTATGTACCTCCTGGCGTTGTTGTGAGGATTAAGCGAGGACATGTTAAGAGCTGGCACCTAATAATCATTCTCCTTTTGCCCTTTCACTTTATCATTTGTTCAAATGAGGGATTAAATGATCTGATCTCTAAGAACCCCTTTAGATCCAATTTCCTTAGGATTTCACAGCATCACAGGTGAGATCCTGCCTTTTTCAGCATATTTTGGAGTAGCTGTAGAATCCTCTTTCAGGGAGATGATGTTTTGCTGGGTTTGCATTTCACATAGGTTGCCACAAGCCTTACCCCTAGCCTGAGGCATTCTCCTGCCCAGTCCTCCTTTATAATGACATTGTCTAGGTCAGTGATGGCAAACCTATGACACGCGAGTCAGAGGTGATAAGTGAACTCATTTTGTTGGTTGATTTTTCTTTGTTAAATGGCATTTAAATATATAAAATAAATATCAAAAATATATCTTTGTTTTACTATGGTTGCAAATATCAAAAATTTCTATATGTGACATGGCACCAGAGTTAAGTTAGGGTTTTTCAAAATGCTGACACGCCGACCTCAAAAGGTTCGCCACCACTGGTGTAGGTGCTTCCTTAGCAAGAGTTTGTGTTTATCTTTTTGCCTCCATGGGTTTTGTTGTCTGGTTTAGAAAATGAATTTCCTGAGGACAAGCCCCTCCCAGTCACCTCTTTGACACTCTTCCCCCTCAACTGCTCCACATAATCTCATGTCACCTGCTTGATGACCACATTCAAGCATAACTAATTGCTTAATAGGGATCTTGACAGGTAGGAATTTATTTGAATGGGTTGGCCTTGCTGGATTGGCTTATTTCAGCCCATCTGCCCAGCCCCAAGATCCCCATTAAGCTCAGAGTTGCATGTAATGCTCAAGGGAACCCTTCCAGGGGTTAATCCCCTGTTGCGAGGCAGGTCTCTATCTGCCTAGCAACAGGGGATTAGAACCATGAGAGTAGTGAAGGGGTACATCCATTGTTAGGAAACCAAAACAAACCCCCTTTAAAATGAGAAATAGGATGACTCATTAAATATTAACCACTTAAATATTATCTTCAGAAATGTCTTCCCTTTGGTCCATCAGCCCACCTAATCTGGCAGATTATAATACAAATGTAATTGCTGAGTTATATTGCCAATTACCTCCTTCTGCCTCGCGCTGGGTGCTCTTCAGTGATGGAGCAGAGTTCTTCTTGGGTTCCCACCTGGTCACATATGCTGCCTTTTCTTCTTCCTGCCTTGTGCTGTCAACAGCACATCAGGAGAGTTAATCCAGCCACAGGTATGTCCTGAGTCCTTTTCATGTTTCCAGCACTTTATAAATCCACCCTGGGAATTCACCCATCCACTTCGGCATTTATTCAATGAATACTAGTATTTACTAGAGAGATAATAGCCAGTTAGTTTGAACAAAGCTTTCGAATGTGGGCATTTCGAATTTATATATATATATATATAAATTTTTTTAAGAAAGCAATTCTCATGGTTCTTGAGGGGCCGTGTCAAATACTGAAGCCCCTGGGTCTAGATAGATTTCCCTGGGTAAAACCCTTCACTGCCTTTTTTAAACAGAATACAATGAATATAGCTAATCTTTCTTGATGCCCCAAAGTTCTTATTTTGAACGTCAGAGCTTTAGTGGACTGAAGTGACAGTGCTGTTTTACTGAGGTGTCCGGTTCTCTGTGCCTGCATTAAATATGTTCAGAGTGCTATCTTTGTGGCTCTGTGTTTGATTTTTATGGTTTAATTTCTTCCTTGCATGATTCATAAGTCAGTGTCAAACCACGCCAACTTATTCTGTCAGTGTCTCTTTGTGATAACAAGTATCTTATACTTATTTAGCATTTTTCATGTGCGTTATTTTATTTAGTCCTTATATCAACTCTGTAAGATAGGTAGGATCGTTGCCAATTTGTTGATTAAAAGAGGGAAAAAACCCTGAAACTTCTAAGAGTTAAGCGGTGTGTCAAAGATCCCCTGGCAAGAAGGAGGTCAGGAGACTCCGGACCAGGTTTCTGCTTCTCAGCCTGGGGTTCCCTCTGTGCCAGCATCCTGCCTCCTTCTTCCTCATGTGCTGGTGACCTGCCACAGTCCTCGTTAAAATTGGTGTAAAAAGACTGGGTGAAGGTTTAAGAGGCTCTCCCTTGAAGAGTGTTTGAGATTTAGTCATGGACTTTACGACCTCTTTTTATTGGCCGTTCACAGACCCTTTCCTTCTTTTTCGCTAATGTGAAAGCAAGGAAGATGAATAGCAGATAGAGTTGTCAGATGTAGCAAAAACAAAACAAAACAAAAAAACCCTGAGACACCCCCCTTAAATTTGATTTCAGACAAATGACAGTTTTTTTAAATACACATATTTCCTATGTAATATTTGGGACATACTTATTTTAAAAAGAATTATTTTTGTCTATCTGAAACGCAAATCCAGCTGGGTGGCCTGTATTCATCTGCAGCCCCAAGAGCAGAGCTCTGGCTGTGTGCTGGGTCTCGGCACAGAGAGGACAGAAGGGTCTTGAGTAAAAGGGGGGCTGGGAAAGCAAGCTGGGGTTGCAAAATCTATAGTGTGACGTAGATAGTGCTTCCTGGGAAGGAGGGCTGGGACAGCTGTTTACATGGCAGCAGGGAGAGGGCTTGGCAGCCAGCTGGAGAAGGAGCAACTCGCATGAAAAAAAAACAAAAACAGCAAACTGGGAAGGGGTGAGGCCAGAGACAAGTGCACACACCAAATAAGGGTCAGTTTACATTGACTCAAAGTAAATTACTTTTCAAGTACAACCGTGTTTCGTCTCCTGCCTAAGGTCATGACCCAAAGTTGGTTCCTGTACTGAGAATGTTGGAAACCGTGCCTCCTCCCCCGCATTCTCAAGTTGATCTGACGGCGATTGTTAGAAAATCTTTGTTTCCCTCAGGAAGTAAATATAAGGAGCAGCCTACCTTGAAAATGGAATGAGGTTACTCAAGACATCAAAATTGAGTAGTGCACAATTTCTTGAAACCTAAGATACCATTTTTTCCCAACAACGTCTCCTTGAAATCTCACCAGCCCTGCTTTGGAGGCTGTTTGCTGCCTGCTCTTAGGGAATTTGCCTGTGAAGTGCCCAGGTGAAGGAAGTTTGTGGGATTCGTTGAAAATTGCCAGCCTGTCAGATCTAGCAGGACATTCTTTGCATGTGTTTCACACAACCGTGTTTGCTATGCGTCTGCGAAGGTAGCTCTGGTTCGCTTGCACTCACGGGAGCAGGAACATGCCTCGGGCCCTGACCTAGTCTCTCTCTCTTTTCCTTTTTGGGTGGTTTCCATTACAGATCCCAGGACCAAGCAACTGCCATTTAAAATTTATATTCAAGTAATATTTTGAGTGATTTTCTTACACCACATGGGCATGGAGGTGCACAGTCCAAACCTCCTCCCTCCGGGTTTTTCGGTACCAACTAGGCACCTGGCCCCAAGGCAAGCATTCCACCCTCCCTTCCTTCCACGGTATCCCCCTCCAGAGGGGACGTGGGTATGGAGTTGAGGGAGTCGGGACTTGCCTCATGACCCACAGCTAATCAATAGCAAAACTGAGATTCGAACACGTGTCTTCTGACTCTGCTGTCACACTTGTTACCTGCCCTGTCATTAGTTCAGACGGTGCTTACAAACTAGGGGAGGTGGATGGTGCATGGTGGTGATGGGAGATTGAACTCCCATTTCTTTAACAAATATTTACTTTGATGAGTTTGTGCTGTGGCTCCAAGAGACTAGCCTTGGGGGTTCCCTAGCTTCACAGAAGTGTGGACATTGATTCCAGCTTTTCCAAACATTTAGAAATGAAGCTGGGCATCACGCAAGGCCAAGCTCTCTGGCTGTGAGCTGTGCCCCTGGGTTTGCCCAATCTGGGGAGGAACGCTCAGAACCAGGAGAAAGCCCAGCAGTGCCTTTCTCACCAGTGGACTGCGGAACAGCTGGCACTCACAGAAGGCTTGTTTCCGCTGAGCGCCCCGTGAGGGGGTGTTGTGAGCACTTGTGGAGTGTACAGAGGCAGAGGAGGAGTCACAGAGTTTATGGAGCAGGGGTGACGTGCAAAATACGGAGCCATGCTGGGCACAAGCATCACTTTGACCCAGACACAAACACAGACATGGCCCTCTCTCCTCCCTCCCCCCTCCCCCCAACTGCCTGCCCAGTGTGAGCTCCTTAGCCACATCATGGAAGTCCTGGGACCCCAAGGAAGGGCCAGGGATGAGAGATTCTTGGGGACTTAGGGCAGTAGCTTTTAACCAACCAGATCTGAACTATCTTAATAGTTTACATACTTAGTTAAATATATAAACTTAGGTAACCTTCACAAATAACTCTAGGAGTTAGACTGTGTTAACATCGCAGTTTCATAGATACTGATGCTGTTGCGCCATCCAGTCACGTTCCCAGGATCCCACAGCTGGAAGGTAGCAGAGCTGGATTTGAACTCCTTTTAAAAACTGTGCTCTTAATTACAAGGAGATTTTGTATGCAAGCTGCCAGCGCCCCTCCCTGGAAGCTGATTAGGCTAGCCACCAGAAGTCGTTCATTTCAGAACAGTAACATAGAGGTGACGGACCAGGTTGGATTACAGTGCCATCTCTCTCTGAGGTCCTAAAAAGGAGTAAGGTATGATGTTTAGGCAGGGGAACTCTCATGGGGTTCCCTTCTCCTGTCTTCCATGCCAAATTCCAAGGTCCAGGACCTAGAGGAAAGGGGAAAATCTAGCTCACCCCTCAGGACCCTGCCCAGGACAGGAACCCCACTGATCACCTCTAACACCTGCTAAGTATGTGAAGGAACTCGGGCCATGTGGTAGCAATCAGAGGAGATTCAGAGTGTTTACGATGCCCAGCCTGTCTCTGTGCTCCATCCGGAACCACTGATGTCTCAGGGGGCTTGGGGAGCCCACCCTCCCAGGCTCTCTGCAAACAGACCTTGTTCCCTTGTAAGGTGATGGCCATACTCTGGCCATCTGTGGGTGGAGCTGAGGAAGGCAGGGTTGTGTGTGTGTGATTGTGTGTGTGTAAAGAGTGTGTGTGTTCTGTGTATGTGTGCACACGTATGCCCCCAGGCTGGGGCATCTCACATGTCACATGTCCTAGAGGAAATGTTTTCATTTGGGACAAAGGGCTTGCTATTTTTAAAATCCGAGGCCTCAGGAAGAGATGGTGCTATGTCAGGATGGCTGTGGCTCAGCTTATCACTCCCAGCTTCTCTGAATGCCCTGGTTACACTCAGACTCACTGCAGGGCACAGGGCGTGCCCCGGGAGCACAGTCACACCTTCCCAGCCTGAGAATGACTCCCTGCCTCTTCCAACAGGACAAGGCACCGGTTTGCTGGGTCTCAGTGGGGGTGTGGGGAGGCCTTACAAGGTAATGTTTAGAAATCAAGTTTATTTCTGATAAACCTGGACTCTGCATCCCTCCCATGATAGGAATACATAGGTATATACACACATATACACAAAACAGTGTGCATCTGCAGTCATCTCGATTTCTCATTCACTGCAGAGGTGCCCCAGGAATCTATCACTCCTGGATTTTGTCTGTGCCACCCCTCATCCCTCCACAGACCTGCTAGCCCCCCATGCAGCCCTGTTCCTCTGGCTAGTGCCACAGGCCCTCTAGGACTCAGGACATCTGACTCCCAGTGAGTGGTGTCCTCCTTGTGTGCAGCATATCCTATTTTAGCCATCTCCCGCCTCATTGTAATTCTTGGTTGCCCTAAGTTCTCACATGCCTTGCTCCTAGTTCTTTCTCTAGGGATGCCAGCCGGCCCTGTGTGTGCAGTTAATATCCAAATGAATGAATGAGCGCTCCTTCTCTCACCTCCCCACAAACCCTGCACTTTCACCACATTTATCAGTGAGGAATGAACTGAGACTTACCAACACTGTGGTTGCCCGTCTTTCAGATAATTTCATTTTTATTTCCAGTTTGGCTGACATCTGGGTGCTGTGTGCTAGGCACACTCACAGAATTCCTTATTTCATTCCATTTCCAAGGCAACTCTGTGGGGCATTGGCCAGCTGTGTAAGAGTATACTTTCTGGAGGTAGAGGAAGGAAGGAAGGAAGGAAGGAAGGAAACCAGGCTCTACATGTTTACTTGTGGCTTTAGTAAAACCCCTCAGGAGAGGTCCTGATGCAGCCAGCTCAGAATTGCCAATGTTAGCGGGCTCTGCGATTGACTTCCATATGCTGGCGATTCAGGGACTCCTCTGACCTGGTCAGTGGTGTTGCCAGTCCAAGGATCTGAGAACCTCAGAGGACAGGAACCCAGGAGCGAGCAGGACCAACCTTACAGCTCCTGTCTGTATGGGTGCATTAACCTTCTGGGATTCTGATGCCTGCACCCCAGTCAGGCCTATTCTCTCTGTGCCTGGTTCAAGCCTGGGCCACATGTGCCTGGTGATATTTCCCGTAAGCTTGTGCAGCAGGATGGTTTCCTCAGACCCTTCTCACCTTGGGGCAGGTCTCAGACCCAGGTTGCACTCCTTCCCCATCCCCTCCTGCTGCAGGGGGCGCTGTGTGGATGGTGGGGTGATGTCTCAGATCTCATACCAGATTCCAGAGGAGGGGCTGGGAGTGTGAGGGCTGTCTCAGGGCCACTGGAAACAGCCATTGGAATGTGCAAAAGAGCCAATGCCAGCCCCATCTCTTGTGAGGTCCCAGGCAGCTCAGCTTGTCTTAGAAACAGCAGTGAGGTGACTCTGCAGGCCCACTCTCAACTGGGAAGGACCTCTCCTCCTGCAGGGAAAGGGGGAGGGAAGCCGAGTTCACAGCCAGAGGTGCCCTAGGTGCTGAAGCCCAGGCAAGTTCTGACTCTCCAGGCTGCTCGCAGGTGGACTGCAGGTCTGCAGACCCACTTCCTGCCTCGGGGCAAAGGCAGGCAGTCCCCGCTCCTGGCCACAGTGAGCCAGACCCTTCAGACCCAGTGTGCAGGGACTTCCAGGGCTTTCCAGCCCATGGCTGAGTCATGCAGCTTCTTAGCACCATAGTCAGACAACCCAAACTGGAGGTGATTTGCATATTTAAGAGCCCCTTTCCTGTTGGCATGTATGTTGTCTTCTCACTGAGCACAGCACCTGGTGAGGGCCCCAAATAATTTCCCTGAGGGAGCGGGGCTCACAAGCGGGTGGGCCAGGATTTCAGGCGAGTAGTTGGCACAAGAAGAGGCACTATATTAAGGCCTGGTTATGTTTAGAAGTCCTCCCGAGAATGTTTGGTATGCTGAATATAAACTAGTGCTTCCGTCTGCTTGCCACACTCTCTGATTTTTCCCGGATGGACCCGGAATGTGGGGTGCCCTTGGGAGGAGCTAGGAGTGTCTCCAGGGAAAGGTTCCTTTCTCAGGAACAGGGGACGTTGGGAAAGTAATTCCAGAGCTTGCTCCTCTCCTGGACTTCCCAGATGTGAGATGGGGATGTGTGTGGATGTGACCCAGTAATGTCAACATTCAGATTCCATCAGGAAGAGGCCTTCTTTGAAGTCCACCCAATCCCCAAATGCCTCTGTAATGGATGACTTCTCAGAGACAGATGGGCCTTAACTGCAAGGATTATGCTTTAGAGTGGAGTTTAGTTAGCTGGGAGCAATAAAGAGGGTGGCTGGCTCCTGACCTACATTGGACGGAAGGATGGTGGCTGAAGAAATGACTGCATGTAATCTCATCCAGTCCCTTCATTTGATAGATAGAGAAACGGAGCCCCAAAGATGGATGGTAACCTGTTCAAGGTCACGTAGCCTTTCAGCAGCAGAGCCAAGGCTCTAGGTTGCAGGACTGGCTTGCTCTTTCCCAGAGATTATAAAATCACTGCTTGGGTGGAAAATGAAATAAGCCATCCTTAAGGATTGAGATGTCACCAAGATGCAGCTCAAGAGTCCTGCATGAACTAGAACTTGGTTTGGGAAGTGGCCCGTAACAGCTTCAACATAGGGAAGCAGTTCAGGCTGGGTTTCAGCCATCTGTGGATTTCAGCAGGGGGCGTCTGCAGCATGGTCTCAATTGGAACCATCTTTTAAAAGGTTAAGGAGAAAATGGAAGTGCTCACATGGGATACATTTTGTACAGGCAAGTGCCTGGCTCTGCCAGGTCAGGGCATTTTAGTAGGAGCATCATGCGAAGGGAGGAGAGGAGCCCTGCACCTCCACCCTGCCCTCTTCCTTCTCCCGTGCTTGGCATGGTCATGGTCATGGACATGTCATGTGGGAGCTGGCTCAGGATGGAGGGACGTGGAAAGCTGGGAAGGACTCTCTCTTTCTGCACACACACAGGTCTGTCTGTAAACCACAGACTTGCTACTGAGTTGCCGTACAGAAACCGGAGCTATTGCACTTCTTGAGCCTGCATCCCCTTCCATCCCCTTCCATAGAATGGGGACAGGGCTGTGTGCACAGTACCTCACACATGGTGTCCTTGAAAGGGCTCTCATACAGTAGGTGCTCAGGAAATACTGCAGTCTGAATTGGAACTTAGAAATTTGTATTTGCTTGGTCTTAGGGAGGAAAGAAGAGTAATTTTCTATGAATCAGGGTATGTAGATACAGTGGTTGCAAGAAGATCAAAGAAAGAAATGACCAAAAAAAAAAAAAAAAGGCTGGCCTCAGGGTTCATGAAAGATTTCAGAATTCCTTTTTGGGTAATTATGGAAACTCTAGTGAATTGACTCTTTTCTTCTAGTAACATCCGTGTGTGTGTGTGTGTGTGTGTGTGTGTGTCTTATAAAGAATTCCATCTTGCTGCATATGCCTTCTCTCACCACTGAGTGAGACTAGAGACCCCACCTTGCCTCCATCAGCCAAGGATGCAAGGCTGAGAGAAGTCCCTGACTGGACCTTCTTCAAGGATAGGTTGTGACAGTATAAATACTAATCCACACTAATTGAGTGGTTGGTGTGTCAGCTAGTGTCCTGAATACTTCACAGCGGTCTTAGGCGGTAGGACACTATTATTCTCCCATTTTAGAGATGAGGATATTAAGGCAATAGAAAGGTCATATAACTTGCCTAAAGTCACACAAATAGTCAATGGCAGTACTAGGATTTGAACCCAGGCACATAGTTCTAAAGCCTGTGTTCTTAACCACTATGCAATACTGCCTTTCAGTAGTAGAAAGAGAAAGATGAAGGGGGAAGAATGGGGCTGAATATCCTCACAAGGATAGGAAATGGAAAAGGAAGTACCCTGGATTTGGTGGCCAGTTATTTCAGGGACCTGAGTAGCCCAAATGCTCAAATTCCCAAATGGTTTATTGAATGGCTGGACAAACCCTTAAATGGGTAACAGATACACCCTGCAGGCTCAGCTGTTGTTAGCCTGAATGAACTGTGAAGTCCCCCTTTTCCCCATCCCTTTTCCACTGAGCAATAGCTGAACTCTGCCCCCTCCACCAGGCAGTTAGCCTCCCAGCCTGTTCATCCTCTCCTGGCCTCAGAGCCTCCTGATAGCTGGACACTAGAGTCTCCTGAGTTGGAAAGGACTAGGGAGGTCACTCAGTTCTTTCTCCACCCAGGTCAGTAGTCTCTCTGTAGTTTTCATGCAGGACCTGTGATACCATCTAAGGATCATGGAGAATCCTTCAAAACCCATCTAATCGTTAGAATGCTCTTGGACGTAAACTCAAGCCAAAGGCTGCCTGGCGGTGGCTCAGCTGCTAGGCGGGCAGGCCCTCTGGTCTGCCTCTCAGGGCCTTTTGAAGGCAGCTGCTGAAGGAACTATCAGATACTCTAATCCAGTGGTTCTCAACCTTCCTAATGCCGTGACCCTTTAATACAGTTCCTCATGTTGTGGTGACCCCCCATAAAATTATTTTTGTTGCTACTTCATAACTGCAATTTTGCTACTGTTATGAATCGTAATGTAAATATCTGATATGCAGGATGTATTTTCATTGTTCGCGACCCACAGGCTGAGAACCGCTCCAAGGTTTCTCACCTTGGCCTTACTGACAATTGGGGACAGATAATGCTTTGTTGCCAGGAGCTGTCCTATACCCTGTACGATGTTTAGCAGCAACCCTGGCCTTCACCCACTAAATGCCAGTGACATCCACTCTTCCCCATTGTGACAACAAAAATGTCTTCAGATACTGCTCAATGCCCCTGGAAGTAAGGAGGACAGATCATCCCTGGCTGAGAGTCACAGCTCTCATTCTGCCTCACTAGCTGCTCAGAGAATGGCCCCCACCCCAGCTTCTGATGCCCATGGCTAAAGAGAACCACCTTTCCATCCAGCCTCTGCTGATGTGCTGCTTCTGGCTTCAGGTGACAGCCAGGAGTCCGCAGAGCTGCTCCCTGGCCCCGAGGTGGTTTGGTGTCCTCAGTGCCCCTGTGGGGAGTTGGAGGTGGGATGAGTGAGTCACTCACTCCTTGGGCCTGCCCTGCCTCCTGTGTCCTTCTATCCCCAAAGGAGGCTACTGTAGCTTGATGAGTGAGGACTTCCCAGGGATGCAGTGAATCTGAGGTTGAGAGAGGCCCGTCATGGGGGCCAGGTTGATTCTATTTCTTTCCCATTTATCCTCTCTCATGACTTCTCTGCAGTGATCATCTCATGCAGGTCAGTGTGTCCAGTGCTGAAGAGTGGAGAACGTTGTGAGCGTTTCTGTCCTGGCTTGGCTCCAGGAGACCACATTTCCTCACAGTAGGCTCGGTAGTTCTGCATTGCATCAGAGTGTTCCTTCCCCACCACAGCCCCAAGTCCACAGCCCCTCCTCTCCTACACACCCTTAGAGATTTTCCAACTGGGAAACTGGAACAAGAAAGAGATGGTCTCCATCTCCAGAAAGGCCTAAGAACGGAAACAGGGTTCCTGCTTTAGCGGGTGTTCTGAGCACCCCGTGCAGAAGGCCCAAGTCACCTGCACTCTTCCGTGTGGCCTGACTTAGTAATGTGTTGGCTGAAATGCCTGGCTTTCATCCTAAGCAACACAGTTGCCGTGTCCCAAAGCCACATGCCCTTACTTGGCAGCAGCTTGGTGAGAAGATGGGCAGTGTGTGGCATCATTAGATTAGACACTCACCTAATGTCCCAGAACCTCCACGGTGGGCCTTTGGCAAGAGACTCCTGC
>NW_006283442.1:702807-711910 GCF_000327345.1 Myotis davidii
CTCTGTCATCCTCCCCTTCCCTGCTCAGCTAATGAGGTCTCCTTGGCTGCCTGAGGTTGTCAGAAGGTCTATATTGTGAGTCCTCAATTCACAGCCCCTCTGGGAATGCAGTTCCCCTGTAATTAAATTCTTATGTTAAAAAAAGAGTCTTCATCAGTCATATAAAACAAGCTGCCTGCACTTGATGTGTGTGGGTTGCAGGAAGAGTTGATAAAAAGTGTTTGAAGACCTTCAAACCAGGTGAATTCCCTGTCTCCCTGTGTTATCTGCTTTTGCCAGTACCAGCCTTAAGCCCTGTCTTGGAGGGCCATGCTGGTTGTCCCCAAGGACCACTGACTCAGCACCAGAGCATTTGTTGAGGGAAACATTCTATGGATAGTTGAGTGTTCAGGAAAGAGAACTAGTTTAGGGTTAACCCTGACCTCGGGGAGGGCTTGTTATGGGAGAATCTACTTTAACCCCTTCCCCGGCAGAAACGTGTATACTCGTTTTCACAAAATGTTCTTTTTCAGTCGTCAACGAGTATACTAAGAAAATATGGTTAAAAAATATGGTTTATAGGAAGACGAGTTACAAACTGTTTTCATAACCAGCATCAAAAATACTATATAGAACCAAAATAAAAAATTTAGTCTGAAAAAGAAACGTTTTTAACAAAAAAATTGTTGGGGAAGGGGTTAAACAAATCTAAGCCCGAAGGCCCCCCAATGGTGCTGGGGGTCAGGGAACACACTCTGGCTTGGAGGGTTTCCTGAGGGAAGTGGAGCATGAACTGTGTCTCAACTGTGGACAGGATTTGAAGGAAGGATGTTCAGGAATGGGACTGGGGTGGACAAGGCCTGTCTGAGGGATTATGATTAGATCCGCATGGTTTAAGCAGAGCCCTGTGGAGAGAAGTGGAGAGCGAGGCTGGCAGGTGGGCAACCACACCTTCCAGCTTCTGAATGTCAGATTACGATGTTTCAATGTCACACTGCAGACAGTGGGCTCTTCTGAGTGAGGAGGGAAGGGGTGTAAAATGACGCTGGGCATATTTTTGCGTGATTAATCTGGCAGCTGTGTTCACAGGAGTGGAGGAAAGAGTCTGAAGACAGACACCCATCAGGTGACAATTTCTGGTCCCAGGAGCCAAGCAAAGATGACAGACTTGGGGGTTTGCTTCTGAACTGCAGCTGGGGAGAGAATGAGGAAGGGGTTGTTAGGAAGAAATGGATGGAATCTATTTCCCAGAAACTTCTAAAGTGGTGGAAGCCCTACCTTCCATATCAGCTCTGCACATGCAGCTAGCAGTCCCCCCCTCAGACTGTGGCACCCCACTCCCCTATGCCCCTGGCCTCAGCTGTTGCAGCAGCCAGTGCAGAGCAGGGAATGGAGAGCAGCAGACCAGGCACATGGCTATATGTTCCCTCCAGGGTCTCGGGTCATTCTTCAGCCACCAGCTTGCCGTTTTGATCAGCCAGATCTGTCTTCAGAAAAGCAAACAAACCAGCTAGCCAGGCATGCTGCCCCAGTGTGTGGCCAGCACCGAAACGCTGGTGGGATGGGAGATTGCTTTAAAAAGGGACTGAGTCTAGTTCACAGCTGAACTGGATCCAGAGGGGGAACTGTCTCCCTGGCTGTGTTGCAGATTGTGTGTGTGTGTGTGTGTGTGTGTGCGCGCGCTTGCCGGGCCACAGGGATGGTCCAGTATTGGTACAGAGGCCTGTGATGTGGAAGAGACCAGAAATGGAATCCACTTCTTCCTCTCCCTGGCAGGGACAGCAGGCACTCCTACCCACTGGCTGGATTCTAATTTAATTGTTCTGAGCATGGCAAGAGAGTGCCGAATTATAGCTGTTCTGCCACCCTTGTACTGTCCCTCCAGACAGGAGGCTGGCCTTGACTTCTTCAGTCTCTTTTATCTGGTTTGCCCTCCCCCTTCGTATGCATTTCAGATCTGGCTTGTCCAGTTTTAGCTTCTGTTTTGGTGAAGAACTCCACATAACCCAGGTTTGAACATTTGCAAATCGTCAGTGGTGGGGAAGGAACATGCTGAGGCACATTCCCTAAGGAGCCTGGAGGAAATGAAGCCAATGCTTGAGGCGCTGAGGGTGTGGGGGAGAACCGGCCAAGGAGCGGTAACATTCTGTAAGTTGGGTATTAAAACTACAGCAGCAAAATGAGCTTTGCCCTCCCCCAGTATTTATAGTATTGACTTTCTGTTGGCTGTGCCATCAGCATGAACTATTGAATTAGAAAGAGGCTTTTCAACATTGTCAGACCATGCCTGTTTTAAGCCTTCATTTAACACCAAGAGTGGAATAAGCTTGGGGTCTGCAGGGGAAAGCAGCTGGCATTCAGCTGATGTGTGCCAGTGTGGCTACAGCAACTGTTAAATTCTGGAAATTTTCAGCTGCCCTGAGTCCCCCAAAGGCCCTTTACTCCTTCTAGGACCCTCACACCTCCCCATATTTTAGCAACTAAAGGTTGATGCTGTGCAGGGCTCTGGTGCTGTCCACTCCCAGGTCCTGTCCAATCAGTGGATCCACACTAGTTGTTAAAAATTTTCAGAAGCTCTCTGTGGCCTGCAGGATATGTCAGGTTCCTTGACACTAGATCCTGGCATTTCCTGCTGCTTTATTTTTCCCTTATTAAGATAGAATTGTCCTTACAAAACCCAGTTGCTATCTTAGGCACAGCCCAAACGTCACTTTGTGAAGTCTGCCCTGGTCAGAACGAGTCACCTGCTTCATCAGCCACATTACGCTTGGTTTATAGCTCTTTTACAGAAGTGATGATTTTTAACCTCAGATTACTACAATGGTTCACAGCAGGGGCGTTGTGCTCCCTAGGGGATATTTGACAATGTCTGCAGACATTCTTTGTTGTCACAGCTGGAGGCAGGTCCTGCTGGCATCTAGTGGGTGCAGGCCAGGGATGCTGCTCACCATGCTACAGTGCCCAGGGCAGCTCCACAACAAGACATTATTGAGCCCAGCATGCTCGAGTGCTGAGTGGAGAAACCTGCACCAAAGAGACCTCAGTGTCTTCTTGTCTTCCAGCTCCTACCTGTGACTCTTTGTGGGCAGGACACTGCTGCCCAACCCACTCCTCCCTACCCGACCTTCAGGAACCAGGGTGATCCTGCGCATTTAGTTGGACACTCAATAAATGCACTGAATTGAATTCATTTAGGTAAATCGAATCAAATTGAATTGAACCTAAGCTACCCTGCCAATCATTAGGCAGACACACCAGTTACCCTGCGCAGTGGCTCAGTGTTTCTGCTGCTTCACAGTCAAGCCCATCTCTGAGCCCCAGTCCAGCTCCTGAGAAGGTGGACGTGGGGGCTTAGTGACAAGTGTGAAGATTTTAAAGGCTTATAAACTGTAACAGTGAGTAGTTTTAGCTCCTAATTTATCATGCCTCTTGGTGACCTCATCACCTCAAAAAATATGGGGCTAAGAACTACCACTGCCCTGATTCTATTGTGTAGGAGGCTTTGGAAAAGTTCAAGACTGGCCAAAATCTGTACCAAGCCCTGGCTGGGTGGCTCATTTGGTTAGAGCATTGTCCCATAAACAAAAAGGTGGAGAGTTCAATTTCCAGTTAGGGCACATACCCAGTTGTGGGTTTGTTTTTCTTCTTTCTCTCTCTAAAAAAAATTATAAGCTCAAAAAATCTGTACTAAGGGGTAGTATGGCGTGGAGCAAAGCAGCATTCTTGCCAGATTGTAACCCACAAAGAAAATGTTCATACCCATGCTACATCGGTGACCTGTGGGCTTAGTTCCCTTATATACAAATGATTTGAGGTAGGGGCTGGATTTGATGTGCCTCCCCCAAATATACTAAGTGTTCCCTTTGCATTGCTTCATTTACCCCTCCATCAATATTACCATTCCTCAGATGAGACCATGAGGCATAGAGAGGTTGCATTGCTTGCCCAGGGTCACACAGCTAGAACGTGGTAGGGCTTGGTTCCAAACCTAGACTCCACACCTCGACCACTCTAGATACTGCTTTAATCTTTCCTTCTACTTCTCAAATATTTAGCTTCTACCCATCCTTCCATTCTCTTCATGGGGTCTTGAAAACAAGGCCATTCTGCCTAAGTGTTGTAAAACCATCCTTGAAATATACACAGTAGTTTCTGAGCTCTTTATGTTTCACTCACTGACTAGAACCAAAATTTTCAGGGTTAGAATTGGAGCTTTTCCTTTTTTTCAAGATTAAATTTTCTGTTCCATCCAGAGTAGCCTGCTGTTCCCCAGCTACTGGTTTCAAGCAGATCTAAAATTATAAGAGAACTAGAGGCCGGGTGCACAAAAACTCATGCACTGGGGGGAGGGGGGCGGTCCCTCAGCCTGGCCTGCCCCCTCTCACAGTCTGGGAGTCCTCAGGGGATGTCCTACTGATGCCTAAGCCAGTCTGGCCTCCTTCTTTAGGAAGCGACCGGGCGATCAGGGGAAGGCATCACCCTCATCACCCCACTGCTGCTACCACTGCCAGCCACCAGCCCTTCCTGGCCCTTGCAACTGTCACAGGTGTGTCCAGAAAGACATCGGAAGACATCCGGTCTAATTAGCATATTAACCTTTTATCAGTATAGATTACCTTGCTTGCAGGCAGCTGGTGTTTTTGTCTCCTGATGTAAGATGTGAGAGCATGGAACTACCCAGAACCCAGGGGTGGCATATTGGCCACATGGGAGGCAAATCTCGCTTTCTTTTCTTGGGCCTCTTAAAGATATATCTAATTTGGGGCCTGTTTAGTTTCATCTTGTAACTGGAGAAGTACTTTTCTCCCTAAATGACATCTTGCTTGAGCACACAATTCCCTCTGCTCAAGGTGAGCAATCCCTCTCCAGCTGTTTGCAATCACTGGCTAGTGAACAAAGAAGCTAACAAACAAAATTGGCTATTGGGCCATAGTTTAGGATTGAGCCAAAGGAGGAAAAAGGCCTCAGTCTGCTTTTTCTCCACCCTAAAAAAACCACTAACTCTTTTTTTCTTATTCAAACTTCAATATATCCACTCCAGAAAGGGATATAGGCATTCATATTCAACGAACACTTCTTGGCATGTAATTACATCACCTCTTAAATCCCATTACAACCCTTTCCATTTATTGAATCCAGAGATTGAATATAAGACTTGCAGACTTCCTCAGGGACATGCCTAGTAAGTAGCAGTACCAGGAATTAACTGTGGTCTCACATGCAGTGCTCACAGTCTCATGAATTTGTCACTAATAGATGCCAATTTTGTTGGGAAAGGATTCAAAAAGAAAAAAGTACTAAATTAGGAGATTGTAAGTGCACTTGGCCTTCTGGGAGCTGCACAATATAGGTTAACCATGGAGCGGCGGGTGGTGGTGGGAGCGGGAGCAGCACACGCACACACTTGGCTGTCCTGTGAGATCATCTCTCAAGAAATATGTAGAACCCATGCCACTTCCTAACTCCCTCAGTGAAGCTCCATGGTCACCTCCTTGCTGGATGATACAGCGGTTCTTCCTGGTCACCGGGGCTGCAGAGGCAAATTCTCTCAGTTTCCCTGCCTCTGCTGGCCCTCTTCCCTCTGCTGTCGGCTTCCTTTCTGCTTGATCTTTGGAAACAGTAGGTCTGCGTGGACCATGGAACTCTGCTCCTTTTGCATTCTACTCTTTGCGTTGCTTCCCTTTCTCCTTCCTACCCGCCTGCTGACGTTTTGTATTGTACACAGTGGGACATTTTAAATGCATCCCTTAAAAATCTTCCCCAAAGGGACCTTGTGCTTCTGACGAGTAGATGATGTTATCGCCAGGATTACTGATGATCCACCCACCTCTCACACCCCTTCCCTGACTCTCTGGCCTCCATATTCCATTCTGTTTCTGCCACTGGCTCTGTTGCTGAAGCCCAGGCTGCCCCGAGTTTCCTCACTTGGATCAACTGGAAAACTCAGCAGTCCCTCCTGTCTTTCTGGCCGGCCATCTGGTGGACCTTCAGCCCTGTGGAAGCACCTTGCCGCTTCAGCAAGCACCCAGGAAACTTTTGGGGTGTGTTGCCATGGAAACGATGGAGTCTTTCTTCCCTATAGTCCTTTCCTTAGACTGTCTTATGCAACCTGCCCTCTTTCTGGATTGCTGTGGTGCTGCAGGGAGGTTTCTTAAATTAATCCTGTCAAAATAGCCTTCGAATTCTTTTGGAGCAGGGATTTTTTTTTTTAATCTCACAAGACACAAACTGTTCAAGAGAAGAACTGGGAACAAAGACAACTCAGGAGGACTAGAGGGAGCTTGGAGAGCATTTAGAGGAGAGCGTGGAAATGATTGATGGGCTGGGAAATGGGACCACAGATGAAGGGTGCGAGGAAGGGGGTTAATTTAACTAGGAGAAGAGGCTGGCAGGTGACCTAGTAACAGCTTCAAGTGTGTGAAGGGTTGGGATGTGGAGGCTGGTGACTAGCTGGCTCCTCTTTACCCCAGAGAAGGAAAGATGTTTAAAGTGGGAGGCAGGGGAGCCTGAAATGCAGGAAGGACTTCTTACCGCAGAGTGGGAAATGCAGCGAGGAGTGGGTCAGGCACCTCCCACCAGACAACGTCTCCCCCAGTGAGATGGCACCACAGTGGGAAGGAGCTTGCCCATGAATCCTCCAGTGCAGAGGATCCCACCACTGTCCTCAGATTAGTACCTGGATGGTGGCAGCAGCATCCCCAGGGCACCTGTTAAAAATGGTTTCCTGGATCCACCCAGATCTCCTGGTTCCGAATTTCTGGGAGGGAAGTCCAGGAGTCTGTTCTTAACCAGTTTGCCCAGGGGAGTCACATTAACTCCTTAGCTCATTGAGAACCAAGGGCTGGTGTATGGAGATACCTACCCAAATGCCTCTTGTTCCATTTAGTGTTCACAAGCTCTTTCACCGGAGTCCAGGCCACAGCTGCCCAAGTGGCTCCATCCAGTGTCCATACTGGCCCTTGTGGATCACAGCTGCCTGCAGCCCTGAAGGAACCCTGCGCCTCTCCTTAGGCAGAAGCACAAAAGTGCTGGAGAACACGCCCATTCCACACTCTTCATTGATTTCACTGGCCACCATCTGAAGTCTTTGGTACTAGCTTTGTGGAGTTTTCCAATACTGAGAAGTCCCCCCAAGCCCCACTGCTGGCTCACAGGGCTAGTGTAGAAGGAGCCTGGAAGCCAAGAGCCCATGTCTCTTTTGCTTGTGAGCAGATCCTTTTATCTCTCTGGTCACAGTTTCTTCCCTGGAATTAGAGGAGGCTGAACAAATTATCTCTAAATTCCTTCCAGCTCCAACCTTCTGCCTCTGCTGGCCGCTTGAAGGATTGCAGTGCTTGATAGATCTTGAAGATAACACAGTCAGATGCAGTGCAGTATTTCACAGTGGAACATTTTTTTAAAAAAATACATTTTAATTGATTTCAGAGAGAGGAAGGGAGAGGAGAACGAGATTGAAACATCAGTGATGAGAGAGAATCATTGGTCTGCTGCCTCCTGCACGCCCCACACTGGGGATCAAGCCCACAACCTGGGGATGTACCCTGACTGGGAATCAAACCGTCACCTGGTTCATAGGTCGACTATTAACTACTGAGCCACGTGGGCCAGGCCCACAATGGAACATTTTAAATTCAGTGATTTTTTGTTTTGTGTTTCCATCATTTGTTTTGGGAGAATATATTACTCTGCCTGTGTCCAGTTAGCTCAGTTCATGTGTGAGCTTGCTGCTTTACCACATGAGAACATGGGTGATCTTTCTTCACTTGGTGGCAGCATACCAAACTACAGATCCTGCTCTTTGGCCTTGGAACAGTTTGTGTATGTTTTAAATGTGGAGCCTTAATCAAAGAGTGGGTGAACGAACAGGAGTGTTGCGGGGGCGGGGGGGGGTGTCATTATTTCATCGCTTTATTCGCTTTATCCCTGATGTGTTCCAGGTTGCAGTGTATCAAAAGAGTGAGAAGGAGAAGGAGAAGAAGAGGGGGAGTAGAGGAAAGGAGAAGGAGGTGAGGAACAGGTAGAGGATGCAGCTCTGATGGCAATTATTAACTTTGTTTCTGAGCTATCGGAGACTAGCCACACCCTGGTACTTAAAAAAAAAGAAATGAAATTTTAAAATAACAAAAATTTATAGTTGTCTAACCCAGCATCAAATCTAGCCTTCTCCTGATTTCCAGCTTGGCACATTACTACCTAGACTTTAAAGACTAGATTTTCCAGTCTCCATTGGCAATTTCTGGCCAATGAGAGATGTAAACTAAATTACTGTGTGCTGTAATTTAATGAAGCCTTCTTAAAGGGGAAGGATGAGCCTTTTTCTTCCTTTCTTACTCGGTTCTGCTTCCTGGAATGCCGTTGTAATGCTGGAGTTCCAGCAACCACATTGGACTATAGATAGAATCCAAGTGTTGAGGATGCCAAAGCGGAGAGATGAGTGCCTGAGTCTTAATGAATATGGAGCTGCCATCCCAGCCCATCTCCCTGCAGACAGCTTTATTTGAGAGAAAAATACAAGTCACTATTAATTATGTTTTATTTGTGCAGCTGAACCCAATATTAAGTCACATAGAGATTCCAGGCGAGCTGGCTTAGATGGTGAGAGCAAAAGTCAAAGAGCGTCCTTGATAGCAGATGCCATAGCTGAATTCTTAATGAGCATGGACTTTAGATTCAGCTAGACCCAGGTTTTAAAGTCACCCTGGGTGTGACATCCCTGCTCCAGTTAACCATGGCCTTCAACTGATTATCCTCTCAAGTGTCAATTTCTTCATTTGCAAATTAGAATAATAATTTATACCTATAGGCTATTCATAAGTATTAGATACCATAGTTATAAGGTATTTTCTTTAGTACCTAGCACATTGTATGTATAAGTGGTGGCTACTTGTGTGTGTTTGTTTATGTGTGTGTGTGCATTCTCTCCAGCTGGACTATAATCTTGAAGGCAGAGACCAGATCTTATAATTTTTTATGTGAAATATATGGTAGATGCTCAGTATTGTTATTGAAAAGCAGAATTTTATAGGGTAAGCATATTTTTTCCTCCATGAGAGAGATTACCAGGCCTATGGTCCTTCTCTGTCTCCTGTGGCTGCAAATGATATAACGAGGCAGAGAGGGAAAG
>NW_006283442.1:711949-746728 GCF_000327345.1 Myotis davidii
GGATGCTTGGCTCAGAGGCGCACACATTGCCGGCCACTCCTGGGTGAGCCCTCCTCCTGCCTAGGTGTGAACTGAGCCCTGAGCACCCAATACAGTGAGCAGAGACGGTGTGCTGTGGAATAAAACATAAACAAACAAATAAAATGAGCACTAAAAAACAAAGTGGTTTGTCACCCACAGAACACCTCTACATAAAAGAGCTTCCTGAGTATTATTCCATTGTATATACATACCACATCTTCTTTATCCATTCATCCATCAATGATACTGTTGTAGATAATGCCAAAAGATGAAATATTTCCATTTGTGACAACATGGATGAATCTTGAGAGTATTACGTTAAGTGAAGTAAGTCAGATGGAAAAAGGTCAAAAGCTGATGATTTCACTCATATGTGGGGCATGAAACAATTGAAGAAACAAAGCAAAACAAAAACAAACTCATATGCAACAGATTAGAGGTTACCTGAGGGGAAATGGGGTAGGGAGAAGATGAAATGGGTAAATGCATGTGACAGATGATAATTAGGCTTCTGGTGGTGAACACACGAATGCATATACAGATGTAGAATTATAATGTTGTACAACTGAAATATATCTAATGTCATTAACCAATGCTACCTTTAAAAAAATGAAGAAGTTCCTTCATCAGAACCCTCCCAGTGCCTGTAACGCACTGTCAGTTATATGTCATACTGGCCTGAGTGGGTATCAGGCAGCCACGATGAACTATCTCCTCCTAGCAGGAGTGAACTCATGAGATCCCACACATTCACATCTCAGCTCTCAGAGGGACCACAGCCCTCACCCCAGGAGCCACCCCTGCCTCTTCTGCCCCTTGTCATGTCCTCTCTGTGGCTGACTCATAGCATTGTCTGTCCTCAGGATTACTTGTGAGGATCAGGAGACAAGCCACCTTGGCGGGCTTCCACTTCTAGAAATCCACCTTGGCTGATCTGATAATACACTGGGAAGGTCTTGGAAAGCACTAATGATCCCCCCCGCCCCCCCCCTTCCTTATTATTTCTATATTCCTCGTTTTGTAAATCCCACATTATTTTGATCTGACTCAACTAATGTCATAGTCCATTCCACATAACTTACTAACCCATACCAACAAAACCAGTTAGAGCTGTCAGAGGAGTGTGGCTTATCGGCTCCTTCTCCTCACTTCTAAGTGAGTTCTTTCCAGCCTGCTGGCGCTTAATGGAAGAGTAACTACAAGTGCTCACTGGGAGCCCACATGGGCCCTTCCCTGCCCTCTAGCTTCCTGTTTTCCAGCACCTGCTTCCTTCCTTAGCTCTGAGGGGACCTCTGTATACGGGCGGGTGGACATGAAGTATATGCTGGAGGTTGAGGACGATAACCTAGTTTATTTTCTTTCAGCCAAGAATCCTCATTTTCCTGAGCATCTTCGTGAGAGTAGAAATGTGTACTCAGGTTCTGCAGGGGGGCGGGGCGGGGAGGGGGAGATAAATGTGAACTGTCATTGAAGTATTGTTTGTGTGTGATCCCGAACTTCGTGGCATGCCTGGAAGCCAGGAGGCCAGTGCCACCACCTGCTCCATGCCTGGCCATGGCCAGGACTCAGAGCAGTGAGTGCTGAATTAGCAAAAGGTGTGGAAGAGTCCTCAGGCTCCTCCAAGGGCAGCCCTAACTCATCAGTCAGCTGTCCCAGTCCCAGCCCCAGTGTCCAAGCTTCTAGTATGAGTTTTCAGACCTCAATGCGAGTCTAAATTAGAGTAAAGCGGATACCCCATCCCCATTTTAGCTTTTTCTTCCATAATTGGTGTGATCTGAAGGTGTCTAGGTGAATGGATATAAGAATAAAGAAAATAATTAGAAATGTTCATGCAAAAGGGAAAATGCAACTTTTACAGACTTCTCTGATCGTGGGTATATGATTCAGACTGGGCAGTGGAGGCCATGGAGCACAGCTTTGGGAGGTGCAGCTGCAGTGGAAGAGGTTGGGAGTGACGCTGGATGTTTCAGCGAGGGCCGTCTTCTTACATAAACCCGTCACCTGAGCATGGCGGCCTAGTGCAGACCTAGCAAGGATCAAAAGACAGCAGAACGTAAGTTATATGGAAATGTTCCAAGACCGCCTGTAAAGACAAAGGTATGAATAATGATTTCTTAGCAGAGGCCATAAAATAGCTGCAGAGGCAAAATAGTCTCATTTTCTGCTAGGAGTCTCATTGGGCCAAAAGCAGAGCATCTAAATATACTCTTGCCATGGATTACTGGGAGTCCCAGCTCTCAGAAAGAAAGGGAGCAGCATAGAGACCGCCATGCTGGACCTGATTCTGAGCAAGAAGGACTAGCTGGAGGGAGGACACTGTGGAGGAGAGTGGCCAGTCCTAGGGTTCCTACTCACAAAAGCAGAAACTGCTGCATATAACACAGCCCGCTGATGTCAGGAAAAGATGTTTCAGAAAGTGCAGAGAAGAGAACGGTCTTGTGATTCCAGGAGAGTCTCTGAAAGGGAAGCTGGTTCAGGGAGAGCAGGATGAGCAGAGGCTGGAGGAGAATGCTGAGACGGCAGTGGGCTCCTGCAGTGACCAGGGCTAGAAGGAGAGCGGGGAGGCCTGCAGACCAGACTTAGTACAACAGATATGCTGACAGAGGAATTGAACAAATACATTTACAATATTTGTCCATTTTTAAGGGTGAAAGTCTGTCTTGACTAATTTTATCTGAAGTAGGAGAAGAGCCTCCTAATGTAGTCTTAGAGCTTTTGACAGTGATTCCACTGACACATGGAACATTTATAGGGACCAAAGAAATCAAACATTCTGATTTTCTAAAGTCCAGAGGCTCTAGAAGAGTAAGCTTGATGTTACTCTCTGGCAAATTCTTAGAATAGATTCCTAAAAAGAGGCATTGTGTGCTTTAGAAAGAAATCAGTAATTTTAGGAACATCAAATTAACTCGATTTTCTGTTTTTGTGGGGTTACTAGGCTTGTCTCACAAGTATACTTAAGATAGTGTTCATTTAAATGAGGCCTTTAGGATCATCTATCATGATTTCTTCCTGACAAATATTGAGAAAGAGGTTTTTATTGGCCAACTCTGATCAAAGAATGTGGCTTAACAGGTTGATGTCAGCTTGGAGAGAGGTCTCCATTTCAATACCATGGGACTAAGGCCTACTCACCATGTCTACCATTGAAACTGAAAAAAGGAAACTTAGCAAATTTGTTTAAGACACAAAGTTGGGATAGATGACTAAGGTCATGTATAGAAAACAATATTTACAAAATTCATTTTAGCTCCTTACTTAACAAGCATATTTAATATGCTTCCTAAGAACTTCCACATAAAATACCCATAAACATAACAACATGTTTAAAGTTGACAATCGCATTATAAATTATGGAGCAGTGAAGAGCATACATCAAAGAACAAATGGAATGATGGATTGAGAGTCACATTCCTGGCCTGCATTCCACATGGCTACCAGCTGATAGCCCACAATGAACTGGATTGTTAAATAAGATGTAATTCAGACGGAAAGGTCTTAATAAAGACATATTAAGATATGCAAGGGCTCAGCAATAAGCCATTCAAGTTGTTACTCCTGAGACAGTAAATCAATTAACACTAATGTTCCAGGTGACTGAAATGCATTGAAATCCAGGGCTCTGGGACAGTATAAAATGGACCAGTGCTGAGCTTGGAACCAATTAAATAGAGCGAGGGTATAATAGTTAAGAGCACCTGCCCTAGGATCAGAGAGACGAGTAAATGAATCACAGCTCTGCTTCTTGCTAATTATTGGACTGCACAGGAGTTATGTAACCTTTTTGAACCTCACTGGAAAAGTGGGATTTCTATAATGATTAAGTAAAAAAACAAATGTAGGTAAAGTGCTTGATGTGATTCCTGACACACAGCAAGTGCCCATATATTATAGCTCTTATTGATCCTGTTAATATTATTAATAAAAATAACTATGTTAACTGTGGTTATAAAATAGAAAAATAGAATTTATTTAAAAAACACCTTTTTAAAAAAATATTTTTTATTGATTTTTTTTTACTTGACCAGAATCGAACTTGGGACCCTTGAGTCCACAGGCCGATGCTCTATCCACTGAACCAAACCAGTTAGGGCTAAAAAGTACTTTTTTGATAAATACTTATATGATAAGAAACTGCATATGTAACATGATTAAATTAACAATGACAAGGAAAATAGTGGGTGCTAGAAGAAAGCTGGTATTACGTGTATTTAATAAACTAAATATACTTGTCCTAATGAGGTGAGACAGAGTTTTATTTTAGACTTCTTAATTTATAGAAATATCAAAAATTAAATACATGAGACTATATGACAAAATTTAAATTTAACTGAAAGACATAGAAGAGCAGTTTGAATAAATAGAAACAATCATATTTCTATAGGGAAGACTGAACATTATGAAGATGTCACATCTTTCCAAATTAATTCATAACTTTAATTCCAATCAATATCCCAGAGTATTTTGGGAGGAGAGGGGAAGATGGAGGGTACTTGACAAAGTAATTCTAGAATTTATCTGGGAAAATAACAGCTAGAATTTATTAAGAAAAACAGGTAAAGAACACTACAGAGGAAATAATCCTCTTCTATATAAAAACATGAAGTATAGGTAATGGAATCCACAGGTCGAGCAGTGAAACAAAACAGCTAGGAAACAAACTCTAGTAATGATATTGGCTGGTGTATAGAATAACGTTTTTGAAAAGAAATGTGTTCAGGATAGCCTGTGTGCAATAGTACCATTTTCAGAGAAGAAGGTTAAGAGCCCTAAATAGTGGGTCAGTTGAAAGGCAGAAGAAAATTTGCCTCATCCCACTGTGTACTAGAAAACAAAAATCTGCTCTCCCTTATGAAATCCGTTTAAAATCACCTCCAGTTCATGTATGGTAAATTTTTGAAAATTTTCTTAAAAAAATGAAACTAGGGTGTGTCTTATTTGGTTGCAACTATGGCCCTTGATAACCTTCTAGTATAATAAAAGAGACAGTTAAGTCCAGTGGAAGAAGGGTGAGGGAAAGTCTGGATTGTTAAGTATTTGGGAAAAAATTAACTTTACTTTCCTACCTTATATTTAGGCAAAAAAATACAGATGCATTAAAGAGTTAAATGCAAAATAATAAACCATAAAAATGGGAGTACATGAGTATTTAACTGCTCTCAGAATTAGAGAGGACTTTTAAAACATAAAAGTAATGAAAAAACACAAAGGGAAAGATTAAGAGATTCAACTCATAAAAACAAACATTTTAAAACATTTTAAAATATATTTTATTGATTTTTTTATAGAAAGGAAGGGAGAGGGATAGAGAGTTAGAAACATCGATGAGAGAGAAACTTCTATCAGCTGCCTCCTGCACACCTCTTACTGGGGATGTGCCCGCAACCAAGGTACATGCCCTTGACCGGAATCGAACCTGGGACCTTTCAGTCCACAGGCCAACGCTCTATCCACTGAGCCAAACTGGTTAGGACCATTTTTAACATTTTTAAAAAACATATTTTTATTAATTTCAGAGAAGAGAGGGAGAGAGAGAGATAGAAACATAATGATGAAAGAGAATCATTGATCAGCTGCCTCCTGCACACCCCACACCTCAGATCGAGCCCACAACCCCAGGCAGCACGTGCCCTTACTGGGAATCGAGCCATGACCTCCTGGTTCATAGGTTGACACTCAACCCCTGAGCCATGCTGGCTGGGCAAAAACATAAAATTTTTACACACAGAAAAATTATAGGAAACTTTGGAAGGCAAACACAAACTGGGAAAATATTTGTTTTTAAAAATGACAGATGCAGAATCAATATTTCTATTAGATAAGGAGATCTTAGAAACCAGTAAGGGAGACACTGGCAACCCCCATTAGAAAATTGGGCAAAGAACATGAACAGATTTGCTCACAAAAGGTAAACTAAACATTGGTCAATATATATTTTAAAAATAAGCCTCACTAGTGAAAGAGAAATGCAAATTGGAAGGAGATGCCATTTTCACTTATTAAATTGACAAAGATTTATTTTAAAAACATAATACATTAGTGAAAGGTGTGGTATATGGGCTGTCATATACTATGGTCAAATAGAAAAATATATAACCTTTCTGGAAACAACTTAGTAATATGCATCAGGTCTTTGAAATGTTTATACCTTTTTACCAATAATTTTTCTTCTAGGAGTTCTGGCTAAGAAAATAATTAGGTAAAGATTTATATTTATTTACAAAGATGTTCATGGCAACATTATGTATAGCAGCAAAAAACAAACAAAAAAACCCCACAAAACTTTAGAAATATCCTAACATCAAGGAGCATGTTTAAATAAATTATCATAATTCATGTGATGAGCTAAAAAAATTTATGTTTTTGAAGCTTCAAGTGAAAATGCTCATTTTTTGTTAATAGTAGGATATAAAACATATAATCAGCATAATAAAGTTTAAAAGGAAAATAAATAGGCATAATATCACATTTTTTTTACAGTATAAAAATAAATTAAGAGTCTATGAAAAAAGGTTCTGGACCCAATCTAGTGGAATAAGTTTATTATTAGAAGTGTAAAATTCTGTGCTCAGGCCAAAAATAGAAATGGAAGAAGACTGACCTAACTATTGCGTTTTATTAAAAAACCAGGGGCCTTTAGTTGTCTACAGGCTGGGTGATGGGAGTGTAACCAAAGCAGCCCTGGGTGGCCTTCCTGTTGTCTGTGGTGTCCAGGGGAGAGGCAGCAGTCCCCTGTGCCCGTGCAGGTCAGAGCACATCTTGGGCATTGTTGTGCATGTTTCTAGGGGATCAAGGAGGCTCCTCATCTCAGCTTGGTCACATCTAGTGAGGGAGGCCAGGGGAGCCATCTGAAAACCCTGTCATATAAGACCTGTGTGGGACTGAGGGACGTTTCACCTGCAGGGAGAAGATTTAGGGGCAGCAGCATAATAGCTGATTTCAATGACCTGAAGGGCTGTCACCAGGAAGAAAAATGTGGCTAAATCTGAGTGGCTTCAGGATCAGAACTAGTTCTTGGGTAGGATGTAAAAGGAGGCAGACTTTAGAACATGCAAGGTTTGGTTTCTAACAATTAGATGTATTAACAAACCAGGGTTCATCTTGAAAAGTGGTGTCTCACCAGGACACAGAGCAGAGGCTGAGAGGCCCCGTGGAAGGAGAGATAATGAGAGGCTGCTGGGGCGGGCAGAAGACCCCGCTGCCACAGCCTGCAGTTAGGCAGAAAAAATGAAGGTTGCACAGATTCTCAGGCCTGTGCTTCTCAGCACTTGCTGTGCAACAGAGTCACCTGATGAGCTTGTGGGGGAAAAACAAAGAGATTGCAGGGCTCCAACCCCCGTTTCTGATTCAGCAGGTGGGCCTGACAATCTGCATTTCTAACAAGCTCCTAATGATGCTTTTGCTGCTGGTCCAGGGACTACACTTTGAGAACCACTAATTTAGTTCAATAGAAACAAATATGGAGGTTTTATTGAGCCTATAGCTCATCAGATATTTTCCCAGTTTGTGTTTGCTTTCTACAGAAAGCCCAGAAACAATATATGGCATATGGCAGACACATGCTAAGTAATAACTGACTTTCTTGTCTACTGGCATTGGACTACACTGTTGAAATTTGTGGAATTCAATTACAGGCTGTTCAGAGGTCTGGATGAGCTCACATTTCTACCCGGATGATAGAACAGGCCTATCAGCAGATCAAATAGATTGATGCTGATCATTAAAAGTCTCCAAGGGAAGCAGGTGGGGAAGATCATTGCCACAGACATTTATGAAGGAATATAGTATTGGTCTTGGGCTTTAAGATGGACCACAATTAAAGTTGTGTTGTGTGGTTGTTTTTTTTTGGGGGGGGCGGGGGTGTTATTTTGTTGGTGGGTTGGCCGTTTATTGTTTGTTCTTTGACCTAGAAGGAAGCCTTCCTCAGTTAAACACCTTGCTGTGATTACAATAGTTTATGACATAGAATACCAAAGACAGGTCTCAAAACTTTGATGATGGCCTCGGTGTGAGTAACTCTAATGAAGATGCCCACCTCTTGTGATTGTCTCAATTCAAAGTGATCCTCATTTATTTGAATCTTTAGCTAATTGGTTTAGGAAGAAACTGCCTCCCCCACCACCCTCTCCCAGCCTCTTGCCTGTGAGCAAACTGTGAGCTTAACACTCTCTGGAGTCAGTTGCCATGGAGCTGGGGAGAAATCTGGTTCCTATAGCAACATCAGGTTGACTAGTTTCACCTTATGTCATAGACAGATCTCAAGCAGTGGTATTTGATCTCCAGTTCATCTGGGAGAGATGGGCATATGTAGTCCTGAAAAATGTTCCATTTTCCTACCTACCATCCACCTAGTCCTTCCTGCCTGCCCTCCACTCCCCCATTTCACCAAAATTAATAACAGTAATAATTTCACACACCCTTTCCTTAAGCCACAAAAAGAAATCAAAGTATTACTTTAATGTCTATCAGATTAAGGTGTAGTTTGGAGGGTCAATTCCTATTATCCCCCTTTTCAAGGCCAATTTCCTTTTCCACCCATCAGCCTGCCATCCCTCTAAGCCTATCCACCAGGCCTGCAGGCTGTTGGGGAGATGTCCTCTCAGCCATAGAGATCCCTGGCCTGAGTCCTGTCGGTGGTGGCAGCTCTGAGCAGGCCTCAGAGGGCAGGCCTTTTCTGCATGAAGCTCCACTCCAGAAGTTTATCAGCAACATTAACAAATCGGTGGGGGAGCAGCCCCAGGAGAGACCATCCTGCCTCATCTCCAAAGAAAAAAAATCTGTTTTCAGCCAGTCTGTGTTTTAAATAGGGAGCTGGCCTGCAGTTCTGGGGAACATTCATGACCTGGGCCTGTGGAAGGCAACATGGGATGTTTACCCAGCTAATTTCTAACAGTAAAAGTCCATAGGCTTTTAAACATCTCATTGAAGGAGGGCCCGAGATTTCCCATAACCATTTATTTGAGTGCCTTACAGGTTAGCTTATGGAAAACATTCCTGCAGGCTGTTGGGGAGATGTCCTCATCTTACTTGCATATCACCATGCATTCATGCAGCAAATGTCCATTGAGCATCTACATGCCCAGTTCTGTTCTAGACATGGAGATACAGCTTTGAAGAGCACCAATAGGTATCGTCTCTCTTGGCATCTACATTCTAGTGGGGAGACAGACCATAAACAAAGAAAGGAAAATATCAGGATTGTGAAAAGTGCTATTCTGGACATAAAATAGGGTGACTATCATGATAGAGAGAAAATGGGGTCTGCAAATTGAGTGGTTGGGAAGAGGTCCTTGGAGGTGACCTTGAGACCTGATTGCAGGAAGGAGCCCTAGGACAGCTGCAGAGACTGGAGGAGGATTGTGGAGTGTTCTGAGTGGAGGGAGCGCAAGGAGTGGTGGGAGTGGAACCAGGGGCCACATGGGTAGGGTTCGTCAGCCATGGGAAGAGATTGGATTTAAGTGAAACCTATGGAAACCATTGAGAGTATTACAGCAGGGACAGAATCAGATTCATATTTTCAAAATTGCTTCAGCTGCCTCTTAACGCTCTTGATGTCCATCTCCTTGCTTTCCAATGGTGGTAATGAAGGAAAGCCACTTGCTGCCCTCCATATGCTTGAACATGATCTGTGAGTTAAACTCAGGCTCAATAAATTCAGTCCCATCATTATTCCCTGTGGATGCTAAACTTTGTTATGCCAGCCTTCCAGGGGCATCCTAAATTCCTTTTCCACAGAATTTTGGAGCCAACATGGTCCTCAGAGATTACAAACAAGGAACCCCAGTCACTAGGGGGCTAAAGGGGCCTGGCCTGGCCAACATCACCCAGCTAGTTAGGGCTGAGCCTCTGGGAGCAGAACCTTCTCATGTGTGTTCATGTATCACTTGTGTCTGTTTTCTCCTTTTCTGCTTAGTCTTCTCCACCTTCCTCCAGGGCCTGCTGCTCTTCCTTAGTGTGCTAGAACTTTCTGGAATTGGGATGTTGATTGCAGTATATGGGAAGTTTGCCCATCATTTTTGGTGACACTGAGCTTTTTATTGTGGTAACAGTCATTGTTTTTACCCCTTTCTACTTTCAAGTTATGTGTGGCTCCCATTGGAGTCCTCCTAAATGTGCCATGCCTTCCAGAGCCTCACATATTTTCCTGACTGGGAACTGGGTGGTGTTGTTTGTTCATTGACAACTCTGTGCAACAGGACCACGTGCCAGGGAGACTACAGGGACATGGCCTTCCAGGCAACTGGCCCTCCGCCGCTCACAGTAGCACAGCACAGCCCACAACCTGCAGTCTGATCTGGAGCGGCTGTAGGGCGGGTGGCGGGGGATTCAGCCAGGGCTGGTCTTCCCACTCCTGGGCCTTGACAGAATGGTCAGAGCCCACTCCAGCTCACACCTACATGTAGTTTCCCACCCCCACGGTTTGTCTTCCCCCTTCCTTGGTCCACTGTAGAGCGAGCTCCTTAGCCATTCATTTAACAGTCAGACAATACTAATAACAGGTAATAACCACAGCTGCAAGAATGACACATTAACATTCGGTGACACCCAAACCTCGTCCCATCAACATTAGCTCTGCTGCATCCAACCAGCACAGTTGGGAAAGCAAACAGCAAGGTTGAAACTGATTCCTTTAGTCTCCAAGCTGATTCCGTTAGTTATCCACCAGGAGCTGGTCTCGAGCACTGAGTGGTTCCACATGGGACCTGAGGCAGGAGAGCCTAGGAGTGCAGCATTGTTCAGGAATCAGGCAATAACAATATTAAAGTGCTTTCAATGGCAAGATATGCTTCAATCTTTACAGAGACTTTTGAACATAAGATTATTAGTCCATTTTTCAGATGGGTAACTGAAACTGAGAGAGAATAAATGATTCATCCCAGGTCACTTGGCTGAAGAAAACCTGCTCCAAGGCTCACTTCTCACATCTGCCCTCCTAGGAGCTCTGGGCCACAGCTGTGCAGAGCAGCCAGCTAGGAAATAGCCCAGCTGAGAGGCTGCAGAAGAAGGGACAGTGTCCCTCCCCCCCCTCAGCCACCTCAGCAGGCCTAGGTAGGGTTTAGTTTGGGAAGTCCTGATGACAATACTTCCCCATGTTGTGGGTTGGGGTCTGGCCAGTTCTTTAAGCAAGGCATCTGCCATACACAGACTAAGTCTCAGCTTTCTTACTACAAAGTGAAAGAATTGGACTAGTCACATGCACTGATATTCTACAATTTAGAAAGCTCTTCACTGATGATCAGATGTTTGCTCTTGGATGAATTATCACCTCTGGGTTTTTCCCACCCCTGTGTCTCTCCTCTCCATACATCACACTGTAAGGATGCTATTTATTAATATTACTAGAGGCCCAGTACACAAATTCATGCACCAGTGGGGTCCCTTGGCCTGGCCTGTGGAATCAGGCTGAAACTGGCTCTGCAACATCTCCCGAGGGGTCCTGGAATGTGAGAGGGTGCAGGACAGGCCGAGGGACCCCACCAGTGCACAATCAGGGCCGGGAAGGGACATGGGAGGTTGGCCAGCCGGGGAGGGACTGTGCAAGGGCTCCAGAGTGTGTCCAGCCCATCTCGCTCAATCCCAATCGGCCTAACCCCAGTAGCAAGATAACCTACTGGTCAGAGCGTCTGCCCTTGGTAGTCAGTGCACGTCATAGCGAATGGTCGACTGGTCGACTCTCTGCCCCCTGGTGGTCAGTGCTCATCATAGTGAGCGGTTGAGCAGCCTGAGCATATCATTAGCATATTATGCTTTGATTGAATGGATGACTGGGTGACCAGACACTTAGCGTATTAAGCTTTTATTATATAGGATTATTATTATTATTAAATTGGGTCCTTGCCTTAGTATGCTTTACTGTGAAGCTAGGGACAGTGACCCTCTGACAGTGGTGACCTCACTAGTGCAGAACCCATAGCCCTCTGGTGCTGCCTAATCCCATCAGTGACCCCAGGCTAACTGTGGTTCACAGTGGGAGATGACCCCCTGGACCACAGGAGTTGAGAACTGTCTTCTCTTCCCAGGTGAAAGCAGTCAGAATCTTCTCACATGGGAGGATTTTGAAAGAGTAAATCAGCCTTGAAACTGTCAGAGAAGAACCAAACCACCAAGCAAGCAAATGAGAAGGAATGGGTGGTGGGCAGGCAGGACCCTGTGCCACGCTCCAGTGCCTGGGCCTGGCACTAATGGGCATTGAATAAATATCGGTTGAATTCCTGATTGCTCAGGGAAAGGCAAGGCTGAGCCCCGTAAGTCTGGGCCTTGGGTGAGTGGTATTTGCCACAGAAGGCATGGTGCCATCCAGAGTGCTCTGGATTGTAACGGTCCAGGTTGGAGCCCTAGCTCTGGACCTGATGCGTGACTTTGGGCAAGTCATTGAATTATGAGCCTTGGTTTGTGAGGACAAGCACCCCTTCTCCTCGGGCGTATTGCAAGTCCATACAAGATGTGCCTGAGCTTGGGAAGGGGGAGGAAAGAGAGCAGGGGTGAGGTCTTACCTACCTTTGCATCCCCACCTGGCACAGACCAGCCCTTACCAGGTTCTCAGCAGAAAAGGTTGGTGGATAGATGAATAGAAGGAGGGACAGATGGACAGATAAATGGACAAGGAATGTTCTGGGAGCTGCAGAAGATGAAGTTCACTTTCCTTGAAAGGGTTTTCTTGTCTCTCTGTAAAGGCCAGGGGAGGTGCCTATTGTCTATTTCTGCCCAAAGACCATCTCCCTTTGGGAGAAGTGGGTAGGGCTGGCCCAGCCCAGAGACACTGGGCACTAGGCTTTACCTGGGAAACTGCTACTCTGGGTAAGTGATCCTTCATCTCACCAGAGGAGTGTGTTGTAGTTACACCTTTTTGTATAGCACCTGCCCCCGGCTGCTCGACAGAGAGGGGTGGAAGGTGGCCGGCAGAGAGCAGAGCTGTGGAGCCAGCACAGAGCATGCTCTCTGCCTGCCTGCCTGCCTGGAGATGGATGATGATAATCACAGAGGATAATCTGGCCTTTTCTGCGGGGCACACCTGCTGCTGCTGTTGTCACCTTCTGTGCTGCTGCCATGCGCATGGTGGAGCCTGCATCTTGGCAACCCAGGGTAATAATTAGGGATGGGGCAACTCCCCAGCTGGGGAAGTGGGGGCTGCTGGGACCTAGTCAATAAGTGGAGAAATTACATGGGCTGTCCTGGGAACCCACAGTTAGCATTTCAGCTTCAGCGTCAGCTGTGGGCTTCACCCAAGAAGCAGGGCCCTGGTGAAGGTTTGGTGCCACCCCCCCTCCTGTTTGTGAGTACAGTTTATTCCAGTGAGGTTGGAGCCTCTGAGATATGATGCTGTCGTGCCCAAGGCTCAGGGAGCCAGGCCAGGGCTTTCAAGGTGTCCCATGCAGTGTGAGGACAAACAGTATGGCAGGAGACAGATGAGCCTGGCCCCAGCCCCAGACCCACTCATGCCTCCTGCACGGCCCAGCCCACAGGAACTTACCTCCCAGCCAGGCCTCACCCAGTGCCCTCTGACTATGCTCCCCAGACCATCAGCATGTGTAGTGGGCCCCGAATTCAGAGTGAATTAGGGTTTCATTTCGTTTACTGTCAGTACTGTTCAAACTGACATTTTGGTCATGGGGAGACAATGAGGAAATACAGACAAAATCAACCACAGATGCTGTATGCTGACCATGCCCTGTGTCTTTGTCTCATGTAACCTGCAGTGCACCCTGGAAAGACAGTGTGTATTGTCTCCTGTACATCTGAGTAAAGGGAGCCACAGACATTTCATGGCTGGTCCACATTCACTCTGTTACTGTGGAGGAGATAGGATGCACACTCGAGTGTGCCTGACTCCTGGACCTCTCTGTTTCTCCGTGCTGCCCTGCAGACAGGGCCAGCAGCTCCCTGCATCACACTGCGGAATTTCACATGTGGAAAACCCCGAGAAAGAAAGCCGTCCTGAGGCCTCCACATGAGCTTTCGAGCTTAAAAGCTGAGTGAAGTGCACTTGCCAAGGAACTGGTGTCCGCCGAGCAGCGGCTGGCAGGGGAGTGGCGTCCTCCTCAGGGCTGGTATAACCTCTACTCAGCTGGAGTGACTTGCCCTTTTTTGGATTTTAGTTTCTTTCTGTAATGATGGTGACAAAAGAAGTAATACAACTAATGATCACAAGAGGGTTACTAACTGCTTGGGAATGAGTGAAGCAGTGGGTCTTGGGAATGGATTCCAGAGGTAGAAACAGCCTCAAGAAGGCAAGTTGGGAAACTAGAAGTCAGCTTGCAAGGAGGGATGTGTCCCAAGGACTGGCTGGGCCCCACGTGAGGAGTGGTTTGAATGCATTGTGCCCAGGTGGGTGGACAGAGTGAGCCACCTCTATGGCCTCTCCAACCTTTAGGCTTTTAAAATTATTTCTTTATCAGAACCCCCCTTACCCTCCCTCCCCCACCGCCCGCCAGGGCTGGACGATGCCTCCCACAAAACTACCCATCTTTATTACCCATGATCCCTCAAGCCATCAAACGTAGGCACATCTGTGTCAACCAGTGTATCCATGGACATGCCAAGGTAGGTGGTGGGAGCTATCTGCCCTGGGTGGGCAGTAAGTGGGCACATTGTCTGTGGAGAATTTTAAAATGACAATACAACTGACATAAGTCGGTCTGCTTTCTATTACCATCCTGCCCTGGCAATGCTAAACAACACCAGTGATAAAAGACCCCTCCCCAAGGGCAGGCAGCGCGTCCCCACCACCCCTGTGAGTGTTCTAGGATCTACATTTCCCTGTCAGCTGTTTGGCTGTCCTCGGAGTTTTTTTGTTTTGTTTTGTTTTGTTTCATTTTAGCCAACAGGCCACAACAGTCTGTTTCATTTGTCTTCCTGGTCAATCCCCTATTTACTACACAATTTGAGGTTTTTTGTGGCTGTATTTAGGCAACTACCTCACGAATGGTGGGAAACCCCAGGAGTGGAGGGAGCCAGGAAGGAAAATACTACATTATTCCTTTTGTTGTTTACTTATAAATGTCACAGAAATATTTCCATTCATTTTGGGTTTTTGCAAAGTGCTTTTTTTAACCAAGGCCTAAATCCAGGGCTTGTCTTGGCAGTGCCCCTTTAAGCAGCGCTGAGGGGGACGGCGCAGCGGGGACGCCATGCCGCAGAGGTACTTCTACTGTACAATTTGCCAGTCCTGACTGGTAAATTACTGTGCGTCCTCCACGAGCTCTGACACACAATACAATTTGTCCGTGTAACAGTGATGATAGGCTGTCCTGGGCTCATAATCACGGACACTTTATTTAGCTCCCTCGGGCTTTTAGAGAAATCTTAAGTAACCGTTCACATCCCCTTATCAGTTTTCTCTTCCACAGTTTAGCACAAGTGGAAAAAGCTTTTAACCTTGAGAATTTTACTCACATGGGGCTGGGGGTGAGGAAGAAGATGTGTTGTTCAAAGTGTAAGGAGGTGGGAGGATCCTGACACCCTAGGCTAGGATGCTTTTTCTTGGCCTCATAGGGGTGTGAGATTGTCTGGGTCCTAGAGATTGTCCAGTCCACCCTTCATTTTACTGGCGAGCTTTCAGTAATGATGATGACAAAAGAAGGAATACAACTAATGATCACAAGAGGGTTACTAGCAAGCAAACCCCAAGACAAGCAAACCCCAAGTTAAGTACCCAAGGTCACATGGCAGATCTGTAGCCCGTCCATCTGGAGGTGCGGTTGAGCTCCACTCACTCCCACCACGCCACCATGCTTTCGGTGGGCTTTGGGCCCCTGATTCCGTTCTCTGCCCTCTCCCCCCAGTACTCAAGTCAGTTTAAGCAGGTGTTTAACTCTGCCCGCATGGTTGAGCATGCCTTGCACACTTTTCTATGTCAGAGTTTTGGTGGTAGATTGTGTACTCATAGAAACAGGTGTCATTTCTTTTTCTGTGTAAATTGCTGTGTGTAGCATCTGTGTAGTCTAATCCTTCTTGCTGCAAAACAGGCTTGGCACGCACATGCCACTCTGGGGAGTTGGTTTTGAAGCCTTACACATGAAGCTGCCTCTTGCTTTCTAGGTACCGTGCAATTTGGGCAGCTGAAAAGCAGGACCTGGACAATGGTCTTGTGATTCAAATATAGTTTCCAAAAGATGGGACCAACCGTGAGAGGGCATGCTAGCATTTAGTCCATGCATCCTGAGGGTACCAACCAGGACGGCATTCACTTGTTCTCTGTCTGGTTACAATAGCTGAGTTTTTCACGTCCCTGGAAGCCTTTTCTAATAAACTGGTCCCCTCGTGAGATTGCAGATGTTTTCCCCTTCCCTTTTAATCCCCGCAGAACTAACACACAAGCCATTTGGGGCAGCTTTGGACACGTCCTCCTGTTCCAATGAGGTGGGACACCCTGTCCTCAGGCCCTCATCATTCCAGCTGACTGAGTGCCTTGGGTGGGCCTCAGGGGGCTCCCCCACTGAGGAACTCTCTCACAGCGGCCTCGCCTGCCGGGCTCATCAGCCCCAAGGAAAGACACTTCCCCTTTTCTTTCAAGAAAAGCCCTTGCCGGAGAGGGATTTGTCCGACTGGGTATCACCAAGGTTTGTTCTGGGCTGAAAGCTGGCAAGAAAGGGCTCTGCCAGTGAACAACCTTAGAGTTAAAGACATAATAGTACTAATTAAGTTGCCCAGACCCATGCTCTCTGCATTCATTATTTGGATAGAGATAAAGCCTTAAATAACAGGGCTGGCCTCTGGGAGCCCCTCTCTGGGGGGAGGGGGGCAGTGTCCTCATTACGGCAAGTAAGATGGATGGTGTTCTCTGCCTGTGGCATCTTCCAAGGACAGCCTCGCAGAGGGGCAGCTTCCTCCAGAGCCAGGCCTGTGTCCTTGGATGTGTGCTTTCTCCTGGCTGAATATGGGAGGGGAAGGGGGCTGAGGCACGTGGACGAAGAGGAGCAATTTCCAGTGACTTGGCCGTCTGCCGTGCTGAGCCTGTGCAGACCATGCAGTCGCAGCCCTCGCTGGCTGTGGGAAGGTCCCCAGCTTCTCTGTCCCAGCTCTGTGCTGTATGAATAAGGGAATGTGAGGTAGGTAAAAATTCCTTAACCTGGACAGGCTTCAAAGAGTCCTCGAAGTTCTTAAAACTAAGGACTGCAGAATGAGAATGTATGTGGACAGTTTTCAGGAATTAAAAGGCCGTTGCTTGCATCTGATTCTCAAAGAGGCCCCTGAACCAAAGGTTAAGGGCCACTGAAGGAGGTGCTCCTCAAGGATTCATCTCATTCTTCCAGACCTAAAGCCTCGGGGTCATGGAGATGGGTGATGGACCCTTCGGTTAAATGCCCCAAAACTAACTGCTTTAAAGCAATTGACCACGTAGCCTCCCAGTAATGCTCCCCAATGGAGTGGCTCTGGTGTCCAACAACTCTGGGAAGCTGGCTTCTCTTCCCAGGTTATCCTCAATGCAAGCCTCCAGGACAATGTATCAATTCTGGGGTCCCTGATTCCTCCTGTTGGACAGAGTAGTGGTTTCCTGTAATACAGAACGAAGCCCTTCTCTCCAAGGTCACCAACCTAATTCCTCCATCATCGCTAGCATCCCTGTCCTATAGCTTTCTCTCAGGTAGGCTCGTCTGCAGAGCAATCGACAACATATCTCATTTGAAATTTTACTAATAGATTAGTAATAATGAGTTTGACTATGGGGAGGCTTGAGAAAAATCTCCCAGAGTACTTGAAGATACCCTGGGAGAAAATAGAAACAACTTTATTTGAGAATTGGAGCATCTGGGAAGATTCTGGGAGACTGATTCCCAGGGACTTTCCAAGACTTAGCAGCCCTCTCTTCCATCTCAGTTCTGCCTCCAGCCAAGTGCACACAGGTTCCTTCTCTTCTGTTTCCCAGGCCCTCCCATGCTGTAAACAAGTTTTTAACCTGGGCCCAAGGGTTGTACATAGAATCCCAGAGGCTCCATGAATTTGGATAGGAAATAATCAGATCTTTATTTTCACAGATTTCTTACTGAAATGTATAATGGTATTTCTTTGTGAATATGGGCACCAAGCCACAGTCATATTAGCAGGTTCTGTGACACTGTCCACCACTAAAACCACAGGTATTTTCCTATCACGTTGGGGTGGTTGCAGATACCTTGGAAGGGTTGTTTCTCTCACCACTACCTTGAAATTCTGGTGTCCTGATAGATTTTTTTTATTTACTACATTAACAAAGAAGCACATATATTTTCAGATTGCAAATTTGTCTTTTAAATATTTTTGGTAACTGTTTTCAACATAATTGGTTTTCTTTGCAATCCTTTATTTCCTTTTTAAAATGGTATTCTCAGAAGAGATGCTTAAGGTGTCCAGAGCACAAAAGGTTCCAATGGACAGTTCACTTTCAATCCTGTGCTGCTTATGTCTGCTTCATATGATGGGTCAAACCCTGAGCTTATATGAGTGTCGGATGGGAGAGACAGAATTCAGGGAGTGGGCGCTTAGGAGCCAACCTTCTATGTTCTAAGAATTGAAACCAACCATATACCCTACAAGGAAAGGTTTCAAACTTGGCAAACCCCAGAATGATTTCGCCCTGGACACTGTTTACCACCTTTTTCATAAGAAAATAATCCATGAGTATTGAAAAGGAACTTGCATCAGTGTGGGGTTTAGAGCTCATTAAACTCCTCTCATCTATTCCTTAATCCCACCAGGGAGCCTCCGTCCTCATCACCTGCATCAGAGCTGGGTGCTGGGTTAGGCAGGGCTTGCCAGAGTCCTCCAGGATGTGTGTTTGTGTGTGTGTGTGTGTGTGTGGTGGTGGTGGTGGGGGGGAACGAGTGTCTCTACTGGTTAGATCATGAACTCTAGGGTCAGCTTTCACTAGTTTCCAGTTTGAGATGCAAGTCCCAGCACCATCACTAACTGTGACTTAGGCCAGTTGTTTAGTCTCTTTGTACCTCAGCTTTCCCACCCACAGAATGGGATGCTGGGCATTGAATTGTGCCTCACTTGTCATGAGCACTGAACACATGCAGCTATCACACTGTCAGAGTGGGCATCTCCTGCAGCATTTGGAAGGCTCAGGAAAGAAGGATGGATGGGAACAGTGGAGACTGAAGCAGGGAGTCTTGTGGCAACATTTAGTTTGGAACTTTCCTTTTACCTGCTCTTACTGTCAATTTCATCGTCACAGCTCCTAGGAGACAAGACACCAGGAATGTGCCCTTTGTCCTTGGTTTCCCAGGGATGGTACCTTCATGTCCAGTTGACTGAGGGGTCAGCTGTGACTCTGGAATAAACCCATGTAGTTATAAATAGAAGGCACAAATTCCCAGACGGAGAAGAGGGGAGTCAATGAGACATCAGAATAAGTTGGGGGTTGCCACTGCCTTGCCGGTAGTGATAATGTTAATAGCAATAGTCATCATCATAAGAAAGGATTTTGTGTCAGAGCCAGGGCAGGGAAAAGAGGCTTGTTCCCATGCCTTCCGGGGGAGAGTTAGATACTCAAACCACGTCAAAACAAGGAACCAAAAATACAGTGATGTACCCTTTGCCCCCGTGGCCATCACAGAAGCAAGACAGCCCACTGCAGAAGGAATGGGCCTAAGGGGCAGCAGAAGACAGGAAGCCAGGTTCTGAATTTATCTACTGGCTTTAATGTCCTCCTTTAATCACTTCAGAAGAGCTGTTAATGTGCAGGAAATCTAATTGATTAGCATTTCACCTCCTGGCTTCTCTTTCTGTCACAGGTGCTAATGAGCAGGGACATCACAGGTCTTTGGTGCAAGGTCCTTAAGAGGTCATGGGTTGCCACCCCTACCTGGGGGACCTCAGCTAAACCCCAGCAAACTGATAAGGACCTCTAGGCTTTGTAAAACTCTCAGATAAGTTACCTTTTTGGCCTCTTTTGATGGCACACCACACAGGGTAACAGCAGCACTAGGGACACTTAATTTCCCAGCTTACGTTCTCTTGCCTACGACCCTCTGCTTTTTCTGTTGGTGGTTGCCTTTCTGTAAGAGTTCTTCATATTCTCAAAGACGGTCATTAGGTCTGACTCCCACCATCTCTCCTCCAGCTGCACAACTGTGCATCTCTCACCCTGTCTGGGCAAGTCGTCTTTCTGACCCTAATCACTGGGCACAGTTCCAGGCAGTCTCCCAGCACCAGGCTGACCACTCCTTGCTTTATAATAGAAGGGGATGGTTCTCCTGTCTGATACACAGTCCTTTGTCCACCCCAGTCTCCCTCTCTTCTGTTGTGTGCATGCCCTCTGTTTTTCTTCTCTTGATAGACAGTCCTGCTCTGTTCCTCATCGGAGCAACAAGAGTGATAGGGAAGGGAAGCTAACGAAAAGTAAGCAACACGGCCAATCTGAACCTGGGTTACCAGCTTCTTGATGACTTAATTCTCACCTTGGCATCCTCTGGTGCCAGTGAGGGGCACTATGGAGACAGGCACACTCCAGAGCAGGGGCGTTTCTGAGGCCTGCAGAGACTCCTTTGCAGTCTGAACAAAGCCCACTCCTCACCTTAGCAAACACTTCCTACTTCTTGGTCCTTTGGAACTTACCGCCAAAGCATTTATTCAGAGGACATGCATGTGTCCTGTTCGGCTTTAATAGTCCCTGCTGGATGCCATCTGGAAAGGGGTCAGGGAATGATCGACTTCTGGCCTGGGAGCCAACCAACTGGGGAAAGAAATGAGATGGAGCATGAGACAAGCCGGTGCTCATTCTTGGGTTTGGAAATCGCTTCTGAGGTGCGAAGGCTTACAAGGTCACCATCTGGATTCCCAGAGCAAAGCGTTTTGACAGGTTGTAGGTTGAGTCAGATAGGAAGTTAAGAAAGTGAAAGCATGAGCAAATACCAATGTGATGGAGTCATCGTCTGCTGCTTGAACTCCCTCACTTTAGAGACCGGAAAGCTGGCCTGCCAGGCTCAACGGGGCTGGTTACAGCACGGGACCTGGACCGGGACTGTTAGTCTGAGTTTTCCGTCCTGCTCCCGCCTCTGTCTCTCCGAGAGAAGTGAACCTCCTCCCTGTTTCAGATACAAAAAAGAGAGAGACTATTTGATAATAACTTCCTCCGCTTCCTCAGTAGTCACATGTACCCACTCTTACCTTGTTCCCCAGGGCAGCTAGAACCTGGGAGCTGTGTTCCCTGGCTCCCCTCACACTGCCTCTCCCTCTTCACCCTCCCACCATAGCCTCCTTTTGCCTGGGAAATTGCAACAACCTCTTGACCAGCCTCTCTGCCTCCCTCTAGTCTTAATTCAGCTGCCATTCTATAGCTAGAGTTACCTTTCTAAAATGCAATCTTGATAAAATTACTTCTCCGCTTAAAAGTTTTAAAATCCTTCGATGGCCCCAGTTTTTTCTTAAGATAACTATCAAAGTCCTTAACATGGCCCCCAAAGCCGTGGTTCTTGCCTCCGGTGCATGTTAGCATCACCTGCAGATGATTTAAAAAGCACCTGGGCCGGGGCTCACGCTGGGGATCCCCAGCATCAGCGGGCGGCCAGTGCTGTGCTGCCACTGGCTCAGGAGAACCACTCGGTAAATCTTCAGGAATTTTGCAAGTGGTTTTTAAAAACAACTGTTATTAAAAATTGAATTATAGCTTACAGGTAAAAAGTCATATTTTAAAAAGGGCATAAATACTCAGAATTCCTCACTTCCTAATGATTTTACTATATTTTTGTGTTACCATTGCCCATGTTAACATAAGGAACATTCAAACCAGTGAAGAATTTTTTGTGAGTTTATTTGAGCCAAACTGTCAACAATTGCTGGGAAACAGAACAACGATTGAGATAATGCTCCAGAGAATGGCCGTTTTGCACCTTGTTTTATACATTACAATCAAAAGAGGAGAGATAGCTGTGTTACATGAAATCCATTGGTGATAGATTAGTGAGACAGGAAAAAGCCAGGTGAGGGGAAACCCCTGGGATTGATAAAAAGTAAAATGATAGACACATACGTCTTTCACTTAAGTGGGTGCAGGATCATTAATAGTCAACTCAATAACAATGAGGGGATTTGTGGTCTCTGCAGAGCAGTGCCTGTGCTTTGAGGGGTCTGGATAAAGGAAAATTACTTAGACAGTCCAATGATATGTTATCGTAGATGCAAAAAGACAATAGGCTCAGTTAAAGTAAAGATTGACCTTTGTTAGAGAAGATTCCGGCCTAGGCCATCACTACCTACCATAAACTGCTTTTTAATTTTAAAAATGTTTTAATTTCAGACCATCTTTTGTGGTTACTTTAGGTCTCTGAGTTTGCAAGGCCACCGCACAGGCCTTCCCCGAATTAGTCAGGTTAGCATGTGGCCCCTTTCCTCAATGACACTGATGGCCCCTTGGGATAGAAATACTGTAGAACAGCATGCTGCGTGCCTCCTCTCTACTCCGCCTTCACTGACTCTCACTGGCAGTTTGAAATCAGCCACCATGGGAGTGTTCATACCACGAGGGGGCCCTGATTTGTAGCATTTTACATTTAGAAATGTAAAAACATTTCTAAAACTGGGTGGGGCTCGGGTATTGACAGGATTTTTTCAAGGCTCCCCCAGTTGATCCTCACGAGCAGCCGGAGTTGAGAACCCCAGGGGGGACCTGGCTCCGCACTGCCCCTCCAGCCTGATCTCCAAGTGGACACCCTCCCCAGACTCCTTCTGTCCAGCCTCACACGACCATCTGTAGTGGCCCAAGTAGGTCATGTTATTTCTCATTTTGGTTTTTTTCCCTTGACACACTGCCTGGAACTCCTGTTGCTTCCTTGTCTGCCTGGCCAGCACCTCTAGGCTTTTCAGAACTTGGCTCAATATCTTGTTCTGTAGGAGGCCTTTCCTGGTGCCTCCCCCACCCTAGGGCTACCATCCTCCCTGTGTGACCTGTACATATTCCCATCATGGTTCCTAGAGAATTTTGTCATGCTCTCTCATGACATTTGTCTCTCCTCCTCCTCCTTTAGACAGTGAGCACCTTGAGGGCAGGGCCAGGACTCCCAGTCTGAGGCTGAGTGGCAGTGAGGCCACATGTTGAGGGAATGAATGGGTGGATGAGGCCCAGTCTCCAGCGCCATGCAGGGCTCTGCCCACCCAGTACTGAGGCTGACCTTCCCTTTCCCAGCTCCACACCTGTGACCAGACTGTGCTCTGTCTTGCTGCTGTGCCACACAGTACAAGGATGCTTCTCCCATTTTTGCTTTTATTATAAGATGTGTTTTATTGAGTGTAATCAGATTGGGATTTCTCTCCATGCATTAGTCACTGGGCCTTGGGATTTGGTGGTGCACAAGGGTTAGAGGGACTCACAAAACCTCCTGTTGAGGGTGACTCCGGGGAGGAAGGAAGCACTTTCTGTTAACTGGGTAAGTGCTCGAGACGGAGAGTGCCTGGCTGCAGGCTTACCTCCTGGCCGGTGGGTGACATGGAAGCTTCCTGGAGTGGGTGAAACCTGGCCAGACACCCGAGGAAAGGGGAGGGTGGAAAGATGCTCCAGGGCCAGAGAGAGCTTAGCAGGATTAAGGAACTGAAAGAAGATGGCTCATAATATATGAGGGGGTGAATGGTGATGGCTGAGGTTGGAAAATCCATCAGGGGCCAGGACCAGGGAGGTCTGGATTCTGTCTTTGAAATAGTGGAATACCACTGGAAGCACACAGCAGGGAACCCACTACCAGTAGTGGACCCACTCACAGTAGTGGTCCAAGAGATACCAAACAGGATAGGAGACTGTGACTTTGGTAAGGGACGAGGCTATAGGGATGGATAGAGAGAATGGATTCTAGAAGCAGAATCATGGAGCATAGTGATGGGTGTGGTGATGGAGGTGAAGGAGGGATGAAGGGTCTGGCTGGAGAGGCAGGGAGAGCTGATCAGTTCATGGGCTCGGCTTTGGGTTTGTGGTATTGGCAGTGTCTATGACATACTCAATGTCATTGCCAAGGAGGCAGTTAGATGTTTTGGGTCTGGAACTTAGAGGAGAGCTGTGGGAGAGAAATACAGACAGAGAGTCATCAACTCATAGATGGTAACTGGAACCACAGGCACAAAGGCCATGGTTGATAGAAAGAATGGAGTAAGAAGTGTAGAGAACACCAGGCAAGTGTGGGGCCACGGGAGCCAGGGAAGACATGTTTGAGGAGTCAGTGGTCACAGTCGCATGCTCCTGCTGATAGGTGAGGTCACTAAGCTAAGGACTGAAGCATGACCATTGGATTCAGAACATGTTGGTCACTAGTGAGCTTGGCAAGACTATTGGTGGAGTGATGAGCAGAAGCCAGGATACTGCATTGAGTAAGTGGGAGGTGAGATGATGGAGACAAGTGGATGACCTCAGAAGACTGGTCTGGGAGAAAGGGGTGAGAGAGGGCAGTCTATGGAGGGGAATTCTGTGGGATCTAGAAAAGTTTTCTGGTTTTGTAGCTTGTTTTTATTTTATTTTATTTTTTTAATATATTTTATTGATTTTTTACAGAGAGGAAAGGAGAGGGATAGAGAGTTAGAAACATTGATGAGAGAGAAACATAGAACAGCTGCCTCCTGCACACCATGTCCCCACTGGGGATGTGCCTGCAACCAAGGTACATGCCCTTGACCGGAATCGAACCTGGGACCCTTGAGTCTGCAGGCCAACTCTCTATCCACTGAGCCAAACCGGTTAGGGCTGTAGCTTGTTTTTAAATAGAATAAGCAAGCTGACTAAATTTAGAATAAAAAGGAATACTGTGACCTGTCCTCTAAACAAAGGGGAGTGATCTTTTATATGATCAGTGTTATTCTGTAACCCATGTTTGCCTGACAAGCACTTAGAATTGTCAAAGACATTTCCGTGCTTGGCCTAATTTCACTGATAACTGCTTCTACAGGTTCTTCGTTGCCTCTAATCAACCACACTTTGGGCCTTCATTTTTCTTTTCCTTGACAGATATTTAAATAAGCCTCCTGTCCCCAGCCTTTTGGGGGCATCATTAATTCCATCTATTTGTGCTCTGCTCAGCCCACCCATCCTCATCTCTTTAACCCTCTGGCACTGAGTCACTCCATTCCTTCCTTTTTTTTCTGGGTGAGTTCCAATGGGTGTACTCATGTGGTTCCTGCCTCCCTTCTTTCTCATTTATCAGAGTTTACAGAACACTGCTTAGGGCACCCTGTATTCCCAGGCTGAGGACATGAAAGTGGCTGATTTTCATTACAGCTCTTCTCAAGACCACTTCTAGAAATCACAGAACCCTAGAACCTTATTACTGGAGTAGAGGTTGAGGGGTCATCTAACCCATTCCCTTATTCTTAGGCAGTTCACTTTCTAACTTTTTAAGTGGATCTTCTTCTTTAATATTTCTGTGTAAAAGATTACAACCTAGGCCTTATGATTAGGTGACCATATAATTTAGCATTCAAACGCGGGTACTTACATGCAAACAAAAGGGGGCCCTCACCAAATAGGACACCAGGACAACTGAGATCAATTGTGACTGTCCTGGGCTAGCCAGGTTATCCAGTCGCCCTGCATATGATGAGCATGATGGACAGAACTTGAGGGAGTCTTTTTTTGCTAATTTTTAACATTAGGAGATAGTCGCTGAGCATCTACTATAGTACAGGCATTATTGTAGATACTGGAGCCAAAGTTGAATGAAATATAATCCTTCCCTTTAAAAATTGTTGGGGAAGAGATAACACAGACACAGTTTGGCATAATTCAGTTTGATGAGTTTTGAATTCTGTTTTGATAAAGAATAACTCTATAAACTAATTGCTTTGGGAACACAGCAAAAGAAGTAAGTAGGTTGGCAGGGCTGAGGAGTCGGAAGAGATGACATAAAAGGCTTTGTGACTGATCACGTTTTCTCTGGGAGCAGGGTTACAGAGAGAGGGGAATGTGACGATGTGAAGACTGTGTGACCAGAGGAGTGTGTATAAAAGACAGAGGCAGGAGATAAAGCTGGGAAACACAACTGGGGCCCTGCTAAGGAGTTTTAACCTTTGGAGGCATTCATTCTATGCATTTGTGATCACTTGCATGAGTACAAGGCTGTGGCATGCTGAAGGTTAGTAGACACATCAGGTGAAGGTGTGGAAAAGGCCAGAATAGGGAGTGACTGGGGGTAGGGAGGCCAGCTTGAAGACTCTTCACTCAGCAAAAGGGATGGGATGGCCCTGAGCTAAGGCAGGGTTAAGAAGGATAAAAAGGAGGAGAATTTGACAGTAGAAATGATAGGACTTAGTGCCTGGTATGGAAGGTGAGGACCACTAAGGCACCAAGATGTGAGGAGTCTACTTTGAGGACAAAAACAAGGCTTCCATTCACTGAGACATGGAGTGATAAAGAGGTGGGGGTGGGGCTTGTGTTTAGGCGCTTATAGTGCATCCACAAGGAGATGCTTGTTATATATCTGGCCTGGGCTCGGGGGTCAGATTTGTGCTGGAAATACTGATTCCTCAGTGGGCTGATTGAAGACATGGTGGTAGATGAGGTTAGGCATGAAACAAGGGTGGAATTGGGAACCCAGGATTGGTCTTTGGGAAATGCCTAACTCCAAGGAAAGGGAACCATGAAAGGCTCTTCAGAGGGAACAGCTAGCAAGGTGGGAGAGAACCAAGACGAAGACTGTCAAGGAAGCCAGGAGAGAAGGACACTCAGTGATGCCAGTGGTGATCAAGGAGAGGCTGCTGCGTCTCAGAACTGGATTCTCATTTGGGGATCTTTAAAAGAGCAGTTTTAACAAAGTGATTGGACAGGAGCCATGGCTAGAGTGGCGTGGGAGATGGGGAGGAGGAAATAACAAAGTGTAGCCTGCTCCTTTAACGTTGGAGTTAAGACAAAGGAGAAAGATTGAAGTTTGAGTGTGAGCTAGGTCAGTGGAATCTTAAGGCAGTTCCTTCTTACAGAGAATTATTAAGAACACCCACTCTGGGCTCTTTGATATAATGAAGCCTTAACTCTGTCCTCCAAACCTGTGTTGTCCAATATATCAGCCACTAGCCAGGTATGGCCACGTAAATGTAAATTAGTTAAAATTAAATAGCATAAAAAAATTCAGTTCCTCAATCTCAGTGGCCACATAACAAGTGCTCAATAAGCACATGGCTCATGGCTGCTGTACAAGGCAGCACAGGTGTAGAGTGTGTCCATCGTTGGGAAGTCCTGTTGGCCAGCACTGCTCTAGACGTCACCACATTTGCTTATCTTCTCACTCCTGCTTATTAGAATGCTGTGCTGTCAGTATTATTTGGTTTCCAAACCTAATTCTAAAGTGAAGAAAGCCATATGATTTTTTTATCTGATATGCTGAAGAATTGTTATAATGTTAAAGTCAACCTTATCCCTGACACCAACTATAAAAAATTATTTCTTGATGTTAAACAAAAGAGAGGGGGAGAGAGAAATGTAAATAAGTGAATTATTCTTTATGAGACACCTATTTACAGCCTTTTCATAGTTATCATCAAGCTATTTCCATCTGATTATTATTAGCCTTTGTGCATCCACAGTTAACTTAATTTTTCTAAATTTTTTACAGTTGTGTGCTCATTAGAAAAAAAAATTGGCAACATAGCTTCTTCCTTCCAGGAAGCTACAGGCCCTGGTAGCTTTCCACCTGTCTGGGGCACCTTCGAGCAGACCTTTAGCTGTGGGCATTGAAAGCATCTAATTTGCTGGCTATATAGCTGTATGCATCAGATGGTAGCGGATTTCTGAGAAACCACTGTGTCTGGGCACAGGCCCAGAGCATACTTCTCATTCTCCCTAGCTACTTTCCCTTTTATCCTTCAAAGGAATTTGTCTTTGGGCAATTTTACATCTCCAGGATGCTTGTGTTTGAAAGGTCCTTTCATTGTTGTATGTGTGGAGGACTTGGGCACAGGCTGGAGAAGTGCTGCTGATGCCCAGGTGGGAGACAGAAGGTTGTAGCTGAGGAGTTGCCCAGTGGCCGTCACCTGGGGAGGAGAGCATATTGGCTGAATGTTTTCAGGTCAGTCCCACCCCACATGGATGTGTTCATGGACACATTCAACAGAAATGTGGCAACTAGGGAGCTTTACTCTATGTCCATCTGGCCTTCATTAGTTTGCTTAAACTCCTAGGGCAGTCCTTACATTTAATAAGACACAGTGCATCAATGGCTATTGTTGACCCTCTAATTTTTATCCCAACAGCAAAGTACTGCCCCTCACTTCAAGCCCCCAGACAGACACATGCCCTTCAGCTTAACCTCACCCTGGTAGCTTCTCCTGGATTTAACAGCCCATAAAAGTGCACTGCCTTGCTTCATAGCCTGAAACTAAGGCTGCAACTTCATCTTCCCCAGAAATCTGGGCTCGCTGGGAGAGACAAGACCCCCCAGACCAGTATGTCACAACAGAGGCTGCCTGACAAACAGAAGAACATGAAATCTGGGCTGTGGAGGTCTCTTTACATGATTGCTAGCAGCTGAGCAACACAGGGTCAGGCATTGTGTGAGTGACTTCCAGCTCTAGACCCCAACAATGGGCTCCTCCCGGCTGGCCTGGCCTGCAACACCTGCTTCTCAGGGAAGACCATGGCATCCAGTGGTAGAGGTAGAATACAGGCTTCCAACTGTTGGATCTTCATTTTCTGGCTCTGTTGTCAACTAGCTGTGTGACCTTAGACAAGTGATGAGTGGGAAGAGCTTTGGAGCCTTATAACCCTTATTGGACCCTTTGCTGGCTATACAGTTTGGGGCAAACCATTGAACTTCTCTAAGCCTCTGTTTCTAGTTTGGAAAAGATGATAGAAATACTGACTTTGCAGGGTTGTTGTGGAGATTAAATGATGTATAGCAGATGCCTAAAATTGATGCTCAGTCGATATTAATTTCCCTTATTATCCCAGGTTAAAATCTTCGTTGGGTCCTAGTTTTCTTAACCTGTAGAGGTTATAAGGTCTAAAACTCTGTCATTCCAACAACTCATCAGGGTAGTGCCTACATCTAAATCAGACTGAAAGGGAGCCTGGGAAAGAAGCTACACAATTTGCTCAAGGTCCCAGGTAAGCCACAGGTGGGCCAGGGAGGAGACCAGTTTGTGTGCCTAGTGCTAGCCTCTCCCTGCCCCTACTGTAGCTTCTCTCTGAGTGGTTCTCAACCTTCCTAATGCCGCGACCCTTTAATACAGTTCCTCATGTTGTGGTGACCCCCAACCATAAAATTATTTTCATTGCTACTTCATAACTGTAATGTTGCTACTGTTATGAATCGTAATGTAAATATCTGATATGCAGGATGTATTTTCATTGTTCGTGACCCACAGATTGAGAACCGCTGCTGTACAAACACAGGAGCCAGGCCCTAACTGCCAGGTCAACCTGGACATAGCCATGATAAATTCAGGTTTCAGAACATCAGGGCTCAAAGAAAAGTGACTAATAAATAAGAAATATATATTTCTTGAGGCTTCATTTTAAAGGGAAGAGGTAGGATAAACCTGAGGCCTCCCCTCTCCAAGCAGACCTTTAAACATTAAACCTTTTAGTTATAAAATAAACAGATTCCCTGCTGCCTGAAGAAAATGGACATCTTCTCTCCTTGGTGGAGATGACATCATCTCACTTACTATATATGTAAATGTGAAATGTTTTTAACACTGTAAAACCAGGGTGGGGTTCTGGAAAGCTTCTCCCCAGGGAGAAACAATGGGAAAAGGGCAGCCCAGCAGGAAAAGTACAGGAGGAGGGTGGGAACCCACCCCCAGAGAAGACACAGTAGGTGGTGCCCACCCAGTCTGCCTCTGGTTAGAAATCTGAGTGGCATTTTCCCCGTTTATAAGTAGGCTAACTCTACTGTGAGCTGCATCTGCAAAGCCAGTCGGAGGCTAGACTTTACTTCAGTTAGGATCCAAGTTCTTCACTGTCAACTTGTCTAGTTCCAAATGTTTGTAGTTTGTATTTGTTGTCTTTTTTCTTAGTTTTCTAGTGAAATTTTCATATGAAAATTCCCAGCTTTATTTTAGCTAAATAAAGGAGGTTTTTTGACTCTCTTTAAGCTAGAGGCGGGATCAGTGCGCCCCTAGTGGCCATCGCCAGTAATGACAGGGAAAGTGTGTCTAGCCTCCTCCAGAGTCCCCAGAAGAGCAGGCAGCAGATTTTCCAGGCTGGAGCAGTTTCTTTCTTCCTGTCTGAAGTTTTCCAGGTACACCTTACAAGGCAGGACCTCTGTGTGCATCCCTAAGCCCTATGATTTGAGAAAAGGTAGGCAGTGAACAGGGACCTCTTTTGCATTTGTACAGCCCAGATCTGAACCAAGTGAATAGTTACTCATACTCATATCTGCCTTTACTTGAGAACTTAGAATGTGCTAGGACTGACATGCATTATGCCATTTAATGTAAGCCAGGAATAAGTATTAGGGTCCCCGGTTTTCAAATGGAGAAACTGAAGCTATCAAGATTAATCTGTCAAGATCACTTAGTGAGTGGATACTGGTCTGACTCAATGGAGCCTGAATGCCCAGCCCCATGGCCCGCTCTCCTGACATTGAACTTCAACAGTGGATAGCCCTGGCCAGTTGAAGAGGTGCAGCTGACATAGGGAGCACATGTGAATGGTATGTTTATACAATCTTAGCCATAGAATCCAACACCCTGGTTGAATAAATAGAGCTTCTACAAAGCAGGATACATTTTAGGGGGCCGAGTTATTCCCAGAGGTTCTGCCTGTGCCAGTTGGGTGTGTTGTAGTGATGTGCCTCTGCTCTCTGAGGCTTCTGAGATAGGGAAGAACAGAAAGAGGTGAAGACATGGGTCCCACCAGGAAATGTGGAAATATTTGCAGCTTGATTATTCCTGAGAGTATCAATAGCAAAGCTGTTCCCCCTCCATTTCCAAGTCTGAGGAGAAAAAGGTCTATCCAAGCAGAGGTTTTTGGTGTTTTTTTCTGTGGTTGAGGCGGGCAGAAAGGCAGATCAGCCCAACCAGATTCTTAGGGAAAGCCTGATGGGGCCTGTGGCCGGGGGAATGTGCTGAATTTTGATTCAGCTGAGCAGAGCTTGCTGCCCAGGCCTGTGGTCCTCCAAGACACTAGCTGAGGATCCTGAAACCTAGGCCCATGTGAACAGGGTGAGTTGTTGTCACCAGGACTTGCCCTGTCACCACCTATTAAATTTTCTGGGGACCCAGCAGCCCCCGGTCTGTGGCCACACAGCAGCCTCCTCCTGGCCAAGAACTCTGGCATGAAGCTAGGCCTCTCTGATTATTTAATGTTTCATTAGTGGTTTTCCAAAGGCAAGGGTCCAAGCTTGGCTGGGCCACACCATTCGGAAGTATGTGGACACTTAATAAAACCAAACTGTTGAAGGATCCCAAACCCAGGAATCTGGTCACTTAAAAGTCCAGGCTGGAGGCCCAGGGAGGGCTGCTGCATTATCTCAGCTCTTTCCTCTTCTGGATACTTCTGCCATACATCTGTCTCTCTCGAGTTATTTAGCCTGTTAGCAGCTCTTAACTATTGGGGGTTCACAAACCCTTTTTATATCTGATGAAAGGTTTGGACTCTCTCCCCAGAAAAATGCAGGGCCCATACCCATGAAATGCAACATTTTGCTTAGAATCACAAGGTTCTCACAAGCCACCCTCTAAAACTGGGTTCCCATTGAGAACCCCTATGCTGAATGGCAGCTTCCAGGATTAGACACAGGGGACTGTAGGAGGTCATCTCATGGAGAGAGTAAATAGGTTTATGTTTCTGAAATTCCAGAATGCCTTGAGTTGCAGAATGGGGCCTAAACCACAAGAATCACCTGAGACTTCACAGGCAAGAAAGGGAGCTCATTTGAGTGACAGGCCCCTCCCGCAGAGTCACTCCGGGGCAAATGTTCTGAGCCCGCAGGTCCTTTAGATGTCCGGGAGCAAGTCAGGTACAGCAGCATGGGACAAGGAGTCGCTTTCAGCTGGTACTAATGGCAGATACTGAGGGAGACACAGCTTTGCAGGGGGCACAGCTGCATTCAGATGCCGATTGCTGTTGACTCCTTGGTCCTGGGCACATCCAGAGCCTCTGACCCTGTAAGTGGTACCACGCTTGTGGTTGCAGAGGATTAAGTTGTATGAAGTGCCTCGCACAAAGTGGGAGCTCGGTAAACTAAACAGGGCTAATGGTAGAGGTGGTGGGGGTAGGACACGCCCTGTTCCAGGTGAGCGGTGTTAATGTCCACAGAGGGCTGGCTTCCTGCTGGTTTCTCAAGCCAGGAGCCTTTTGAGAAATCTTATGTACCGCCCTCCACCACCCACCTTAGAGCTTCCGATTTGCGGGGAGGTGAGGACAGTGGAAGAAAGCATAGGTAGCTGTTTGGGCAGCTAGCTGTGGCAGGTGGCATGATTTGTCCCCCAAATGAGCTGCAACAGGTGCCCTTGAGGGACAGAAAGGGTTCTCAAGTGTGAACACTCGAAGGCAGTGGTTCTCAACCTTGGCTGCACATTAGAATCACCTGGGAATCTTTTTAAAATCCTGATTTCTGAGCCTCATCCTCCGGAAATTCTGTTTCTTTGTTACTAATGTTGTGGCCCCACCCCATAATAAAGAAACAAAATTTCCGGAGGATGAAGCCCAGAAATCAGGATTGTAAAAAGATTCCCAGGTGATTCTAATGTGCAGCCAAGGTTGAGAACCACTGCTCTAAGGGCTGCTCCAGGGGCCTCCTGCCCCAGTCCCCGAGCCTGCAATTCCTTAATCTCCACCATGGGCCCAAGGACAGGCTCGGGGTTGGGATAACTCAGACAGGCTGGAGAGGCAGGTAGGAGCAGAGGCTGTTTGGCATTTTCCAAAGGGTGGGAGAGGGCTTCTCACTTTTGTACTCTAAATATGAATGCACTCTTTTAAAATCATATTTGCATCTTCTGAGTACCCTGGCCCTCGGGCCAACCCCAGGAATAGAGCTTACTGAGTGCTCTGAGGGCCCCTCCCCCCAAGAACCCCCAATACCTCCAATCCCTGGGACAAGAAAACTATACTGAGCTTGACTTCGTGAAGTTTGTATTAGAAAAGCAGTAGGCGTTTTTTTCATCTGTACATATAAAGTTATCACACTGGATAAGCTTTTCCAAACTACATGCCCGTATTTGGATAGGTGCCTCTGAAAGAATGTATCCCTCCCTCCAAGCATCCAAGATGCTTGGCTGCAAACAAGGGCCTGGGAGGAGGGGCATGGCGGGCTTGGGGAGTCAGTGTGGGGACCTGACTGTGTTTAATTGTGGGGAGCACACTCGGCCTTTTCTTTCTGTCCACAGTTTCTCCTGTCCTCAGCTGAGCAGAAGTGGCCACAGCTGGTTTGCCGCTGTCTATATGAGTGACGTCGCTGCTTTTGCCAGCCTTGTCCAAACATTAGATGCTCATGAATATTTTGGTGGGTTGTCTGACTGCTATAGATGTTTTCTAAACAGATGGTCTTGGCTTTGTAAAGGGAAGGGCAATGAGGTTGGTGGCTCTAGATGGGGCAGTGCCCTGGTTTGTGAGTCAGGAGACCTGCCGCTTGGGCGCCAGGTGGCCTCTGTGAGCCATGCCTCCTTCTGTGCAAGTTGGGCAGCGTGGGTCCTCCCCAGCTTCCACCAGGTTGGCATCATGGCTGGAGATGCTGTCTGTGGAAACACTAAAATGTGCCGTTCCAGAACTCCAGGTCTGAAGAGAGTTGCCTAGGCTGTTCCAACGCTGCGGAAAGAAAGAGGGATGTGCCGGGTCCAGGGTAAAGGGCGAGCAGGCTCTGGACCCGCACCGAGCAGGTCCTGGGCCAGATGCTGGCAGAGGCCCACCAGGTCAGAAAACAGTGAGGAGGAAGCAGGCTGGGCCCTGTTGTCACTCGGAAACTTAAGAACAGAGAGGGTTGTGGTGGCGAAGCCATAAGAGTAATCCTGAGGGCAGGCAGGGGAAGAAACTCCCGGAGAGAGGCTGGGCAGCTCTGGGTGCCCGTGTCAGTAATTGTGTGGCCAACCGTACTCTGTCTGACTCATAGGGTCTTATTTCTAAAACACAAATTTAACAGTGCAGTCTCCCTTTAAGAAGCCTTCCTGTGACTTCTTAAATCAGGGGTCCTCAAACTTTTTAAACAGGGGGCCAGTTCACTGTCCCTCAGACCATTGGAGGGCCAGATTATAGTTTAAAAAAAAAAACCTATGAACAAATTCCTATGCACACTGCACATATCTTATTTTGAAGTAAAAAAAAAAAACAAAACGGGAACAAATACAATATTTGTATTTGCATGTGGCCCGCGGGCCGTAGTTTGAGGACCCCTGTCTTAAATGAACAGGTCTGTGCTCCTGAGCACCATAGTCAAGGCCCTCGGAATGCTGGCTTGCTCAACCACTGACCTGTACACAGCAAGCACCTTGTAGCCATTCAAAACCACCGCCATTACTCCCCCCCACACTCTCGGCACAGACTGTGTGCCCTGCCTCCCAGGCCCTTCCTCACTACCCTTGAGGGAGCGGCTCCTATGCCACCCTGTGGTGAAAGCCTTCCCGGCCCTCCTGACCCTGCATGGTGGTGCTGTTCTCGTGAGCACAGATCTGAGCTCTCCTGCACACACATCCTGGCTGCACCAGAGTCCCTAGCAGGGTCCACGTGGGTGCACTGCTGCTCTGAGCTCTGCGCCTGACTTGCAGGAAGTGCTGGGGAAAGCAGCCTGACCAGCTGACTGCTTACCTCGCCTCACCTGTGATCTGGGCTCTGGGCTGACGTCTGTGCCTTGCTTCCATCTCCAAACCTCTACTCTTCTGAGGCCAAATGGTCGTGTCTTGCAGTTGGGGAGTCATAACAACCTTCAGTGTCTA
>NW_006283442.1:746774-750076 GCF_000327345.1 Myotis davidii
GGATACTACAGTAGTGGTCTGGCTTGTCAAGGTGGGCCCAGCACCCCTCATCTCGAAGGTTCCAAGGAATGGTTGAGAAGACAAGCTGCAGGGATGTAGTAAGTGAAGGGTCGACTGAGCTGGAAGGAGCCTTAGGGCTAGTGCCTGCAACCGAAGGGGCAAAGAGACCTCTAAACCATGCCATCTCTGTCACTCTCACCCATCATCATTGTGGGCTCTCCTCTGTCCTGATAAACCATTAACTGGCATCAATTTCTAATCGCTGGCTCTGTCTCCCATTTCCCTGCTGACATGCTCAGGAAGAGCGAGAGGACAGCTGCTTGGAACCAGCCCTTGGGAGAACCTCGGCTGTCCCCTAGCAACTTGCCTACAGAGCCCAGGAGTAAACTGTTCCAGTCTCAGCACAGCTCTTCTCCCGAAGCTTAAAGGCTTGGGGCTGAATCGGTTCAGTGGGAAGAACTTGCACAGGGATCTGAGCAGACAGGGTGGCAAAGGGAAGGTTTTGTTTTTTTACAGGAAGCTAAAGAGAAGAGTGACTTGGCTCCAGGACCTGTCAAAGAACAGAACATGAAAATCAGGGAAACAGACAGGGGACAGGCTGCTGCCATGAAATGTCTTGGGGAAATGGGAGAACAGAGGTGTGTTCAGCCAGTTTTGTCTCACCAAGCAGGATGGTTATTAGTAATGTTGAATTCATTATCCCAGCACCCACAGGGCGGTGAGTTATGTCACTGCTGAAGACGATTAGATTGGGGATTAATCATGGAGTTGGCAACGGGCCCTGAAAATATGCCTGGAGCAGGGGGTGGGCAGCAGGGCCTGCAGCCATGCGAGGTGGGAGGCGACTTTGTCCAGGGAGAGCAAGTGGCTTTGAAGACAGAAGCCCCACTGCTTTTTCAGGAAGTGCTAGGCCTGCACTGTGGCTCAGAGGCTGCTGTGGGGAAGCGAGAGCTCCTTAGCCCACGGAGGGTTCACAGCATAGATGTTTGACCATGAACAAGTCACTTAACCTTAATGGCCTTCAAGGATCTTTATAAAAAAAATTATTGAATTTATTGGGGTGACATTGATTAATAAAATTATAGAGCTATGAGGTGCACAATGCTATACATCATCTGCATATTGTATTGTGTGCTCACCACCCCAAGTCAAGTCTCCTATCGCCATTAATGCCCCCAACCCCACCTTCTCTCTGGTAATCACCATACTGTTGTCTGTGTCTAAGAGTATTTTTTTCTTTGCTTAATCCCTTCTTCACCTTTTTCACTCAGCCTCCAACGCCCCTCTCCTCTGACAGCCGTCAGTCTGTTCTCTGCAGGGATCTTTTAACTGAGGAGGAAATGGAGGCTCCAAGGGATGGTTGAGGAGACAAGGGAGATGAGTGTGGAGAGTTTTGTGGCCTGGCAGTAAGCAGGAGGCCCCCCGACTCCTCACTGAGAACTGGGAAGCCACCAGCTTACCCTAGCCCCTGACCTTCCCTCTGATTCAGGGATAGAATGGATAGAGTCCTTATCATTAGGCAATTCATTCCTTTCTGTCTTTAAAATATTAGGCCTTATAGAGCCAAACATTTAGCTCCAGAAGTAACCTATTAGGAGCCAGCATCTCAGAGTTGGTAACTCAAAAGCAGAGAGGTATGTCCTGGGGGAGGTTGCCCGGCCCCAGGCTGTTCCACAGCTTCTCCTAACACTGTGCGCTATTGGTCTTCCAGGATCCACGCTGAACGTCCCTGGCTCTTCTTGTCACCAGGGCACAGTTACTTGGTATCTCAGTTCAGCCAGGACAATTGGAGGGATCAGGTGGGCAAACATCCCGTGGGGATTAGGGAGGCCCAGTGGTTTTTAGGCTCCCAAATTAATCAGCAACGACTCTGAGATGTCATCCTGAGAAAACGGAGCTTTTTGTATGGTTTGACCCATGCTTCTCCCCAACAGAGTTTACTCTCAGTTTTATTAAAGAGCTGCTCACAATGACCTCGGATCATTAGGAACTCAGAATAAGCTAACTTTTCAGAATCTGAGCCCTGGCTTTCCTATCTCTTGGAAATGTTAATGCAAAAATGTCTGCCTTTCAGCACCAGGGGTTTGGTCCCCCTTGCAAGGGATTTAGGAGATTTAGACAGTGAGTCTTACAGCAGCAATGGCTCATTTCTTTTCTTTTTTAAATATATTTTTATTGATTTCAGAGAGGAAGGGAGAGGGGGAGAGAGAGATTGAAACATCAGTGACGAGAGAGAATCATTGATTGGCTGCATCCTGAACGCCCCACACTGGGGATCGAGCCTACAACCCAGGCATGTGCCCTGATGAGGAATCAAACCGTGACCTCTTGGTTCATTGGTGGATGCCCCACCACCGAGCAACACCAGCTGGGCAATTTCTTAACATTTCTTAACATTTCACCTCCTGAAAGTGAAAGGGGCTAGGTTCCTTAAGCTGCATCACTGAGCATGGGTTAAGGGCCGTATCTCATTTATTCCTCATTACAGTGCTGTGAGGTAGGTAATGTTAAAACCATTTAACAAGTGAGAACTGAGGCTCAGCAAAGTTAAATAACTTGCCAATACAGTGCACCACTGCTAGAGTTGGATTCAAACTCAGCCTTATTTAACACTAGAAACCAGGTCCTATTGCCTTAACCCAAAGGCTAAGCCAGAATGAGGAACAGCTCACTGAGAAGCAGGCTTCAGATGGTTTCTACGGAGCCAGTGTTTAAGTGCTCCATAGTATCTCCATCACCTACAGGCTGTCATCGGAGGTAAAAGGATGCTATCTGGAGTCAGAGGAACCTGGGTTTGAGAGCCTGCCCCACCACCCACTTGTTATTTGTATGACCTTGGTTGGCCTCACTGAGCCTGTAACATGCTAACCCTCACAGGCCTGCTCTGAATATTGAACAGAATAGTGCAAATAAAGTGCTCAGCGTGGTCTCCTCTCTGCCCACCAGATTAGTTTAGGGTCCCTGTTATCCACCTGCAGCATTCTCTGCTCCCACTTGAGGCACTCTTCCCTCTTGTCCATTTGCCTCCTCCTCACGTTACTGAAGACCAGGTGTCCCATCTGGCCTGCGCACTGCTGAGCCCCAGCTGCTGACTCAGTGCCCGACACCTGGTCAGAAGTCAGTAAATATTTGGTGGCTGGCTGTTAGCTACAACTATCATTGCTGTTGTCCCTGCTGCTCCGAAATCCTGCTTTTTGCTTGAGCCTGATGCGCCTCCCCTCCGGCCCTGCCCACTGTGCCCAGATACGCCCCCCCTCTTAGCCTTTCCTCCCAGGTTTCCCACCCAGGAAAGTGAGGCCACT
>NW_006283442.1:750127-758008 GCF_000327345.1 Myotis davidii
TTCCTTAGGTCTCCCAGCGGCTTCCCCATGACCTTCTCAGAGCAACTGGGGTGCTCTTGGTGACACCTCAGGGTTCGGAATAGGAGAAAATTATGCTCTTACTACTGCATGTGTGTTTTTGTCTCTTCAGCCCTTTGGGGTCTGTTGGGCCTCCTTGTGGGGTGTGGGGTGGGAACATGTTCTTCCGCCTCCGCCATCAGGCCTAGTACCAGACCAAGTGGGAGGCGAACCCCAGGAGCACCGAGTCTGTTGGATGGGAAATACGGGCACTGACAACTCGATTTTAAGGCATGTTACCTGGGTGTGGGTGATCACCTTTTGGCTTCTTTCCTGCTTATTAGAAGCTTCATAACCAAGGTTGGAAGAGTGTTAAACTGTTTTGTTTAAAGAAAGGGCTAACATTTGCCTTTTTATTTTTCATGCTCCATCACCATCTAACCATGCATCCCAAAATATTTATTTGGCTACACATGGTCCTCTGGTAGGCATGGAACCAAATAAGATTAACAAGCATGTTGATTAGTTTCATATTTAAGATCCCAAAGCAGACACATCAATGAGGACTTCAGCTCTTTTTAAAGATGAATGACATAAAATTTATTATATTCATATCCGTAAGACATGTGTGTAATAACAGGCACATTTTCATGTCTGTGATCTCATCTGATCATCATAACCAGCCTATGAGGTTGATAAGTAGGACAGGTCTTCCTTTGACATATGGGGAAACTGAGGCATGAAGCTAAAGCTAGCAGACAGGAGCAACCAGAATTTCTCCCCCTGACTGGGTGATGCATCTGTGATGGTGAAGGACAGACTCTGGAGCCAGACTGCCTGCCAACTTTTTAATTTGGTTTTCCTGACAAGTTGTTTAACTCCCCTATGCCTCCAGTTTTTCATCTTAAAGTGGGTATAATGGTACTACTTATAGGATTATTATGAGGATTAACTGAATTAATATCTACAAAGCAAGTATTAACTTACGTACCTGGCGTATAATAAGCATGAAATGTTTGTCCAATAAAAACTCAAATCTTGATGTGTATATGGCGTTCTTTATACTTTGTTCCTCTCCTCTTATGTACCTCTGAACATCTCCATAATAAAAAGGAAGGGAACAAAGTGTCCCTTAGTTTTCTGTTAATTAAAGGAAGCTCCAGATATGGAGTCCTCCTGGGGATGAGACCCCATGGTTTGAAACCCTTGCCTAAAGCATCACGGATGTCCTCTATGGGTGAATGTTACTTGACTGTGCCTCTGGGCAGAGAGCAGGAACATGAGCTGATTACCATGTCTCAATAATAAGATGCCAGTGTGAATTACACATGCGGGAACATCCTGCTTGAGAAAACCGTGATTTCCAGCCTGGTTCTGTGACTTCACCAAAGCTAGATAATTATCCAAGCAGTACCTGACCTTTCCGACTGTTTATCTTATTGGCTGGCAGCACTCCAGGCTTTTAATGTTAAACCTCTCCTCTTGTTCCTGGCACTTTGAGGATGATAATGAAGTGAGGGGAGAGTGCCATGTGCAACATGGCTGGCTAGCAGCCTGGGCTGGAGAGCTCAGTTTGAAGGGGGAATGCCATGTGCTTCTAGGGGCCAAAACCAGGCCCCACGTGGAGCTCTGGAGAACAGGAGCCAGCCAGCTGGAAGAGGAAGGCAGGAGGTGCATTGTAGGCAGCGTGGATGTGGAAAACAAGGAGATTGGTTCCCAGGCCTCAGTCTGCAATTTATTGCTGTGGACCTGAAGCAAGGCACTTACCCTCTCTGAGTCTCAGTGGGACTCAGACATCTATCTACCTGGGGCTTGGTTATGAGAAGGGGAGGGAGGCACTCCATGGGCTTAGTCTAGCCAGGCTGAGTCTGGGACACAAGGTCCCTGGGACACAAGGTCCCCTATCTGGGAAATGGGGATATTCCTACTGGCTCTGACTACTTCTCATGTGAAATTTACAAATCTTAAGCACTATGCTGACGTTGTTCTAAATTGGAGATAATGAACAGTATGCTAGCAATGACTTTCTGTCACCGATCAGCCTTGTGGGTTCCAGCGTCAGTGGGAGCCTCAGTGGCCTGGTCACACCCACAAAAAGGTTCTGTGGCACCACCACCATCACCAGAACATTGCTGCCTCCAAGGATTTATTCTTTGGATCATTATTTAAGCCATTATCACTTGCTATAATACCTTATGAATAATAGATTAATTATATTTTGCCCCACCATTTGCCCCCCTGCAAAGAGAAAGGTTGTTTGGTTTTTTGAGATGGGTGAGAGTTGAAAGGGACAGCCAGATCATGAGGGCCATGGAGTCAGGGGAATTAGACTGGCCTTGAGGGGGCAGGAAAGAGGGACTTGGGTATCCAGGTGGCAGCACAGAGACACATGGAGCCAGGATGGAGCACTGGAGTAATAAAGGACATGCCACAGTCTTCTCAAAACTTCCTAGCAGTCTACCTCTTTCCAACGCTCTTCATTCCTTTCTGTCAGTCTTTCAGCCACCAAATCAAGCTGAAGCAGGTATAACTCCAGGCCAAAGATACATCTTATACTATTAACCTGTGATCTTGCCCCACAGCTAACCAGTTAGGTAGGTTTCCATTTACTCCTCTGTGGAGGGAGAGGCTGGTGTCGGAGGCAGAGTGAACGTGGTGTTTGCAGGGACATGAGAGGTGGGATTTGGAACCACTTGGTGACGGGACAGCAGCACATAGCTCGGGCGCTGGCATCATGTCTCAGACAGCCATTCCCAGGCTGCTTTTCCTTTCCTTTATTCCCTTTAATTAATTTAAACTTTTTTGATTAAGTGACAGCTTTCATCACTTCTGGCAGCTGCTGAGAGACAAGATAATTTATAGATGCATTGACACTATATGATTAGGACAAGTACAGTAAATAACAGATGAGAAGATGACTGTCAGCAACCTGAAGCCTCCCTCCCAGCCCCCCGCCCTGGTCTCCCTGGCCTCCCTCCCATCTCATAACCAAGCCCCAGGTAGATAGATGTCTGCTGCTGTCACTCAGGGACCCCTGGAGCATGGGATGCCTTTCCCCACTGCAAGATGATGAAGATGATGGCCTATGGAAGGCTGTCGTTGCCCCAGGAGCCACAGCCCTGCCTTGATGCCCCTGGGGTTTTCTCGTAGCTGCCCATTTCTACCTGGAGAAACACGAAATTATCAGTCTTGAAAGCTTCTTTAGAACTTCTCTGGTCAGAATGCCCTTGCTGGTTTCAGGGGCACACCATGGGCTTAGTCTAGCCAGGCTGGGTCTGGGACACAGGATCCCTGGCCTGGTTACTTGCTGCTGGCCAGGAGCACCTCGTCCTTGGCATCTCTCAGATGCCATGAAAATGCTGTCATTTTCTCTGTGTTGCTCACTGTGAAGGAGGGTGAGAGTGTTGAGAATCACTGCTAGTCTACTTCTAGGCCTGTAGTAAGGATCGTCACTAAACCACCCAGGAAATATGGGCATCTGTCCTGAGCTCTTCAGAATTGTCAGGGTCCCAAGCCACTGGAGAGTGCAACGTGTCACCTCTTCCTTATATCAACCAGAAATCTTCACAGGGGTCCACTGAGACCTCTTCTTCTGGGTAGAGCATGTTTCCCCTTCCTCAGCGTGACATTCTGTGTTCCTTTCCTTAGGGTGAGGGAATGCCCTACCCAGGGCATATGGGGCCCACATCCCAAGTATTTGCACATGGGAGGTGTGCCCTAGGTATTTATAATTAGTATTTAATAAGCAAGATGAAATCAGGGACTCAAGCATGTACAACCCAGAGCAATTAGATGTTGAGTGGGAAGGCAAGATTCTGTTTCACCTCAGAGGTCCGGCTACTGTGCGAGCCCCTCCCAGTGTGGGCTCTTCTCATTGGGCTGGAAAGGAAAGACCAAGCTCCCATCCTGATGAATGCAGTACCTTGGGTTTCCAGGAGATTAAGTGAATAAACATAGCTTGTCAGCTTCAGGGGGATTGCTTGTTGGTGTGGGAAGAAACAAAGCAATGGAGATTCCCATTCAAAGATTACATAGTTTGTGGCCGATATTTTTTTGTGGGTGTTCTTTATATAAAGAGCCAAGCGTAACAGACTGAGAAGGAGTCCAGAAAAAGACAAGCTTTGGGATGATAAGGAGGGATCCATGTGGTACTTATTCTTAGTTTTCCCTCAATTGCCTAGCACAGTGCTCAGGACACAAATAGATGTTCCCATAAAAGCATTGCTAAATTGCACAGGGGATCTTATTTTGTTGTGGGGACACCCCCTGCCTCAGTTTCCCCACTTGACAGCCAAAGCTTCCTGGTTTGGATTCCTGGAAGGAGGACTGAGCTACTCCCTGAGGGAAATCAGGAAAAATTGGGGCGGGGGGAAGAAATGGATATGTTCTACTGACCCAAGTAACTTTATTATTATTTTTTTAATACTTATAGATTTATAGGAGCTTTCAAATATAAACAAGTCCAAAAGGCATTGGAGTGAAAATGTAGAGTCTTTTATTGAGGTAACAGTTTTAAAACTGGGGAGATGAAGCCTCTTATAGAAACCGAAAGTGTGCTCCTCTGAGACAAAGGGGAGGCCGTCTTTTATACAGAAAGTTCCTGTCCAGGTTCCCTATTTATATTTTATATAAATGAGGTATCCAAATTCTATGGTTATGATTAGTCTGAATAGTGCAGTCCTGATTGGTCAGTATAGCTGCAAATGAGGATGCCGTTTGTCTAGTTCTGATTGTACAGGGCTGTCTCAGCCTGTTGGTGGAAAGATAAGACCAGGGTTTTCTTGCTGCAGTTGACTCAGACGGCATAGACAGCAGGGCCCAGTGCAGGAGATCAAGAGTTCAGTCTGAGGTTCCTCCCATAGTGTAGAATATCTAAGAATCTTTGTCAGCACATGGTGCTAGGCTCTTATTATTTATAAAACTTGGGCCCTTAGTTATCCATGGTGAGTCTATCTCAGCAGATAAATTCCTTCTTGCGGTTCACATCAAATCTTTCTTCTTGGGGTCCACACAAAGGTAGTACAGAGAGCTCCACTGTACCCCAGTGGTTACATCTTACATAGCTATGGTACAATATCAACACCAGGAGCTGGTGTTGGCACGATGTGCATATAGTTCTGTGCCATTTTATCACATGCGTAGATTCATGTAAGCACCACCTCGGTCAGGTTACAGAATTGTTCCGCCACCACAGAGACTTGCCTCGTGCTCTCCTTTATAGCACATCCACCCCATCTCCAATTCCGTCATTTTAAGAATGTTGTATGAATGAATTCTTGTTGCCTTCCTGTGGATTATAAAACATTTTATTTATTTTCCATAAAAGCATTGCTAAATTGCACAGGGGATCTTATTTTGTTGGGGCTGGGGGAGGGGAGGCAACAAAAACTATCCACATTTAATAGTTTTTGTAGTGTATCTCTTCATATAGCTCATTTAATGGTTACTCTCGGGTCTATATTATATATACATAATTTATCAGCTTATTAGTAAATATATTTTACTAGTTCACATGAAGTGTCAATGTTTTATCTCTCCTTACCCTCCCTGTTGATAATATAATTGCCTTAGATATTTTCTGTACATACATGAGAAACACATCAATGTTCTAACTTGCTTGAACCATCAAACATAATTGAGAAAACACAAGAGGAGAATAGTCTATTGTACTCACCCACATTTTTGCTCTTCTTGTTCTTTATGGTGATCTAAAATTCCTTTTTTGTTTATTTAAATCATTTCTTTTCTGCTTAGAGAACTTCCTTTAACCATTCTAAAGGTGAGTCTGCCTGTGACAAATTATTAGTTTTCCTTCATCTGTGAAAATGCATTTATTTTCACTTCATTTATAAAGGATATTTCCACTGGGTTGATGATAGTTCTTTTCATTTAGCAGTTGAAAAATGTATGCCACCTCCTGCTGTCCTTGGAATTGCTCTCCCCCTCTAGGAAAGGTGTTAGTTATCCTAACATCTGTCCATCTAAGTGTTGGTGTATGTTAGTTGTTTTTCTCATTCAAGTTGACTTTTTCCTGGATCTAGTTATGATGAGTTATTTTTATTGAAACCTGGAAATCCTGGGTTATGAGAGTCTGGATATTCTTTGAAACCTTCTGTTATAGATGGCATTCTCAGAAATGGATGTCCAGGTTCCTCACCAGGTCTCCACTGACACCAGCAGGGCAATGTCTCCTCATTGCTGCTGGTGGTAGTTCTCAAGAGCTCAGCAGATACCAACCAAGCGAGGACATCGGACATCGTAGTAGGGAGAGGGCTCATTACCATCAGGCAGTGTGATAGTCCTACTCTCCAGGGGGCTCCTCTGGCACCACACAGCAGGGAGAGGAAGGTGTATGTCATTTCATTACTGCCAAGTCAGTGTAGAAGTTCAGTTTCTAACTCTCTCCACCTGATCTCCACTGATACCATGGGGATACTGGAAGCCTCATTACTCCCTACTTAGCCTTGTCTGACACCACCCCAGAAGGGGATTGGGTGCCTCATTATAGCCTGGCAAGGATGAACATCTAGGCTCCCCATGTGGCCTTTGCTATAAGAGGTGGGTTTTTGGCTGGAGTAGAATGGTTATTGTCTGAAGTTTTCTGTCTTTTTTAAAAAAATGGTCAAAGAATTAGAATAGAAATTTTTCCAAAGATATAAAAATGGCCAATTAGCACATAAAAAGATGCTTAACATTACAGGTTATTAGAGAAATGCAAATCAAAACCACAGTGAGATACCACTTCACACTTATTAAATGGATGTAAAAAGAACAGAAAATAACAAGTGTCGGCAAGGATGTGCAGAAGGTGGAACCCCTGTGCATTGTCGGGGGGAATGTAAAATGGTGCAGCTGCTATAGAAAACAGTATGATGGTTCCTCTAAAAATTAAACATAGGATTACCATATGAATCTAGCAATTCCACTTCTGAGAAAATACCTACAATTGAAAGCAGGGACTTCCAATATTTGTTCACCCATGTTCGTAGCAGTGTTATTCACAATAGCTAAAACATGAAAACAACCCAAATGTCCATCAGTGGATGAATGGGTAAACAAAATGTAGTATATCCATACCATGAAATATTATGCTGCCTTAAAAAGAAATGAAATTCTGACATATCTGCAACATGGATGAACCTTAAAAAAAATATTTAAAATAAAATAAGGCAGACACTAAAGGACAAATTTTATATAATTACACTTTAGGAGGTACCTAGAATAATCAAATTAATAGAAACAGAGAGGAGAATAGTGATTACCAGGGGCTGGGAGAGAGTGGAGGAAGTTATTATTTAATGGGTATAGTTTCAGTTGGAGAATATGAAAAAGCTCATGAGGTGAATGGTGGTGATGGTTGCACAGTAGTGTGAATGTATTATGCCACAGAACTGTACATTTAAAAATGGTTATAGTGGTAAATTTTATGTTGTGTATATTTTACTATAATTTTGAAAAAAGATTTTGTCTTGCTAGTGTGGGTCTTTGTCTAAAGAGAGCAGACTTCAGTTGGGAGTTTGCCTGTCTGTACCCACTGGCCTTTCTGGGTTGCCCAGAAACCAGGGAACTCACATTGGTGTCATTCCTCAGGTCCTGGGATTCCTAGCCAGTTTATCTTCTTCTCTCCATCATGTAATCTTTTTATGTTTGATATATATGTGTGTGCGTATATGTGTGTGTATGTGTGTGTGTGTATATATATATATGTATATATACATATATGTTATATGCATACATATATACACATGTTACATACATACATATATTATATATATGCTAGAGGCCTGGTGCACAAAAATTTGTGCAATCAGGGGGAGGGGGGTAGTCCCTCAGCCCGGCCTGTGCCCTCTCGCAGTCTGGGGCCCCTCGGGAGCTAACGCCCCG
>NW_006283442.1:758939-829339 GCF_000327345.1 Myotis davidii
TGCCAATTCCCGCCATGTTCTGTGTATGACTGACCCCTGATGGTCAGTACACGTCTTAGTGACCAGTTGTTATGCCATTTGGTTTATTTGCATATTAGCCTTTTATTATGTACTAGTAGCCCTGCTCATGAATCCATGTGCCAGTAGCTTGCCAATAGCTAGCTGCCACCCTCCAGCATCTCTCTACCCACTGCCCTGCCCTCTTGTAGCTCCCTTGCCCCCCACCCCCTTTATAGTTAATGCCCTGTCCCTCCTGCAGCTCTTTGCCGCCCACTTGTAGCTCACTGCCCCACCCTCCTGCTGATCCAGTTGTGATGCAGTCAGTCATTATGCTTCATGGCGTAATGACCATTTGCATATTACATCTTTATTATATAGGATATGAATGTTAGGTACACTTCATGGTAGGAACAGGAAAATATATGTCTACTCTACCATTCCAGAAACTGAAGTCTCCAAATCACTTTATGGAAAGAGTTCTGTCCAAGTTTCATTTCTTTCTGTAGCTAGTGAAATCTCCTTTATTTCAATTTAGCATATAAAACTGGCTGAAAAATCTTTGCTTTTCTAACAAGGGTTGCTACTTCTAAAATCTTATGTTAGCTGCCTTCTCACACTTTTATTGGCATATGTGCTCCAACATACTTAGGTTGGACTTGTCCTTTTGTCCTCATCATAACTGCCAGTTTTTTTAAAGATTTTGTTTAATTGATATTTTGAGAGAGAGAGAGAGGAAGAGTGCTGGGGGTGGGGTAGGGGGAGAAACATCAATCTGAGAGTGACACTTTGATTGGCTGCATCCTGCATGCCCCCTCACCCCCTACCCGGAATCAAGCCTGCAACCCGGGTATGTGCCCTGACTGGGACTCAAACTGGCAACTTTTCAGTGCCCTGGATGATGCCCAACAAACTGAACCACACCAGCCAGGGCATAACTTCTAGTTTTTAAAATACTCATTGGATAAAAAACACTGTTCGGGTTTTGCAGTAAAAGTAATGTGTTTGAATTTGGACATTTAGGTACTAGTCCTCATTTTGACATTAACCAGCTGATCATTTTATTTTCTGAGCTTCAGATTTCTTTATCATTAAAATGAGGGAAGGAAAATTGGGTCATCCCTATGGGGACTTTCTGTATGAACCAGCTTTATGTTTGAGCTACTCACCTCTAATAAAGTCCAAGACATTGTCAGAATGTGGTGGCGGGGAAGGGGGGTGTTTGAAAACACAGGTGTCACCATAGCCGGATCCGCTTGATGGCTGCCTGCTGATGGGTAGGAGCCAGCAGTTGATGGACAGTTTGTGTAGACTTTCCATTAAGATTCCTGTTTTTGGTTTGTCACCATAATATTTTATTTTCATTGACAGTTGCACCTGGAGCAATACCCAAATTATGAGTGATTTCCATTTTCCCCTTGAAGTTAGGTGCCTTAATCACATCTTCTTTCTCTTTTGCTTCCATTCTGTCTCTTGCAATCCTCTCCCATTTCTTCCTCCCTGAAGCAGAAGTGCTCACCTTAGCAAAGTAGGTCCCCTGTGTTTTCTCCATACCTCCCATGGCTCTGTACCAAATGAAGGAAAGAAGAGCCAGCCAGCCCAGGGCCCGCTGCCCACAAAGGGAGGCAGAAGCAGTGCACATATGATGCACAGAATCCCTTCAAGGCAAGAGGAAGAAATAGCGTGAGGAAGAAAATGGGGCAGAAGGGACAGACACGCATGCAGGAGAACTAACGGAAGGATGAGATGAATGAGTGGATGGCTCAGGGAGACAGGAATGCAAACAGAGGAGAATTTTCTATGGGGTGGAGATGAATCATCCTCACCTGCCAGCCACCAGGCCTCAGAAAGCTGGCAGCCTCTTCTTCTCTCAGACTAGGTTGTTCTTAGCTGCCAGCCTTGCATTCGGCATCCTGTTCCAGAGGGACCGGCAGTGGGAACCCTGGGCCTCTGGGGACAAGGTATTTAATAGGCCACAGAGGGCCATTCTCCAGAGCAGCATGGCTCGGCCAGTCACAAACACCCACATTGACTGCAGAGTCTACATGACCTTAGCTCCTCACAAGTGCGTTTTAGCAGGTGCCTGACTTCCCATTGTCCACAACAGGAAAGAACATCAAGAACCAGGCCCCACCCCAAATCTCTGAGGCATTGTTTTAAAAGTTTTTCAAGAAATGGATCCTTGCAAGGAACTTGGTGCATGATGTAGTTTTCATTTCCAAAGGACCATGATTTCCATGGACCATTTTGTGTAAAGGATGTCAAACCTAAACGTTTAAAGTAAATGAGAATAAGCATGCCTGGAGTAAAAAGCACCTGGACCGTGTGTGTGTGTGTGTGTGTGTGTGTGTGTGTGTGTGCGCGCGCACGCGCGCTCAGCATAGATGTTTTTCAGGAGGTGACGCAAGCTATGACCATGGCTCCCCACCCTTTATTCTTCTTTGCTGCCTGTGCTTCAATGGGGAGTGTCTTTCTCTCTCTGCTCTCCTCTGCAGGGCAGAGCCCCAGCCCCGTCCATATGAGGCTAGGCTCTGTCACTCTGTGGAGAGACTTCTGCCGGATTGGGAAGGGTCTTGGTCACAATGCCCCCCGCCACCAGATATCCCCCAGATGGGTGTGTTGGATATTTACAACTTTCCCCAGCAGAGCCCACCTCTCCTGACCTACTGAACTCAATGGGATAGTCAAGAGTTTCCACCACTTGGGAGGAGGGAAGAAGGAAAGAACAGAATTCCTATCCCAGTGCGAGTCCCCACCCCGGTAGAACTGACAGCAAAGTGGGAGTGACGGCATGGAAAGGGGAACTCCTCAGAACTCACAGCTCACAGGCAGTGGGAACTCTGGGTCTTCGGGGACAAGGCACTTCATAGGCCACAGGTAATTCCTACAGAAGCCTGGATCCTGCTGGGGCTAACCTGGTTTAGCTGGCCATTTTCCGAACCACAAAGACCCCGAGATGCAGAGCGTTGGACTGCCCATGCTCCGTTCCAGCCCTGCCTGCCCTGGGGTGGCTGGGGCACTGGCAGTGGCCACCCAGCTATGAGGGAAACCAGCCCTGAGATGGCCTGGCTGCCCTTCACCTCCACCAGGAATCCCAGAGGTCTCCATCTTGCTGAGATGCATTGCAATGACAAAACGACTGCAGAGCCCCTGGCACAGAGGAGGGGGTATTTCAACCAAGCAAGCCTCCCACTCCCCCTGAGGCTCCCTCCCATGTTCCCCACCACAGTGCCTTTAACTCTGTCCCTGTGAGGAGAAGCAGAACACCTGCCTGCCTTCTGCGGTGGGACCCTGAGGGTCTGTAGAAGGTGTCTCCTTTCAGCGGGGCAGCCTGGGGGCTGTGAAAGGTGCAGGCCTCTGAACTTGCATGACTCTCCCTCCCAGCAGTCCCTCAGAGCTCTCATTTTGGGGCAGGAAAAGCTCTTTTGGGGACCAGAGCCATCTTCTTTATCAAATTTGGTCCTGCTCCCCATGACCAGGTTTACCCCCACCAGCCTGCCCCTCCTCAGTCCTCTCAGCTGCATGGGCTGCTCAGGCTGTGTGCCACTGCCCTCCTCGCTGCAGCCCGAGGCCAGTGCTAGACTCTTGGAGCACCTCCCACCCGGCCTTCCTCTGCCCCTGTGGGGAAGGCAGGCCCAGTCTGAGAAGATTAGTGGGGACCTAGAACTCAGCTCAAGTATTGACACATGCTGTGTGTGGGGCTGGGAATCAGCTTCTGACCCGGGCCCCCAGGGGCATTTGGGGTGTTTGGTGGCCTTGGCCCACCCCTGCCCACGTCAACCTCCCCAGTTAGCAAGGAATCCTAGCAAACCACTGCTACAGGAGTCAGCCTGAACTAGCCCCACAAATTCTCCATAAAGTGTGGGCTTAGGTGGGAGAGAGGGAAGAGCCAGGAGTCAGAGATCCTAGGTTCTCATCCATTTCTGTGACTAATTTTCTGAGTGTCCTCCAGTGAAGTTACAAACTTCGGGGAGACATTTTCTTCATTTGGAGTAACAGTAATCACCATTCATTGAGCTCTTATTAGACACCATTTTTTTATACATTCGGGGAGTGATAAACATATAACAAGCATGGGAAGCTCACTGACAAATCTGAACAGATAAATAGACAAAACAAACTGTGTGCTTATGCTGGGTACCCCAGATGAATGTCAGCTCAGCACATGTCTCATTTAGCTCACACACAACTGCAAAATGTAAACATCATTATTATCTTATTATAATTATTCTCTTTACAAGTTGAGAAACTGAGACTCAGAGAGGGTAAGTACCTTGCCCAAGGTTACACAGCTAGAAGAGGTACCAGGAAGGATGACAGGTGGTAAGGATGCCCAGTGGAAAGGATCACCACCTTCTCTGATTTATAGCTGTAGCAGCACAGTGCTGTCCTGGGCAGGAGGCTGAGCAGCGACACTCCCACCCCCATCCCCATCAGGCCTGGGGTCTTTGTCTCAGGACATGAGCAGAGCCCAGGTTTTTAAAGGCCACCCAAATTCAACACCAGCTCCTCTGGGGCCACCCTCGCATAGCCCTGTCAGCGGCTGGGCCAGCTTCAGGGAGAAGATGAGCTTGGGGCCTACACAGGGCATATCTGACAACCAGAGCAGCTGGGCCCATTTGCTTCCCAGCATCCTCACTACCCACCCCAGTCTAATGCAGTTCAAGGGAATACTGGGGATCCCACCAAGTCAGCGTGGGGGCCTGGAAGGAAGAAAAAAACATTCCTAGTTTCTCTCACACAACTCCCCCTCAGAGCCTGGCATCCTGGGGAAAGACAGATACACCATGTCCACTGGCATTTGTCCTTAGATGCTTACCTGACATGTATCACCTATAGCATTGCCCAGTGCCCCGTGGACACCAGGGGATGAATTTGTGGTGACGAGGTTTTGGAAGCCTGGTTCTTGGTCACACAATGGGGAGAATGCCCCGGAAGTGGAGGCCATGAAAGGGATGAATCAGAAGCACCTCAGTGAATGTGCTGTGGCTCAGGAACTGAGTCCCTTGGGTAACACGTACTGCAGAGGGGGCTCCTCCACTCAGCACCTGTTAGCCTCTGGTGTCAGGCAGTGTGTTTAGTGATGAGTTACTCCAACAAATGCCTTTCGGGCCCTCTCTGTGTATTTGAGGTATCAGGAACCAGGGGGCAATGCCCAGAAGACCTGGCTATTCAGACATGGGTCTTTGTGAGGTAAGAGGCGTATAAAGACCAGGGCGTGGCGGTGAGACAAGCACAGGCCTAGAGCAGTCGTGGGCAAACTACAGCCTGCGGGCCGGATCCAGCCCATTTGAAATAAATAAAACTAAAAAAAAAAAAAAGACCGTACCCTTTTATGTAATGATGTTTACTTTGAATTTATATTAGTTCACACAAACACTCCATCCATGCTTTTGTTCCAGCCCTCCGGTCCAGTTTAAGAACCCATTGTGGCCCTCGAGTCAAAAAGTTTGCCCACCCCTGGGCCTAGAAACTCTGATTATGTAAGGAAACTGAGGTCTGGTTCTCTTCCTCCCAGTAATTCATTTCAATTTGGTTCAGTGCTCTCCAGTCCATAGTAAGTGTTCAATAAATCATCTCACTTTTTTTGAACCAGGGAATAAATAAATATCTTCACCCATATGTAAATAAGTAGATATTTAACAGATGCCTATAAAATGGGATTAATGCATTTTCAAACTACTGTGTTGGAAGAAAAGGCAGTACCTGAACCCAGGTTTTTCTTATCTGTTGACTGCATGCCAACATCCCTGTCCTACATGAAGGCATTGCAGAATCAGTAAGATGAGAGTCACTGAGAAAGGCTCCAAAAAACATGTAGTTATGTCCAACTCCAAAAAATTATTATAGGGAAAATTCATGAAATAAATCTTGGTGAATGAATGAATGATTGAAGAAATAAAAGCAATCTGATAAATTGTGAATGACTCCCACTCATCTTCCAACCCTATGCCCTCCTTTACCTTTCCCGTTTGCTGCTTCAATTACCCTATGAATTTATTGCTCCTGCCAAATGCATTCAGCTGAGATGGAAATGTTAATTTATTGGAGCAGACATGTGTTGACACAGCTCTGATAAAATGCTCCTGCATGCCATTCCAAAGCCCACTTACTGTGCCACTACAAAACTGCTGTGCTTGAGGCCTGGTAGCTGCTTCTGGCTGGGTGTGGCCCCATCCTGCCATCTTTGCCCCTTCATAAACTTCATATGAGATGAGCCACGAGTCCGCAGAGCCCCCTTCATAACACAGTGTTCCTTCCACCTGAAAGTCCCTCTTGCCATTTAGGCCATCAGAGCCCCACCAGTCCTTCAAGACCCAGATCGCTTGCTGGTCCCACTGTGCAGCCTTGCCTGCTCCTGAGCCACAGACGAGCTCTCATTTTTCACTCCGTGGCACCTCCCACACTGCATGTTCTGTCAGCGTTTGAATACTGTTGATCCTTGAATAACACAGTTTGATCTGCATGGGTCCACTTACACGTGGACTTTTTTCAATCAACACTGTGAATGTATTTTCTCTTTGTTATGATTTTCTTAACAACATCTTTTCTCTAGTTTTCTTATTATAAAAATACAGTATATAATACATATTGCATACAAAATAGTTGTTAATCAACTATTTATGTTCTTGGTGAGGCTTCCAGTCAACAATAGGCTATTAGTAGTTAAATTTGGGGGGAGTCAGAAGTAATATGTGGATTTTCAACTGCGTTGTTCAAGGGCCAACCATAGATGATGTGCTCTCCTGCTGGACTATAAACTCCTTAAAGGCTGAGCCTGCCTGACAAATGCTTAGGTCACCCCCGTACCTCTGTGACCTGTGCTCAGTGCAATGCCTCACATCAGGGAGATCAGTATGAGGAGGTGTGAGGAGGATGGGGAAGACACCAGCTCCCAGGTTTTGCTAGGACTGAATTTGGTTGCATGTGCTGAGTGAAGGTAGGGGACTTCACTCTAAGGAGGTTTAAGTATTAACCAAGTTCAGCTCAAGGCCTTACGCCTGAATCAAGCTCCCCACCTGCTCTCAGAAGAAAGCCAGTGTCATTTGTGATGTTAATAGCTGTTCTGAGATAACAAGAAACAAAAGGATTCAGTGGTCCCATGAGTGTCAGGCATGTTGCCCTCTTTCTTCATGGTGTTAGGGAAAGGGGGCCTTCCAGTTCCCCAGTTCCCTGGGGAACCCCTCCTCAGCACACACCTCCTTGTACTGAAACAGCCTCGCCCTCTCCAGACCCTTGTTCAGGCTTAGACATCTGGAGGCAGGCACTGTTCTTCACCTGTGGGCCTAGTGCCCAGCAAAGTTCCCTAAACATGGAGACAACAGATGTTTGTTGGAATCATGAACACACGAGTCCCCTGGGCATCTGACTGGACCCGCAGTCTGTCTGAGACTGGCCAGGCACGCGGAGTCTGTTCCCGCAGGCCACGGAGTGGAGAGTCAGGAGGAGTCAGAGGCAGCAGTGGGGTAAAGTGACGTGGAGGTGGGTGCTTGCCCTAGAGCAGATGCTGCTAGTGCTCTGGCCTCTCACTGAGGGTGACCAGCCCGGGCCAGAGGGGTGACTTCTAGACAGAAGGTAGTCAGACATCTGCGGGGAACCCTATCTTTCATGGGCAGAGGCGCTGGGATCACTGGCTTTCTTTCTCCACAGAAGATGCACAATGGCCAGCTCTTAACTAAGAGGAGCCAAAACAGCGCTCCTCCCTCTGCAGTTAGGGTACCTGTGGGCTCTTGGAGGCAGTTGGACAAGGACATGTGGATTCATGCCCATCAGGCTCTTTCTCCAGCGCACGTTGGGCATGGTACCTGTATGTGCTGTGTGTCTGTTACACACATGCCCATACCCCTCCTGCTGGGCAGACACTCCTGGGATGTGTGAATGTGACCGGGGGAACCGTAACCCTGGACGTTCATTCTGGATGGTAAACAGACTCCGATGGTTTTCCTTCTTGCTCTTATGTGTTTTCTCTTCCAGGCTATTCTGCTTTTTAATCCTCCATTTTATTTTTTATTTTTCAATTTTCCTCTCTAGCTATACTCACCTGTCTTTCACCTCTCCTCTCTTTCTCCCTCAGTGAGCACACTCACCCCCTGCCTGTTGATGCTTCGGGAGCCACATTAACACTCTATCCAAGTTTCCAAATTCGACTCTGGCTTCTCTGCCCCTCCTGGGGCCCAGACGGTCCCCCTGCTGTCCTGCAGCTGCTGTCCTGAGCTGGGATCATGAAAATGAAATATTGTTTTTTCTTCTAAGTAGAAATGCTTTGCGCTATTTTCTCCAAGCCCATAGACAATGAAAATTTAAAACAACAAAGGCAGCAGGAACAGCAAAATCACCATAAGATTGACAATGGGTAACAGACTCTGGAACCCAAGACCCTCCAATGTGATCAATCCCTCGGGCAACAGAAGGCAGCCCTCAGTGTGAGGGCCCAGACCAGGCACTAGGGTCCATGCCATGGTCAGGCTGGCATGTCTGCTCTCACTGAGGAATGGTGGCTTAACTAATGGTCCTCCATCCCTGCTGTTTCTCCCTTCAGCCACACTCTTCCCTGATGCTCTTCTCTGCTTCTCCCTTTGCCTGCATTCCTCTCCACTGGTGTCATCAACTGCTGTTTCCTGATCCCCCCTCCTACCCCTGCTACCCAATCCCAGCCCAGTACTGCAGCCTTTCCCTGCAGCTTAGAGTCTTCACTGTCCAAGGTCGGCTCCTCCTCTTGCCCCTTTCCCAACCCCTTCTTTCCCTCTGTCCTCCCAGGGGAGCCCCAGCTCAGGCTTACCTGGGCTTAGGGCTTCAGGGAGGCAGACACCTCCAAGTGCACATAACCTGTTCCTTCCTGTTTCTCTGGTCCTCACACGTGCCTCCTGCTCAGAGAGCCATCCCTGTTTCCTCTGCGGATTTGTGCTTACAGCTCATCACTATGAAAAATTCTTCTTCTCCTCGTCAGTGTCTGTCTCTTCTCCCCAGAATGCAAACTGTGTGAGAGCAGGGCTTTCCTTCTTGGTCACCACCTTTTCTCTCTTTTCTTGTTCAGCGCTACATTCCCAGGGCCTGGGACAGTGTCAGGCGCATTGGAGAAACCCCTTGGAAAGGAAGGAAGGACAGACAGGAAAGAAGGAGAGAGGAAGGAAGTAAGGAAGGAAGAAAAGAAAAAAGGAAGGAAGAGGGAGAGAAAGGAAAGGAGGGAAGGAGAAAGGGATAATTTGTAAAATTTACAATATTAACCCACTGAATCTTCATAACAGCGTCATGGGGTGGCTACTATTACTGCACCTTAGAGATGAGGAAACCAAGGCACACCATTTAGTGAATTTGGTCAAGGTTAAACTGCTAGTAAGTTGCAACACCTGGATTCAAAACTAGGCAGTCTCACACCAGAGACTGGGCTCTTAGCCACCATGATCTGAGTCTCACGTAAGATGTACAAGGCAGGCAGCACTTGGGACCCCTCCTGCATTTTAGGGTACATGTCCACAGGAGCAAGAGGAAAGGTCATTCTTACTTGGCACCTACTCTGGGAGTCAGGGCCACATGCAGGATTTCCTTCATCTTCATCTTCTTCATATTCATCTTCATCACAACCCCCTGAAAAGGGTGTTAGCAGCATCACCTTTCACAGAAGAGGACCCTGAGGATCAGAGAGCCTGAGGGGCTGGCTACAGTCACACAGCCAGTAGAAGGGGGCCAGACCCACACCCAGGCCCATTGGTTCCAAATCCAGTGTTCTCTGTGTTCCTCCTGCTATTTGGCTGCCCATGAGAGATACTCCATCAACATTAGTGAATGCATCTCCCTGTTTTGAAAGCTCTCATTCCATACACACCTGGCATAAGTGTGTTTATAGTTGTCTAAATATGGGGTATGGTCATTTCTGTCACATGTAAAGCACGGGCATCAGGCAAGGATGTGACATGGTCCGATGATGAAATCGTGTTTGGCTCATGCCATTCAGATGTGGAAGAATTGTCCAGGTCAGGCAGATGCGAAGGGAGAGGTAACGATGCTGTTAATCATGGATACTTATCCGTGCTAATGGGTCGTCCATCCCAGGCAGCAGCATGTTCTAATTCAGTTAAAACTCAAATCTCCTTGAAAAGGCCCTTAGGTGAGTTCTGTGGATGCTGGGGTGTCAGGAAACTGGCTGGCAGTTGTTTGGGGCAGGAGAGTTTTCTCTTGGCTAGTTCCCCCTGTAAGCTGCCACCTCTCCGGCCTGTGACAAAGGGCACAGGAACGGCAAGGAGGTCCTGCAGGGTGGACTCCCTTCTGGCCACGTATTCCACAGGTGCAGCTCTTGGCCCCGCGCCCCATGTGCAGTGCACAGGGAACCTCCATGGACAGCAATTGTGTGGTTAAGAAGGAAAATAGGATTCTCAAGGCTGTACACTGCATCTCCTCTTAAGAGACTCTGACCGCAGTCCAACCTCAGCCAAGCTGGAGATAGGGCAGCTGGTGCTGGCTGAGCTGGGCAGCAGAGATATGCCCTCACAGGTGCTGGTCTGAAACTGCCCTGCCAGGGCCTCTCCCTCCACCGCCACCTCCCGTCTGGCTCCAGCCTGGCCTACATACCACTTGCTCAGCCTTGCTCTGACACTGCCAAGCTTTTCCTGATGAGGCCACTTGGCCATAGCTCTGCCCAACTGTGTGCCAGGAGAATTCAGCTGGACATGGTAACCGGTGTCAGGCAAAACCATGTGTGAGCGACCATTTGGGGAAGGGGGTGGCAGTAAAGGGAAATAGTGAGTGCCAGAGGATTAAAGAGCCAAAAGGGACATGGAACCATTCCCTCTAATTGCCCCTCCCTCATCGCCCCCTCTGCCTCTGCCCTGAGAAGTGACTTTTCTCTCAGCTGCCACTGTTAATTCATGTGAGAGATTGGACCAGGGAGATGCCACCTGTGTCTCCTAGGCTGTACCGAGGAGGCAGTGGGAGGGATGGGAGGGCTGATTGAGGCCACTTTCATTAGACAGAGCTGGTATCCTGCTAAAGGGAAAGCCTCCGCTGAGCTGTGACCGCCGACTTCTCTCCCTCACTGCACATCATTGCTCCTCTCAGGCATGAAGCAGGGGAGGGGGGACCCCTAGGGGAGAGGAGAGTGTTACTGTTGGGACCTAAGGCACCCAAGTCCCTTTCAGTGTACCCTATAAGTGAGAACAAATGTGATTTTTTATCTACCCACTGTCTCTCTAAACAGGGTTTCTAGAACATCATGTGAATTTGAACATCATCTCAAACACTGGAGCATGCGTTTGAGATGGGCAGCACAATCTGTTCAACCTTGAACCTCTGCTTTAGTGTGTGAACACAGCCAGGACTTAGGCAGGAATCGGGGCTGGACTAAAATCTGGCTCCCCCAAGCCACTAGCCCCCCTGAGCTGGCTTTCCTTACCTGGAGGGCATGCGCCCAGGTCTTACTGTTGTTAATCTCTGTGTGTGAAGCTCATGTGCAGTTCTGGAGCCAGGATGTCCTAGCCGGAGCCCTAACCCTCTGTCCCTTCCTCTCACCTAAGTTAGGAAACACACTTTCAGCCAGATCCTGTGAGTTACATTAAAATGGAACAATAGCCAGAGGTATACTGTATCTGGTGACTAACACAGTTGAAGTCCCAAGAAGACTATTTTATTTGCCTTCAAATACAATTCTCAAGTTGTTTTTCTCATACTGTCAACCTAAAGAGTCAGAAATTTAAAGTTTAGCAAAACGCTCTAACAGGAAACTTATAAATATTTATAAAATATGTTGTAATTGTAATATTTTCTGTTAACTGGCTTAGCAATCATTTATCTGCTCAATTAACCCAATAAATTAATAACTTTTGAAAACTTTACTTCACAAATGAGGAAAATATGAGAATAAAATAAGTCTTACTTGGTTGATGTCCTAAAGCAAACTATAGGCCACATCTGATTAGAATCTTCCACACTTGAAGTTTCATATTATTAATTAAATCTCTTAGTCACACTTTTTTTCTTGAAGAACAAGTGGGTTTCATCATAGGAAATAGAGTTATCTCAGAGGAACTTTCAGGGGTTGAGAAGGAAAAGGTCACGTAGCCCAACTAGATAGTCCAAGAGTTTAATTCCGTGTTGTTACAAATAAGATCTTCTCTCTATTGAACATCAGAACTTCTTTTTCTCCCTCCTAGATTGTCTTTAACAGCCTTTAGTATCATTGTAATTCTCTACCCCTTATGGCCATGCTAAGACACAATGAACTTGACAATGAATGAAATATATTACTCTGTTTTTCTATTTGGAAAAATCCGTCAGTAATGAGATAATACATGTTTTATTGCCATCTAGAAATGAAATGCCCATAAATATCCCAAAACAGAAATCAAATGTAGCCCATTTAATTACCAACAAGTAAACTAAATGAGTCTTCCTTCATAAGATACCTGAACACTTTCATAATTGACCAGTTAAAGTACCATAGAAATAATTATTCAATATACAGAGGGGAAAGGGAGAGAAGGGGAGGAGCAGCAGTATTCACAGAGCCAATGGAATCGCGGGGCGGGGTTGGGGGAGTGGAAGATAAGCCCATGATGGCGGAGGTGTTTCTATAAACAAGTCAATGAACCAACGGCAGGCTCTCGTCCTTTCTTACCAAAGGAATCTTTTCTTTCCCCTTGGCACCTCCCCACCATCTTGAGGAAGTCGCTCCCAACAATCATTCCCTCAAGTCAGTTCCATAGCAGTTTTACTCGGCAAGGAGTGAGGGGTGTCCTGGTGCTTTGGGAGACTCACTGCAGTATAATTAGGGTGCCCATAGTTTCTAGTTCACACCTGTGTCCCCACGTAATTGCTAATAGTGCCTCTCTTACTCTCAGAGGTGTCCCTGTTTGAATGATCAATTATATGGCTGCCCTGTGCATCACGGGGAGAGAATGAGGGTGTGTCACCTTGTGAGTCGGCACTGGTAGCTGACAGTGGCTGCCCAGAGTGCTGTGCTGAGAAGGGGTCTGAGATCCGGTGCAGCTCAGCAAAGAAAGCCCTGGAGATCGCTAGGCAGCGTGCTGCAGGCTTGATTGTTACCATCCTCATCTTATACGTGAACAAATTAAAGCTAAGAAAGGAAAGGCAACGGCTTTCTGGGCTCCGACTGCCCGAGATCAAACACTTGCCTCACAACCTGCTCGGTTTGGGTGAGTTGACATCATCTTTCCATGTGTCAGTCTCTTCATCTGTAGGATCATGATGTTGTTGTGAGGAGTAAAGGAAGTAACAGGTGCAGGACGCGTGGGCTCCGAAGGGATTTAGAACACACACAATCACATTAGTTGATGGAAGCAGTAGGTGGTTGGGGTGGCAGTAACAGCAGTAGAGATGATGGTGTTGGTGACCAGCGAGTTAATGGCATAACCAGGACTCTTCTCAGGTCCGTATAGGGCCCCTGAATTCATTGTCCACTGTCTGCCTTGGGATTGATAGTCACAAGTTAGAAGCGGAAAGTGTAAGGATAAGAAAAATGAAGACAGTGGAGATACTTTACTCAGCTAGCACTGAGAGCATGTCAGCTGGGGAGCTCCAACTCCTCCTTCCTCAATTCAGATAATTCCAGTAAAGGAAGTGGTGCAGGGTGAGGGTTGCTGGTTATGCCATTGCACTGTGGGCTCACAGTGGTCCCGTGATTGGACCAAGCTCACTCTGCCCTCCTCACCCTCAGGCAGGGGTATGTAAGAGGCAGTGTTTCCTTAGTAACCTGTGTTCATTATGTGGTGCCACACTGGTCAGGAAATTTTCCCTCAGCCCATACCTACCAGTGTCTGGTGATTTGTTAATGGCACAAGTCAATGTTCATGGCTGTGTTTTTCTGTTTTCAGTAGGTCTGCATAAATTTTAAGTAATTCGCGAGACATGCTTCAATTATCTGAATTCCTGTGTGACTCAGCAAATGCTGAATGTGCACAGCTGCCCATCTCTCAGGTGGAGAAGGAAAATCTGAGAGTAGTGAAGAAGGGAATGGAAGAAATAGGTGGGAGAAAGAAAAGTCAAGCTAGAGAGGCAGAGGGGAGAGGAAAAGTGAAGAAGAGCAGGCAGTAGGCAGGGAGAAGGAGAATGAAAGGAGACCCTGCCTGCATGGGGACAGGAGATGGGAGAACAGGCTACTTTACCGAGCACGAAACAGATTCCAGTCTTCTTTCTCAGATGTTTGGTGTCTTGGCTAAAAGTATGTCAACTGAATGGTGTCCTAGGGACAGGGAGACAGGGAGGAATGTGACACTTTGCAGGAAGCTCAGGCCTGGAGCTGTGCTCACAAGGAGGTGGGGGCAGGTTCCTGTGCCTTGCTGAGAATGGTGACAAAGACCCCTGTCCACCTGGGAGCCAGAGCCAAGTCCCTAGAAAATTGTGTGTTCTCATGATGGGGAAGGCTCCACTTTCCATGGTAGCCTCTCCATAAAAGGAGAAAGGGACCCCTGTATAGAAGGGGTCTCCCTGATTCCACTGCAAGGATGGAAGGAGGGCTCTGAGTGTTCCAAGAGATTATGAGCCAGTGGGTACAGCTGGGATCCATGAGGAGGAGCATGGAGGGGAAAGAGCACTGAATGTGGAGTCCTGGTCCCAGGTCTGCTGCCTCTAACTAGTGGTGAGGCTCCAGACAAGTCATTCCCTCTGTCTCACCCTCATTTTCCTGAGCTGTAAAATGGGAGACTTGATGCTCACTGAGATCCCTTCCAGCAGCAATGCTTGATCCTCAGGGAGTCTAAGGGCTGCCTGTAGGGACAACCAGACCCTGTCAGCCAACAAGGAAGCGGGTGCTGGACTCAGCTGGGCACTCTGTTCTGGGGGGACGAGTGTCCAAGGGGTGCTCATCAGCAGCCCTGGGCTAAAGCAGGCTGCTGGCCCTCCACCTCCCCAAGAGGGGCTTGCTCCCGATTGAATATGGCATAGAAACATAAAGCACCAAACCCATAAAATTGTGTTAATAAATAATAGTGTACCTATCCATGCTATTAGAATGTGATAAGGTTATTGAAAGTGATGGTGGAAATAAAATTGGATAACCTATTAGATATGTAAAATCTATGGTTAAGCAAAAATAATATACACGAAGAAAGGACATAGGACATTGTTCATTTTTATTTTCCTTTTTGCCTTAGAATTTTCTTAAATTTCTAAAATGATTTGCTATTAGAAAATAAAGTGATCAACATTACCAGAAAGGCAGGGGTTCAAGTAGGGGAACTGCAGGGGGCACCGACTCAGGTCAGGCAGCATCTGAAAGAGGCTGGTGCACAGCAAAGCACAGTTGCTGACTGTATCCTGGGCTCTCTGAGAAGCCCTGGCCACAGGGTTGAACCAGGGGAGCGAGAAACCTTGGCCTTTACCTTCCCAGTTTAACCTTTAGCAGCCAGTCTTTAGAGCTCCTTGGAATTCACCTACCTTTTTTCCAGCCTGTGTTAATGCTGTCCTCATTTGCAATGCTAAGCTTTTTATCTCCCCCCCCCCCCCCCAAACTCTCCCCCCCCCCCCCCCCCCAGCTTTGTAGTTCCCTTTAAAGACCTTACTTAGTGAAGGCTGAAAGGCACCGGAAGCCAAGATTATCTAATGCCAGTGCCTGGGACAAATGAAAGGTCACAGAAATGAGAAGGGAAAGTTTCTGGAGAGCGCTAGAAGTCCCAGGAGACTTGGAAAATCAAGTAGTAATTTGTCAAGGGGGTTTTGCTCACGTCGGTTTGGGGGTAGCTCTCTGACTTTCTGTGCTATTGGTGTAGAGGGTACGGGGTGGGGGTAGACATACTCCATGTTCTAGAAAGCATCTGTGGGGGGACTGAAACATGAGCTCAGACCTCATGGAAAAGCAGGAGGATCGGGGACCAGCTCAGAGCTGCGTGGAAGGTGCATTGCTAAAAACTGACTCGGCATGGTTATTTTCAGATACTCGTTGAATTTCCAAGTCTCATCAATCAATGAGTAATAATATACTTCTGCACAAGACATTGGGTTAAAAGTTGAGTCTAAATATAAGACAAGCCTTTGCCCATGATGGACTGTCAATCTAATTAAGAAAGTAAGATATAAAACACGTGTAAAGTTAAAACACAGTATGTAAGACATAACACAAGGTAATGTGTATGTCATTAAGGGCTAAGGGTGTGGCACGACAGTGAGCACTTCAGTTCTGAGAAGTATTTGAAGAAGAGGCAATTTACCTGAATCTTGGAGAATGGGTAAAATCAGGAGAAAGGAAACAGATGTTTCAGGCCTGAGCCTAGAGGGGAACAATTTAGGCAAATTCTTAGAGTTAGGGAATCCCAAGTTGTATTTAAAGGCAGTAGAGGGTATAGAAGACCCATGCAAATGCATAACAATAACTTCAATATTTAGTGGCTTTAAACTACAACCATTCACATAGCACACATTTCTGCAGGTTAGTAATGTGGATTGAGCCCAATTGGGTGGTTCTGCTGGACCTGGCAGGGCTCAGTTGGTCTGAGTTAGACTTGCTCAAGTGTCTGCAGTCAGATGCTGGGTTATCGGAACTGGGTCCTTCATTATGGCTGTGGCTGGGTTGGCTGGTACGACTGGGTCCTTTCTGCACAGGGTCTCTCATTCTGAAGCAGGCTATTTTGGGCTTGTTCATGTGGTAGGAGAAAGGCCACGAGGCCTCCAGAGGCCTAGGCTCAGAGGTTGCACACTGCCACTGCCCCCATATTCTATTGGTCAAAGCAAGTGACGAGTTAGCACAGATTCAAGAGATGGGAAAATAGACTCTGACTCTTGATAGGAAGAGCTTTAAAATATTGTGGCCATTTTTTGCCATCTTCTACAGATTGGTTGGGTAGAGCCAAATCCTTTGGCCTTGGGGGCCAGAGCAAAAAACACCTTAGTAGGAAGGACACAGAACGTATGCAGTGCGGTGGAGAGTAGGAAGGACCTACGCTTCTGATGCAAGTCTGCCGCCCAGGCCGACCTACAGTGAAGGTTTGCTGGCTGCATCCGATGAGAAAAAGAAGCTGAGTGCAGTGTGTGTAGCGATGGCAGTGGGAGTTGCTAACCATCCTTTATTCTGCTATTGTTTCTCCCTCCTTTTATGAAATTATAATAAATGGACATTGTTATTTTTAATATTTCTACTTGGCAGGATAAAAAGTTGGCAACCCTACTTCCGTCCCTAACATTTTTTTCTTTTTTGCTATTTTACTGATCCATGAAATGTTGACAGAGCCTGGGAATCATTTGGTGAGTGATTAAGGTGAAGAATTCTCAGAAGGGAGAGACCCACACAATGAGGAAGGTGTCCCTGTGCATAGGTGGGGAGGAGGTCAAGACTCGTCCTAGAATGGCTAGCATTCTGGGAGGCAGGTTTTTATAAGCAAAGTAATGTCTGCTTTGGAATGTTTATAATATATTAGTGACTCTTTATCAGATCAAACAGCCTAATCACTTCAGGGATTCCAAGCTGAGAAACACTTTCAAAGGAAAGGCTATATCTTGTATTATTGCTTAGAAATTGAACATCTGTTTTAATTCTACCTGAAGAGTGCTTTCATGAGATTTACTTCTCATTATTGGTTCAGCACTGCCCTCAAAAAAAGCTCAGGTTCCTTCACTGACATTTGCAAGCCTCCCTATCTAGCTCCTATCCCTCCCTCCCCAGGAAGCCCTCCTGGAGCCTGCAGTCAAATGCATTGTGCTGGGACCACTGCACTGTGCGGGGACCACTCCACTGTGCTGGGACCACTGCACTGTGCGGGGACCACTCCACTGTGCTGGGACCACTGCACTGTGCGGGGACCACTCCACTGTGCTGGGACCACTGCACTGTGCGGGGACCACTCCACTGTGCTGGGACCACTGCACTGTGCGGGGACCACTCCACTGTGCTGGGACCACTGCACTGTGCTGGGACCACTGCACTGTGCTGAGACCACTGCACTATGCTGAGACCACTGCACTGTGCTGGAACCACTGTAGTTAAATGCATTGTGCTGAGACCACTGCACTATGCTGGAACCACTGTACTCAAATGCATTGTGCTGGGACCACTGTGCTGTGCTGGGACCACTGCACTGTGCTGGGACCACTCCACTGTGCTGGGACCACTGTGCTGTGCTGAGACCACTGCACTGTGCTGGAACCACTGCAGTCAAATGCATTGTGCTGGGACCACTGCACTGTGCTGGAATCACTGCATTGTGCTGGGACCACTGCACTGTGCTGGAATGAGCATGTCTCAACCTGGGATCCTCCCCTGCAGGTTGATGGCATAGAGCAGGCCTGACAGCCCTGACCTCACTTTGCCTCCCTTTGCTCCTGAACTTTCTACCCTGGAAACACCCCTCCCCCGCCCCCGACTCATAGCACCCAGTGTCCTGGCACTGTGCCTGGCCTCAGACGTCTCTGTAAAAGCCACATGTCACCTTCTGTGGTCAATGATCTGCCTCTGCACCTCCTGTCAGGTGTGACGGGTCCAGGCTGTACCCTGCAGAGCACCTTTGCTCCTGGGAAGCAGGGATAGGTTTGAGAATCTTATGGCTGAAAGGAACCATGGAGACCATTTGACCGGTGGTCCCCAACTTGGTCTCTTCAGATTTAGAGGTGAGGGGGGGCTGTTAGGAATCCAGATTCCTAAGCCCATCCCAGAATATTCTAATTCAGCCCATTTGGGATGGGGGCGAGGAGGCTATATTTTTAACAAGTGTCTAGGACATTTCTAGGTAGCCATCAGAGAACTGAAATTCAGGATCCACTGATAAAGTCCAGCCTCTTCATTAGGAGGATGTTGTGGGTGAGAAAAGTCAGGTTCACAGAAGCTGTGCAGCCTCCCACAGTCACCCGCTCGATTATGGTGGAACTAAAATTAGAGCCCAAGATTCCTGACTCCCAGGATGGTGCTCTCACTGCCACAGCGTGCTCAGTGTCCTTGCTTTAGTTTTCAGAGGGAGAAAAAGCAACAGGAGGCTGTATGCAATCCAGGGGTCCACAAGGGTGGTGGAGGCTGAGGAGTCCATACAGCCAGCGTGGTGCCAGGCAGACCATGGTCCCATCCTGTGCTGTGAGAATAATGATGGCTATGAGATAACCTCTGGAAAGTACCGTGCCCAGGACCTGGCATGTGACAAGAACTGTGAGTTGTTCAGGCCCAGTTACTTCACTTGCCTGCCACGAAAGGTCAGGAGGAGCCAGCAGGCCTTATGTCCAGCTTCATTGTGCTGCTGTGCAGTGAGCGCTTTCCGACAGGGCTCAGTGAGTGTCAGGTGAAGGAAGGCAGGGCCCTGGGCCCCGTGGCCTCCGGTGTTTGGATCCTGAGATTCCCATCCCCCTTCCCACCTACACAAAATCCATCTTCACACGGAGAGACAGCTTACCTCACTCACCCCTGCCGGGGTCCCCAAAGGGTAAGGCTGTGAATCACTCTTACCACACTCCCCTTTTAGGGCATGTCCCATTTTTTATTGCTCTCTGTTTTATATCATTATAATTGAACTGATCATCAGCAGGGAGAACAAGCTCATTTTTACAAGGGAAAGAAGACAGCCACAAAAAGCCAAAATTATGACTGTTTGCAGCTTGCAGGAAACACGTATTAAATTAGATCTGCCTTCGGCATAGGCGTCAGCCAGCTTCCAAGAAGAGCTCGAGTGTGAGGAGCGAGCCTGATTTGGAGGACTGGCGAGTTAGCCCTTTTTTAGGTGACTTGTGCTCAGCAGAGCAGCTAGGAGCAGTCTTCAGGGATACACTCCCCGACTGCCCAGAGCAGGAAGTGGGCCATGGGTTCCTGCGGAGCAGAGACCTTACCTTTGAAATTTTTGCATGGCTGGTGCCCTGGTATTCACCACAGCGCCAGCTGCCATCAATAGCTTAATCACCCTTTCACATGGCCAACCTGGAGACCTGCTCTAGCATCTCAGGGGAAGGGGCTCCAACACTAGGGTTTGCTTTCTCCTGCTCTAGGAGACTATGACTCTCCACCCCACAACACCACACTGAGAAATACCAGTTCTGCATCTGTGTCCTTTATCTCCAGACTTCTGCCACTGGACTATGGGAGGAGCTCCTCCATGCCTCCCACCCACCTCTTAGGATGGTAACATTACTGCCGCATGCAACCATGCACTTTGTCTCAACATCCCTGTGCTGGAGCAGGAGGCTAAGCATAGCTTACATGGCTACCCTCTGATTGGGATTTGGGCTGATCTCTCTAGATCTAGTCTGAGATAGTAATCTGAAATAAGCATCTCACACCCAGGCTGAAAGCTAACCAGGAGATAGGAGCACTTGTCTGATAGTGTTTGAGAGCTTCTGCTTTTCCCAGCTGATGAGACTAAGCTTGGTGTCAATGTGCCCAAATAGCTGCTAAGGTGTGGAAACACTGAGGAGGAGTGGGGTAGAGGCAGGAGGAAGAGTGATGTGTAGAGATAGCAAACAGAGTCTATCAATAAGGATGCCTTCAGATGCAAGTGTAAGAAAACTATCTCAAAATGGTTGCTACAGTAAGGAAGTTTTATGTCACATAAAATAAGCCCCAAATTAGGATGGCACTAAAGTTGGTTGAGTTAAATCAACAACTTTATCCAGGATGCCAGTTCTTTTCATCCTTTCTTTTTGCCACCCTCAGCATGTAGATCTCATGATGGTTGCCATGGATCCAGGCTTTATTTATATAGACATGAGCATGTCCAGCTAAAGAAAAGATTACAGTGCCAGGCTTGGGTCACATGCTTCTCCTGAAGCCAGAGGATGGTGATGATGGCAGTAGTGTTGATGGTGGTGGTTGGTGATGAAGATGATGGTGACGATGATAATGGTGATTGTGGCGGTGGTGGTGATGACAGTAGTGGTAACAGTGGAGATGGTGGTGGAGGTGTTCATTGGTGATAGTGGTGGTGGTGATAGTGGCGATGGTGGTTTTGTGAGAAGGAAAAGAAAGTGGGAGTATGAAGAGAAGAAATGCATCTGCCCTTCCTGCTTTACAAGTGATCATGAGACTCAACATTTGAATGTATGGAAGTGCCCTGTGAATGTAGAGCACTTCCCAGTGAGTTGCACTGTGGGGGTTACTGCATGGTTAGCAAACCTTCTCAATCCATGGGTCCTCTGCTCCTGGGAGCACTGACTGTCATCCTTCACCCTTGTCCGCTGTAGCTGAAATAAATCACTTCGGGGAGCAAAGGATTGGCAGGTTCTCAGGGACACAAAGAAAATGCTCGCAGCTTTGGGACTGGGGGTTATTAAAGCCAGAATAGAACCGATTACTGTAGATCTAACGAATAGGAGGGATGTGGGGCAAGGACATTCAGAATACAGGGAACCCAGCAGATAGGATACAGAGATGTTTTTATTTTGTCTTTCTTTGATAACAGATGTGAGGCCTCAAGTCTCTAGTTTTTGTTAACGTCCAGAGGATCAAAAGAGGCACAAAAGTGAGTTGAGCCATCTGCTGAGAGGCCAAGAGAGCTGATGTGGCCAGGGCAGCAGAGGAGACAGAGAGGCAGCAGGGCTGGTGCCGCTGGCGGCTTCCACTGCCCAGGAGGGGCGCCAGGGAGCAGACAGAGCCAGGACCTCTGGGGAGGACACACAAAGCCACCTGGAGCAGGGATGTTCACTCCTCAGACATGGGCAGAACACCTACTGTGTGCAGGTGCTAGGGATGCAGGAATGTTAGCAGCTGCTGAGTGATGACTGTGTGATTTCTAATTCTCAGAATTACCCGTCAATCTGTATACCTACCTCCTGTCTACTGGTGAAGAAGCCAGAGCTTGGAGAGGTTACGTAGCTGGCACCTGGGAAACAATTTGATCTCAGGTGTGTCTGACTCCAAAGCCCTCTTTCCTCTACCATTTTGCCTTTCATTTAAAGACAGCTCTTAACCAAAAGTGAAGAAGAAACTTGCTTCTGCCCTGCAGGCACTCTGTCCTGAGGGAGAGGAGGCCCTAGAAAACACAGTGTGATAAGTGTTATCACTGTGATCTGAAGAGAGGGGCGGAAGCTGGGAGGAGGTGCTAACCAATCCGTCCTTTCTGGGGCAGGGTAGCTGGGCAGTGACAGTGATGACAGGGAGCTGTCCAGGAGCCTGAGGAGAAAGGGTCGGGCTTGGCAAGGCATGAAGAAGAGTGTTGCCATGACAACCTGTCTGGCTTGGGTGAGGCGAGTGAACATTTGGTGTGGCTGCGGTGCAGGGTGGTGGCCAGGCATGAGGCCAGAGGGACTGGTGGGGTCGGCTTGTGGCAGACCTGGGAGCCAGGCTCAGGAGGCTGGGTTCCATTTCCAGGCAGAGGAGCTTTTGGAGGTTTTTAAGAAGTAAAACAGCCTGGATGTCAATGCAACCAGTTAGGAAGCTGCTTTGGTATCTAAACAGCCAGTGATGGGGGCCGGGAAGGACACCGACAGAAAAGACGGGCTGTTTCCCTGGGTCAGGTGTTAGTCTACTCCTCAAAGAGTTTTGAGGCCACTGCTGCATCTTCCTTCTATTTGGGAAATTACACACTAGCCACAGGTCACTAAGCAAATGCCCCAGTGTCCCCAGGAGTAATTCAGGCCTGACTGGTGATTGGTAGTATCTGTCACCCTGTCCACTTCATTTCTCCAAAAGAAGAGGCAATGTCTCTGAACCAGAGAGAGCTCCTTGGAGGGAAGGGTCTGGCCATACTCTGACAGTGGAGCTGCCCAGTGACAGGACGAGCAGCCATATAAGGAAGTGACCTTCTGAGGTGAGGGCCAGCAACGGCGAGAGCTCCTGCTGTGGGCAGATGCTGGTTGTATAACATTGGGCTTCTTTTGAATCCAAGAGAGCAATGCAAATAGTATGTGACAAAGGTTGCGTGCCCCCTCTGTACCGCTCATATGCTGGACTCCAGATAGAGAACTTTAGCAGGCTAGTCTCTGCCCTGTGGGACTTGACAGTTGAGAAATAGAGCCTAGGAGGAGGCTCCATGGATGACAGAGATGCTCTCTCAGGGACAGGGGCCGTGAAGGGCCCAGAAGGAGTGGGCAGGCAGCATGCTCGGTGCACTTGGGATCTGAGGCTGGTGCCAACGGACTGGGGCAGCTGAGGCTAGTCCGGCATCTAGAGAAGAAGACATGAATGTGAGAAATTAATCAGTGGATAAGTCACTTCAACTTAGTGTCATGGGCAAGCGCAAAGAAAACAGACCAGTTGGAGGACAGTTTTTATTTTTCTAAACTGAGCTACTGTAAAACACTGGCATACTTTTCAACTCACTCAGCCTCAGTTGCTATTTGGACTTGATAAATAGGTGAATATTCTTTTCAAGGCTGCTTTACTCTTAGGCTATTAAATGGTTTCTCCCCTCCCTTCTTCCTTTACAGGAAGTATTGAGTCTTAAGGCCACTGCCATCTGAACCACCAGGCACCTTCTAAATAGGCTTCTATATGAGACCCTTGGGAAGGGCTTGCCCTCAAAAATTGAGAAACCAAAGTAGTTGTCTTCAGTGGGCTCCCACCTCCCTACCCAGCCCCCTTCTCCTCAATCCAGGTACCCCAGACATCTGGCCAGGATCTCACCATGAAAAGCTATGCTGTCAACATTCTGATGAATCAGTCCCTTTTGAGGTGGTAGCTGATACAGGTTTAAATATGACCTCAGGTAGTTTAGATGGAGATCACTAAAAGTTAGAAAACCTTTGAGATCCAAAGGAATGCTTCTTTTCTTTTTGCATTGTAGTAAACAACATAAAATTTTCCTTTCTAACCATTTTTAAGTGTACACTTCAGTGACATTAATTATACTCACAATGTCGTGCAACTATCACCGCTATTTCCAAGGGTTTTTATTCCCTGAAACAGTTCCTCCTTCCAGCTCCCGGTAACCTCTAATCTATGTTCTGTCTCTGGATTTGCTCATTCTAGGTATTTCACATACATGAAATCATACAGTATTTGTCCTTTAGTGTCAGGCTTTTTTCATGTAGCACAATGTCTTCAAGGCTCATCTGTGTAGCACGTGTCAGAATTCCGTTTGTTCTATGGCTAATATTCCATCCTGTGTGGATATACCATATAGTGTTTATCAGTCATCCACTGATGGAAGGAAGGCTTCTTAATGGCTACATTTCAAGCACCAGTAGGGACCCCAGGAAGAGGTTTTGGGACACTGATATCCACCCTTCCAGCCATACCATATAGATGGCCCTTTACTGCCCAATGACTGATGGGCACAATAATTCAGGGTTTCAATTAGTCCACATACACAAAGAGCTGTGCTGTGTCAGAAGGTGCTCCAGCCAGCTGTTAGGAAACCTGAGTGCCCATCACATCGGGTAGATGCTCGGCCTTGGACAAGTCCCCTTACTTCTGTATAATGAGGAGCTTGGAATGTGTGTCCTTATTTCTTATTTCTACAAGTCTGTCAGTGTTCTAAGAGGGCAATGGGGCAAGTGGGGTGGGGTGGAGCAGACCCTCAGGAAATATCTGTGACTTGAATGAATGAATGAATGAATGAGAGAAGAATTGGAGAGTGAGGAACTACAGTATTCCAGTTTCTTTACCCCCCTTCATTAGAGAATAGGCAGCGGCTATAATTTGAGGTCAGATTGAATGGTTCTTAAGTTATGAAACAGTCCGGAATCCAAGGTGCTGCTTGAAGCGTTATTATTGTGTTTAATGTCTTTGCACCTTGTACTGAGATGAAATTGTATGACTGGGCTCCTTATCAACTTGTTTGGTGTAGAATTCTTGGCAGCTTTAATAAATACACTTGCCTAAATTTAAGAGGGTGCATATGGGCTTAGTCCCAATTCTTACACCCTGGTCTGTTATATAGCAGATGTAAGCTGTAGAGTGCTCATCATGGACAGTGGGCATAGCCAAGATGTGCCGTGTGTGTGTGTGTGTGTGTGTGTGTGTGTGTGTGTGTGTGCGTGTGTGTGCGCGCGCGCTCGCGCAGAAATGTGCATCCATGAATAGACAAGCTCTCTTCAGTTGTCCTTGTTCTAGGAGCTCTACCTTGGCATGGCTCCTGCTCACAAGGACAAATAGTACTAATTTCTTTAATGAAGGATTTTTTATTATAAAATCCATTTGTATTCATGGTGATCATCAGACAAGGAGGACAGGAACTCCATGTTCCTTTCCATGTCTTGGAATCTGTGCTTCAGGCGGAACTGCACGCAGGCTGGGCATCAGCATCCCCACTCCTCACTTGCCATAGAATTTTGGAGAGAATTTATACGTCATCTACTACTTTGGAAGTGGTGTTCAGAGATCCAAGAAAAATGCAAAAAGCAGTGATTCCTCTTCTGAAATAAAATCTTATGTAGAACCCTGCATATAAAGCTAAATAAAAGCCTTCCAGGCTGGTTAGGAAGAGGTGGCGACTTCCTTTTGTGCATATTCTCTGTCTACACCCCCATCAGATTGTCCTGAATGAATGACATTCCACTGTTAGGACTTTTGGACATCTTAGCATGTGGATTCAAATGGCACTGCTCTGGTTCAGGGGTGGGCAGCCAGAGCCCCACTTTCTCAGTCTTCCCCTAAATTGTAGCTGCTCCCAAACAGCACTGTAGAAACCGAGGGCTCTCTGCAGCACTGTATGTTTTTAAAATGCTTAACTCGTTCTTTTACAGATAAAAAAAATAGAGGCAGAAAAGTAAAATGACTTGCCCAAAGACACACAGAGTCAGTTGGTGCCAAAATCAAGATTATTACTGTTGAAAAAATAATTGAGTCTCTGTCCTCTGTAAGTTTATAAAGGATATGTACATATGAAAAGATAAATGGAAAACTAAGATAGCCAGTACTCATCAGTGCCTGATTAGCTCCATGAGTGTTTAGAAGATGTCATGACTCCTGGGAACTGAGCTCTCTCCCCACTGAATTCTTCTAAATGTTTCCAACATGGGTGTGACCATGGGCCCTGGTTGCCAGCGGTAGCCCTAAGAAATGAGCAGGGAGAGAGGAAAGAAAGGGAGAAGAACATGGAAATGAGAGGAAGCAGTAGGAGGAATATAGCATTGGAGAGGAAGAGACGTGATAGAAAGGAAGAAGAAAGACAGGACCATCTGCCAGGGCCTGGTCATCACACTGCCCCAAGGAGGGGGCTCCTCCAGGAGCCCTGGGGAATCCAGTCCCCACATTTGCAGCCTTGAGAGTTTGGTGTTTCCCTGACTTGGTCCCATGGTTTGTTCTGTCTTTTGCAGTTTTTCTACCTCCTCCACCCTTTCCAACCTCAACACGGAATAGTAGGAATGAGGATCTTAGTCTGTTCCAGGTTGGCTTCCAAAGTTCCCTGGTTCCCAAGAGCACAGAAAGGGCCATTCACATGCTGACTGTTGGGTGCATTCTCTGAGAGCCCCGCGACCCCTGCAGATTCAGGAGGGCACACTGAGCTCGGGCCTCAGGAGGGGGCTGCTCAACAGTGTGTCCTCACAGGACCGGAGACACTGACACCAGGGTATCAACAGCAAGAGAATAATCTGTGACAAAGTTTTGTTTTTCTTTACTCCATTCATTTTCACCCTTAGATGTTTCTATAGCAGTACAGCACATATTTTCAAAGGATCACTGAAGCTGTTTCATTTATTTAAGGGTTTTTTTTTGGTTTGGTTTTATTTTTTACTTTTAGATTAATTCTGTAAGGACATTCATGCCTCTAAGGTCAGAGTGAATACAATGCTTTTCCCAGTGGCAGTCAGCACAGGTGGCTGTGTCCAGATCTTGCACCCACGGGCACCTGCCCCTCCTCTGGGTTCTTGTTCACACTCCTTCTTACTGACTCCCTGGTCCCTTTTCACTTCTCTCCCAGGTCCTTAGCAAGAGCAGTGTGACCAGGGAGGCCAGATGAGATGAAGTGAGATGGAGGGTCAGGAAATCTGGTTTCCTGTTCTCAGCCTGTGCCTCCCTGGCCTTGGTATCTTATTAGTCTCCTAATTTTTCAAATGAGGAGGTTAATTGGATAACTGCCAAGATCCCTTTCTCTTTCACACGCCTGGTTTGAGGAAGGGTCCTGTAACTTCTGCCTAGGAGATAAGTGTCACAATGAGGAAGTGCTTTCCTGGGGATGAGGTTGTCCCTTACACGGTTGGATTCCAGCCTCACCTTTTTTTCTCTTTAGTCTGCACGCTCTCCCAGGGCCACCTCCTTCAGCTTTCCCTGCAAGCTGCACTCCCCTCTGAGCCTTACCTCTGCATCTTGATGTCCCACAAGTGCCCTAATTCAGCAAGTCCAGAACTGATGTCTCTCCCCCTTCCTCTTCCTAGTCCCCTACTGCGGTGAGAGGCATCACCATCCAGAGTCGCCAAATTAGAAACCTCAGGGAAGGAACAGTGCACTTCTTTCACTGCCTCTTCCTCCAACCCCTACGTGCAATCAGAAACCAAATTACATCTTTTATAAAGTATCTCTCAAATCATCTACTGCTCAACCAGTCCCTCTGTCTCTACTGCGGCTTGAGACTATGACCTCTGTATGGGTCACTTGCCCACCCTCCCCACCCCCGACACCACTGTCATGCTCTATGGCAGGGCCACACTGCAGTGCACATCTGACCCCGTCATTCCAGTCTCCTCAGAATGGAATCCGAGCACCCAGGTGTGGCCACACTGGCCCTGGTCATCTTGCTTCTACCCATCCCTCCACCACCATTTTCTCACAGCCTTCACTCCAGCCACATCAAATGTTTGCATTTCCTGAAGCTCTCCACACTTCCCCCACCTCCTTAGTCCTCCCTCCACGTGGAGTACCTGACCCCCACCCCCACCTGCACAGCACTCATCCTTCAAGCTTCATCTCAGAGATGCTGACCATTGGGAAGTCCACCCAGCACATACATGTGTGTGTCAATGTCTGAGTGATACACTGTCATGTCGCATGGGTCCTCTGAGTCTCCACGTGTTATGTGCCAGGATGTGGGACAAATGTCACATAGTTTAGACTTTATTGGGAGAATTAAAAAGGCCAAAGGTCACATGAGAAGCCACAGACATGTCCCCCTTTAGTCCCCCACCTCACAAAGAGGTGTGCTAGGTCCAGGAAGCCACTGGTCTGGAGTGTGGGGCTGCATCGCAGCAGAGGGGACCAGGACCCCTCCACCCCCTGGCTTTTCTCTTTTTATAGGGAAATCAAGCAAGGCAGAACAGCCTTGTAGATGAGGGAATAAATAGACTGCTTGGTGCCAGGCAGTCTGGGTTGGGGGTTCCAGCTGTTTACAGGAGTTGTCTTGGAATGCTGGCTTCCCAGCACAAGGGGCCCTCGGAGCCTTTGGGATATTACTGTTCTCCCTTCCCTGGGGAAGAGGTTCTCTAAGCTTGGGTGTTGCCTCTCTCAGAAGGTTTAGACACCCCAGAGGGAGCTCCAGTGGTGCTTTAAGATAGTTCGGCTGGTTCCACACTGACAATGAATGACTGGATTGATGGGTGGGTGGACGGACATGTAAAAGTAATTAGCACATATGCGAACATATGAAAATGCCTGACACCTAGTGGGTACCCAGCTCATGTTTATTTCCCTTTCCTTTCCTTCCCTTCTCATCCCAGCTCCAACTCCGTGGGTTTACCATGGAGGTTTCTGGGGTACAGGGGAGGTGGCTCTGTTAACTTTGAGAAACATGAGAGCTCTCACCATCATGGGGATGGGCCTGTGTGGCTGTCTGACAGCCCCACCCCCTTCCACAAGTTTCCTCAGGTTGCACTGTGCCCTTTTGTTTCCTTTTCAACACTATTCTGATGTTCATTTTAACACAAAGTAACCTAATTTTAGAAGATTGGAGGCTCCCACACATTGTGATTTGTACCTGGGTCACAGCTCCTAGGCAGTCTCATCCCCAGACTAATTTTATGATGCTCCAGTGGGTAAAAAGTAAAGGATGGATGCCTGCCTCTGAGATGCTGATTCAATCCGAACTCTCCATTCCCTTCCCACAATTGCTGCCTGACCTGGACCTGCATCTGCACACAAGCCAGTGGTTCTTAAACTTCACATGCCTCAGAGACACCTAGAAATTGTTTGTAATGCACAGTTCCAGGCTGCATAACCAGGAGGAGATCTGATTGGGGCCCAGAATTTTGCATTTTTTTTTAACTTTGCATCCTTAAACTGCTTCACCCCAGGGGTAAGGCCAGTAGGGGATCCAGAAAGAATGAAGGGAGCACAGGGACATGCATGGAGGGACCTCTTCCTGCAGAGCTAGCTACCCATCAGGCTCCCAATGCCCCCATCTCGGAGCACCCTCCAGCAGCTTGGTGGAAGGAAGAGGGCCTTCCCGGGTGATGCTCACTCTACAATGTGGCTGGGACTGGAGACCTTCAGTGAGCTCCACCTGACCTGGTAGAAGATGGGAAAATAGGTCTGGGTGTTCTGAGTTGAATGCTTCCTGGATGTTGTGGACGGGCCTGTCCTGCTTAGAGGACCTGTGGCCTAATGCTACACGGACTATTGTTTTTGTGGCTCCAGTGAGAGATGGGCGGAGGGTCCTGCAGAGGCGAGCAGTGGAGTATGAAGAACCAGGCAGCAGCCGTGGCTTGATGGGGGCCATTAAGGATCTGCATTGGGGATGGTTGTGGGAGAAAGCAATTAGTGATGCAGAAATCTTGCGAATCAGCCCAGAGTCAGCTTGCTCTAATTCAGCCAAGGAGTCTCTTCTGTTCAGTGTGGGTTCCCAGGGTCAGGAGCTGCAACCTTAAATGCAAAGCCCTTCTTCGAGGTGGCAGAGGGAAGAAATGACTGCCTACCTCCTGACCCTGAGAAAAGAGATGAACCTCTTCCATTCACTATCCCCATCCCAGTGCCTGTCTCCATCCCGGAAATGCTGATTTTCACTGCTAACCTGCTCTATGTCTTTGGACAGAATTTTATTTTCTCGAGAGAGAGAGTTCAAATTTTTGGACGTGTGTATGTGAGCAGTTTTGCCTGTTTTAGCTGCTGTTGAGAGATCTTTAGTGTCTCAAACACAGCTGTGTGCTTGCTCTTTTGGAGAGCTCAGCTGGTACTCTCCCAAGACTGTGTTGTCTCCAGGGTTTGTTACCTTGAATCATGGCACACTCCTCCTGCGGTCCTTTCTCAGCACCCTCTCCTATGTCCAGGCATTGTTTCCCTTTTCAGTGGTTCTCAACCTGTGGGTCGTGACCCCTTTGGTGATCAAACAGCCCTTTCACAGGGTTCACCTAAGACCATCCTGCATATCAGATATTTACATTACAATTCATAACAGTAGCAACATTACAGTTATGAAATAGCAATGAAAATAATTTTATGGTTGGGTCACAACATGAGGAACTGTATTTAAAGGGCCAGAAGGTTGAGAACCACTGCTTTAGATCAAGACATCATGGGTTCTCTCCTGAGAAGGTACTATGACATATTCACTGATTAAGTAAGATGTTTCCCCAAAAATGTGTAATTTTTGACCATTATAATATTTACACTCTAACAGAAGATATTTAAGGACTTAAAAACAAACAAAAAACCTAATGCCCAGTGCATTGGAATTCTAATCATGAAACAGACTGTGGAGTTACTAATTTGTCTTGGGGGTCCTACCCAGTGTCCCCTTAATTCCTCCCATGGGGGTAGGGATAGCATTCTCCTCCACCTTTTGTGAGAGTTGATGGGGCAGAACTTTATAAAACCCCCAATCTAACAATTTTCTTTTTCTCTTCTATTTTTGTTTCCTAGGAACAAGTGGAATATCTCTTTCTCATCATTTTTACTGTGGAAGCATTTTTAAAAGTAATAGCCTATGGACTTCTCTTTCACCCTAACGCTTACCTCCGCAACGGGTGGAATTTACTAGATTTTATAATTGTGGTTGTAGGGTAAGTACAGCTACCCTTCTCTACTTCCTCCCCTCACCCCTGCCGCCAACCAATACATATCTCTTCCCTTCTGTGTTTATATCTCCTTTTGATCTGGTCACAGTGGCTCTGGGCTCAGGCAGAACGAGAGGACTTACTAAATATCTATTTGAATTCAGACTTTCTCCAAAAGGAAAGGAGCCATTATCTAGGAACCTCCTCACCACTACTCCCACGCGCGCGCATACACACACACACACACACACACACACACACACACACACTCACTCACACACACACATGCATGCATGAGTTGAATGTGAGTACTTTAGATGGAACCCATGGTCCTTCATGCAACTTAGGACAGTTCTCTGCTTAAGGTGTTTTCTTCCATCTCCAACCACACCTGGCCTGACAGCGCCTCTGACCAATGTCCCTGCTGTGTCACTGAGCAGATTAGTTCAGCTTGCCTGTGAGCATGCAGTCCCCGGGGCTGGCTGGGGCTGGCACACAAGCACTGCGGATGCCCCCTCTCACCTCTGCAGTGAGCTTTGTTCTGTGGCCAAGGAACCAGGCTGCTCAAGACAGGTGGGTGAGAAGAAAACAGGGAACTATGAAGGACCAAGATGATGAGTAGCCAAACCCAAATCAAACACGGCCTCCCCTTGACATGCTGCTGGATTTTAGTATCAGATGAGGCAAAGTCAATATATGCTTTTTAAAAAAAAGCATTGTATGAAATCTTAAATAAAATTTAGAAGTGATCTCCTCATTTTATTTTACTAATAAAATTTAGTAACTTCACAGAATGATTCTCTAGGACATGTTTCTACCTAACAAGCCTACATCTGCTGTGTGAGATGTAACTTATTAGCACACAATGGTTGAGTTTCCTATGACTCGGCTGTTTTCTAAAGGGAGGGTCCCTTTGTAGCAAGATTTCACTTTAAGAACCAGCTGGCTTCTTTGAGCCCATGGAGAGCTCAAGTTGTAGCCACCTTGTGTTTCTACTGCCTTTGAGTTCTGACGGGCTTCATTGTCAAGGTCAATATGTCATTTGGCTCTTACCCCAAGAAACTATTTTCCTGAATCCTTTTGTGCTGACCCAGTGAAGACCAAGGCCTCACAGTTTCTCCAGAGCACTCGCTGCTTGTGATCTCATGGGAGTGTCTGGTCTTTCCTGAAGGAAATAACACAGGGGCAAATAGAGGTCAATTGGAAGTTATGTCCTTGTCTCTGGCCATCTGGATGGCTTGTGAGGGTTTGGAGCTGTTTTGGAGTTTTTACTTTGTTGTCCTTTTTTGCCCGACCAATGAGTGACACACTTGGGCCACATTAACATCAGGGATATTTGGGTGACTTGAGGAGTACTAAAATCAGACTATTCGCCAGGAATATATCTGGTTCCAGAGGACTCTGAGTGAGGAGGCAGTTATACAAGAGATTTTGCCAGAATTTCATGCCAGAATGCACAACAAGTGACTCCACAAATGCCTTGAATTAACTCAGTAAAACATAGCAGAGGTCTTGAAGGTGGGTTGTTCCAAATGTCCCTGAATCCTTTTTAAATTCAGCATCTTCTGCAAGGCCTTAGTCTCCTGGGAACTTTTCATACATGTGTGGAAAAGAGCCCCAGGCTGAGCTCGGGTGCTTCTGGGAGCCGTGGAGAGACAAGGTATCTTGCTGGGACCAATTTTGTTTAGGCAAGGACGCTGCTTTCTCTCATGTTTATGAATGAATCAGACTTGACCAGATACAGCTCCGTGCTCCATTCACGGCCTTAACTAGAGCACAAGAGGTGAGAACAGGCAGCACTTGCAGGCATCCAACAGGAGCCCTGGGATGGGGGAGCAGGTGCCGGCCACGCCTGCGCACTGGAAAACCTGCTCATCTCTAGCTTGTTTAGATTCCCCTGCACCCTTTGTACTGCTTCTCCTCCTCACAACCACAGAAGGTGGACTTTTTGTGGGTCATCTAGATTCTGGTCACATCTCCCTGGGGTCTAGACCATGAGCCCAATGGAGAAAGGCAGGCATTCTTCCAAAAGACACCTCTAGTTGACTCTAAGCCTTTTGCTCACCTTGTGGTTCAGTGTGACCCTGTGAGTTCTTCCCCATTAATATCACACGTGGCCATGTTTGAGACCTAGTTTCTCTTCTCCATGGGCACTGGTCCCGGGGGATTTCCATCCAGTCTAAATCTCAGCCAATCCTACTGACTCAAAAGATGGCGCACATCCCCTCCACCTCCCACAGAAGGTGTAGCTCCACCACCTCTGTTCAGCCGAGCCTCCCATTCTTACTGTCTTTACAGTATTAAATGGGTATCCCTGTTTTCCTTGCATCTCCTGGCAAATATCTGCTCTCCTTGGCACCCCCCACAGCTATTTAGGGGAAGGTCTCTCCTGCCTCCTTCAGGTCAGGAGAGTCTGCCTGGGGGTGCCCCCGGGGAGGGGAGTACCTGCCTGCTGCTGAAGGGCCAGGTCGAGAGCCGCTCTCTTACCTCTGTATTGCCCTTCCGGTGGCCTGTGATGAGGCATTTCCTTCCTCCCACAGACCTGTCACATTTCCATCCTAAAGTGAGGTTAGCTCCTTGGTATGGTGGGAGATGCTGCTGCTGAGTGAACATGGAGAGGACTTCAGAGGCCTCTGTGAGCTACCTGCCCCCTGCCTACCCTGAGAACTGGGGACTCACAGTAGCTCCATCTGCTCCAGACATGCTGCGGCAGCCACAGAGGCTTCTGTCTCCCTCCTCATATGTTGGTCCTGCCTCACTGGGGCCTCCGGAGCCTCATTGCCCTGTTCTTTTAAAAGCTCTAATGTCGCCGAAACCGGTTTGGCTCAGTGGATAGAGTGTCGGCCTGTGGACTAAAAGGTCCCAGGTTCGATTCCGGTCAAGGGCATGTACCTTGGATGTGGGCATATCCCCAGTAGGAGGAGTGCAAAGGAACCACCAGACACACCTCCTCCAGAAATCCGCCCCCTCCCCCTCCACACACACACACAAAGCATCAGCATGTGAACCTAGCCCTTAGGAAAGGTAGACACCAAGCCTGGTCCCACCTTTACAGTGTCTAATGAGGAGAAACACAGCAGTCCCCACAGGCCAAGGCAAACATCCCCTAGGCCCGTCCCTGCATTTCCTGCATTTCCTACCCCTTCAAAACTAAACACAGACACTTAATAAAGAGTCTGCATCAAGTTGGAGCAGGGGTTAAAAGACAGGAAAGTTGTCTACTCTCTGCTCCCTTCACGGAATAATATATGGTGAACATCTTGTACTCCGATAAGCATATTGCTTTCTTTCAGGAAATACTAGCAACCACATCTGGTTTGGATTTGGAATGCTATCTAGCCAACTTGTGAGCAGGTCTCCATTTCCATGATCTAGACTTCAGTGGAAAGAACATTTCTCTGTTTAGAAAGGAGCCCGCTCCCCCACCCTGGCTAACCACTGCCTGGGATTCCAGGCATCACAGCTAACATGTGAAGCCATCAGATTGCCAAGCCGAGCTGAAAGAATCATGGAGCACAGAGAGACTTTAGATGTGGTCTGGCCAGGGTCATCTAACTCCTTTTAGCTGTAGAACCCATTTTCAAACAAAGCCTTACTCAGAGGCCCAATGCAAAACACAGATCAAAGGGAGCCCACTGTTAAATATGGGGAAAGGATCCAGAACCCCAGTCACTCACCTCTGGCCTCACTGCTGGAGATGCCCCCAAGGTTCCATGGAGCACAGTTTGAAAATCCTTAACCTAGACCAGCGGTTCTCAACCTGTGGGTCGCGACCCCTTTGGTGGTTGAACGACCCTTTCACAGGGGTCGCCTAGGACCATCCTGCATATCAGATATTTACATTACGACTCATAACAGTAGCAACATTACAGTATGAAGTAGCAACGAAAATAATTTTATGGTTGGGTCACAACATGAGGAATTGTATTTAAAGGGCCAGAAGGTTGAGAACCACTGAACTAGACCAACTTCATTGTTGGATCCTGCCTGGATCTGAGCTTCTGCAAAGCTAAGCCTGCAGCTACAGCCTCCCATTTCCAGGTCCACTGCTCTGGGTGTGAGTTATTTAAGGCTTGAGTCTAGTCCTCAAAACAAAGTTGCCTTGACCCTGAGTTCATGTCTGGTAAGGGAACCCAGTTTTCATACCTGGACTTCCTTCTTGACCCCAGACCCTGGCCCTGCACACTCTCCACTGGCAGTGAATCAGTAGTCATCTCAAGGTACAAAGGACGGAAATTGCCCCTGTACCCTCTTTCCTATTGTTCTTGGTTACCACAAAGTCTCAGTCTGCATCCCATGTAGGCTGTGTCCTCTGATCTGCACCCTTCTGCCCTCCACCCCACTCCTGAATCCTGCCCACTGTGCCCTCTGTGCCTACTGTGCCCTCTGTGCCCTCTGTGCCCACTGTACCCACTGTGTCCACTGTGCCCACTGTGCCCACTGTGCCCTCTGTTCCCCACAGTCCATCTCCACTCAGGGGCAGCAGACAGGTAACAGCTTTTCAGCTTCGTGAGCCCTGCAGTCTCTGTCCCAGCTATTCAACTCTGTGGGGAGAACACAGCAATGATGTAAGGGAAGGGTGTGGCCAAATTCCAGTTAGACTTTATCTTCTGACCCCTCCTTTCACTTTCTGGCTTTAACCCGAGGGTCCTGCTCCCCTTGCAGTCTCTAGAGATGGCCCATTTCCCTCCCAGATGCTTCATTCCACAGCCCAGAGGTCAGGAGAGTGGCCCCGATTTCCCCTTCTTTCTGCTTCTGACCACTATTCCTCCCACTGAAATCCTCCACTTTTGATGTTTGTGTCATCGGACACTTCTGTGGCCCACATCTCCTATTGTTGTCCTCTACAGACCTTTGAGTCACTCCGTATTCCTTGAGGAGTGAGCTCTTAGCTCACTCCCTGTCCAGCACTCACTGCTCCACTGCTGCCACCACCTTCTCTCCTCTGGGAACTTCTTCTCTAGGGGTCACGACTCCATCCTATTTCAGCTGCCCACTCCCATGGTTATACCAATATCCCTGCCATTCCCTAATAACTACACCCTCCCTATAACCTCAAGCCAAACATTCTACTCTAAGCGATACCACCATCTTTCCAGCTCACTCCTTCTAGCACTTACCTCCAACAATCCATTCATCCTGCTACATCTGTCTGCTCCTCCCATCATGTGCACTCCTCCTTCCAACTGGCTTAGATGCCACATCCCATCATTATAATCCTTCACTTGCATTTATTCTCAACTTTTATTCCTCTCTTCATTTGTCTTGCTCACCAGTCCTGATCAAATCCAACTAGATGGAGATTTTTTGGTACCTGAAGCTGTGCCATTGAAAGGGGGAGAGACATATGCAAAGTGAAGCTAATGGGTCTCACTTTACACTCCTGACCACCAACCTCGAATAGGTCAATGGTGATTCCTGGCAACCATGCTACATGTTCCTACTCACTCTTCCACTTTCTCTATGATTCTTTAATGCCCTTGCCTTTCTCTTCAGTCTTCTAATACCTCCTCCCCTTTCACATTTTTAGCTACCTGTTTCCCTGGGAATACAGATGCAGTCCAAAGAGAATTTTCATGCATTCTCGCAACCACATCTGTGCCCCTATAATGTGCCTCCCAACCTGAACCATGATAAACCTCCCTACCTCTGTATAAGGCCAGCATCCCTAAGTGTGCGTTAGGTCCCATCCTGCCTACTGAAGGACATCGGTCCTTTGCGTAATTGTTCCCTCTGTGTCTGCATCGTCAAATTATCTGACTCTGTTAGATGAGTCCCATCACATTTAAAAATGCTATTGTATCTTCATTTAAAAACAAACAAAACACTTGATTCCATACCCCCTCTGAAAAACTACCATTTTTCTCTAATCCCTTTTATAGCAAAATTCCTCAAAGGAGTTGTACAGTAGCCACCAGATACATGTGGCCATTCAGCACCTGAAATGTAGCTAATCTGAATTCAGATATGCTAGACATGTAAAATACACAGTAGAGTTCAAAGATTTAGAACAAAAGACAGAGTGGCAACTATCTCATTTAAAATTCTTATATTTTATTGATTTTTTACAGAGAGGAAGGGAGAGGGAGAGATAGAAACTTATATTTATTACAATTAAAATATTTTGGTTACATTGGGTTACATAAATATATTGTCAAAGTTAATTTCACCTGTTTCTTTTTTACTTTTTTAATGTGGCTGCTAGAATATTTAAATTATATATGTGGCTCACATTTGTGTCCTGTATTATATTTCTTTTGGACAGAGCTGAATTATCCCTGTCTCTAGTGTTCCTCCTGTTCTCATATCTATTAGGTTTTTGTTCCCATCACTATTCAAACATGTTTGCATGGTCTCATTGGTCTTGATATTACTAAATTCCATGGTCAGTGGTCCATCCTTATATCTGTAGCACTTGATGGTTAACCACTCTCTTCTCATGACCAGTTCTTTCACAGCCCACCATTCTATCTACTTGTCTCTTTTATTGGTTTCTCCTTTCCTTCACCCCTCGGTGTTGGAGCCCCAGGGTTCAGTCCTATCACATCTTCACTTTCTACACTAGCCTCCTAGGCAATCTCGTTGGATTTGACTTTAATACAGTTGACACAAGTATCAAGTGTTTGTCTCCAGCCTGGAGTCCCCACCCCCCAGAAGTCCACACCCAATAGAGCCTACTAAGACATCTATTCAGATGTCCAACCGGCAGCTCAAACTGCACGAAGTTCAAAATAGAACCCTTGATGTGCATCCCCCATACCTCATCCTTCCAGTTGCTCAAGCCCAAACTGTTGGAATGGTCTTGATTCTTCTGTTTTTCTCACAACTCACATCTGGTTTATCAGCCCACCTCATCACATCTTTCTTAAAATAAATCCAGATCCGACTATTTCTCATGACCTCCAACACCACCACCTGGTCTGTGCCTCCCCACCTGGATTTACACAGCAGCCTGCCCTGGCCTTGTCCTACTACAGGCTATTCTTCTCACAGCATTAGAGCGATTGTTTTAAAACCCTCATCAAATCATGCCACTCTCCTGCTCAAAACCTCCCAGTGCCTTCTGACTCAGAGAGAAAACCGGTAGGGCTCCCTGCTTCCTCTCCACCTTCACCTCCCACTGTGTCCATTTACCTGCTTTGCACCAGCCACCCTGCCACTTGTTGTCCCTCTAACGTACTACCATGCTGCTCCCTCAGGCCCTTTGCACCAACTGTTCCCTCTGCCTCTTCCCATAACTCTGTGTCCACTCCTGCACTTTCTTTAGGTCTCTGCTCACATGTCAGCCTAGAAGCGAGTTCCTTTCTTAGCCTTTTGATGTCAAACAGGAAGGCTCCCACCTTGGCCCCTCCAGACCCCCCTTCATTGCTGCATTTATCACTCTCTAAGCCTGATATACATTTATTGATTATTTGGTTTATTGTCTGACTCCTTCACTAGAATGTAAGCTCCAAGAGGGGGTAATGACTGTCTGTTTTGCTGTGGCCTTGGTGTCTAGAACATTACCAGGTGCATAAGTGTTCGCATTTGTTGGAGGGATAGACATACAAGCAGAAACACAGAGCAGCAGGGCTGTTAATTTCCTTGTCTTGGTTACATGCCTTAGTGTGTGGTATTGCTCCTGCTGGAAACTTACTCATTCAATCATTTATTCATTTGTTCATCTTATTTCCTTTGAGCATCTATTGTGCCGGCACAAAGTAGATTTCTTTGGGATCATTTATTTGCACGCAGATACAAATCAAATAGATGGGGAGGAGAAAGAATGTGGTTCCAGGCCACATAAGGGCAGCAGCTACGATATCACAGAGGGGCCAAAGGGCACCGTAAGGGGACAGGGGGCCTGGCAGCAAACTTCATTTGCTTTTCACTCTGTCTAAGGCTGCCCAGCTCACAGAGCCAGATGTGTTTTCACAGCTTTATGATGGCAAAGGGCCTGCCTGTGGCCTCGCTCAGACTTCTCTAGGCAGAGGCTATGCCCTGTATATGCACATGATGCATTGTCACCTTCTGATGGCCACAGACCCTCCTGGGCACACACCTCAGCATTTGCTCCTGAGGTGGAGATGGTCACAAACTGCTCCCCCAGGCCTCCTTCCGAGAATTCAAAGTCCAGCTGAGCAAAAAACACTGTCTGACAGTTTCTTCTCTCCTTCCTCTCTTTTAGGCTTTTTAGTGCAATTTTAGAACAAGCAACCAAAGGTGACGGGGCAAACGCTCTAGGAGGGAAAGGGGCTGGATTTGATGTGAAGGCGCTGAGAGCGTTCCGCGTGCTGCGCCCCTTGCGGCTGGTGTCCGGAGTTCCAAGTAAGTAGAGCCATTCTTCTTATGTTGTCAACACCCTCCACTTTCCTTCGCAAATTGCCAAGAGCACTTTGCAAAGGAACCTGATTTCCCAATAAATGGAGATTTTGCCTAAATGAGATCCTTTGCTTTTAAAAACACAGCTCTGATGTGAGTCCATTAAAACACACTGTGGTCCAGCTCCTGTAAATACTTGGGGAAAAAACAAAAGCACTCACAGCCAAATGAAGACAAGCTTGCACAGACCAAAGAGTCTTGTGGCCAGCTGAGCAGCCCTGCCAGGCTCCGGGCTGGGAATTTAAATACATTTGTGGCAAAATCGCCAGGTGAGCAGAGACAGCTAATCCCCAAGGCTTGCAGGGTATTTGAACCAATGGGATTAACTTTACTCTCTGTATTTTGCCAGAGAACAATCAGAAAAGCACCAGTGGATGTTCTTAAAGTTTAATTTTTCCATTTCTTCTAGTTCCTCCTCCTTTCATGTCAAATGAGGCATCTATTAATGGACCCCGCCTGTTGTAATGAGAATTGGTTTCACCTGAGGGTTGGAGGGTGTTCAGTAATTGCAAACAAGCAGAGCATTAGGGAGATATTGTCCATCAGGACACCAGTCACATGGACAGCCCCCTCCATGGTGCCCCCAGAATTCTGTCCCATTGGGGATGAGGCCCAGGCACTGAGCACAGCAGCTTCAGGCACCTGCATCAACTCCAGCAAACCCAGCCCATGTTGCTCCTGGGGGCTAAATCAGCTTTCGGGGAGCTTCTCCTTCTCCTTGCTTGATTTGTGGTATCTGAGCATAATTCTGGACTTGTTTGCAGAGAGTTTACACTCTCAAGTCAGCTCCATCAGATCTGGCTCAAGACTTAAGGCAGAGGGGGTCTCTATGATCAACCTGGAAGCAAACCAGTTTGGGGGTGGGAGCAGGATCAGAAAAACAAAGAGGTCCTCTGAGCACCCAGCCTGTACCACCTACCCCGGGGACGGAGCACTTGGTGACATTATGCTGCTTGGTGATATATCTTAGAGTCATAAAACCATGGAAATGTGAAGGACCTCATGGTAACCTGTTTAGTCCTTCGTTTGTTTTTTTATATTTTCTTGTTCAGTCCTTTTTGTACATGCACAGAATAGTGAAAAGATCGTCTCCAAGTAACTTAACCAGCAGTAGAGCATGGCTAGGACCAGGTCTCCCAATTTTCTAACCATCTCTTTCCTACCACACCCCAAGACCTCCAGTAAAGAATTAACTGTTGATTGTCTTAGACTTGTACACATATATCCTGTCCCTTCAATTACATTATAAGTCCTCTGGAAGCCCAGAACTGTGCCTGATATTGTCTCTGATTCCTGCACAATGTCTAAATAGTCTCTGTGCAAGGCAGGGCAGTTTACTTGGTAAATGAAGCAAGAATTGGACTGTTTTCTTTGCAGTGAGGCCCCCTGGGCAAGGCTTGTGGCCTGTCTTAAACTGGACATAGAGCTAAATCACACAAACACATGCAGAGCAGATTCTTTCTATGTGGCCTTAAACACTGGGGCATGTAGGGACGCCCAAGACCCAATTCCCTTTTCTGAAGCCTGAATCATTTAGGTTTTCTTGGTCAACAGCCATAACTCAGTAGACCAAAATCAAGGGTGAGAAGGCAGGGTGAGAATGGCTTTGAACATGACTTTAAGGAGCTTATCATGAAGGTGCAGCCAACGTGTCAGTGATATGAATCATGCATTGATTCCAAACTTTAGCTAAACAAGCTACAATGGACATAATGACTCACTGTTGTGTATGTGCTTATTAGGGGCCCACAATTTCAGAGCATTGTGGTGTATATGAGGACATATCATAAAGAATAAAGATGGCCCTAGCCAGTTTGTCTCAGTGGATAGAGCATCGGCCTGTCAACCAAAGGGTCCTGAGTTTAATTCTGGTCAAGGGCATGTACCTTGGTTGCAGGCTTCTCCCCGGCCCGAGCCCTGGTTGGGGCTTATACAGGAGGCAACCAATCAATGTGTTTCTCTCACATCAATGTTTCCCTCTGTCTTTCCCTCTCTCTCCCGCTCTCCCTAAAAAATCAATGGAAAAATACCCTCGGGTGAGGATTAACAAAAACAACAACAACAAAAGAGAATAAATATGGTTCTGTCACTTGAGGAATATGATAGTCTAATAAAGAGGATATCAGTCAGCTTTTACCACAGGAACAAACAATCCCAAGCTCACAGTGACGTAAAAAGGAACACATGTACCTGGCTCGTGGTACACAAGGATGTTGGCCAGCTGAGCTGTGCCGGGCTCACCGGGTTCTGCGTGCCGTCTGGATGCAGCCCAGCCTGAAGAAGCATCCAGCATGCAGGCCATGTTGTTCTCGTGGCAGAGGGCAGACAGACACTCACAGAGGGGGCTGAAAGCTAAACCACACAAGCGTATTTTGTTTTTGCTCAAATATAGCTTATATCACAGCTGCTCACATTCCCATAGCCAAAGCAAGTTACATGGCCATCTTTGTCCTAAAGATAATGGGACAAAGAAATATATCGTACTTACAGAGAAGCATGGGGGAATAATTGTGAACAAGTAGTACAATCTGTCACAAATGGATTGAGGAGAGCGTTATTAACAGAAATAGTTACACTAATTACTCTAGTACAGAGATTTGTAATTAGAGATGCATATGGCTGAGAACCCTCATGCTTTAGTGCATGAAAAGGGAGAATTTGATGGAGTAATGGGGGCTCCACTGTAGAAGAAACTTCCGTACGAAGGTGTCTTGTCTCCACCTGCGTTTGCATAATGGTGGAGCTGTACTGTGGTCAGGAAGCAGTAACACTTTTCGGAATTCTCTCATCAGGAAGATGAAGGCATGATAAAGCCCCTCAAATCCAAGGCCCTGGTTTTGCCTGTCATGCAGTTCAGGGAGCTATTTTTTGTCATTAAAGATGATGACACTGAGATGGTTTTGTAGGGTGGGCAGCCTTGCAGATGACTCCATGCGTATGCATGGCAGTAACAACTGGTCACCAATAAAAAGAGAATGGATCTTTTTTGAGCTTAAAGAAAGTGCCAATCCAGCCTTCCACCCTTTCTCAATGGAATAGTGTCTGTGTGACTTTTTGAGAAAGTATGTAGCCCAAGGTGAAGAGGTGCACTGTACTAGTTTAGTTGATATGATCTAGGAAAATATCAGCAATATCTCTTATACTACAAACCTAGACAAATGCCTCCTTCTCCCATTTCTCATAACTTAAGGTTGTCTCCTTTTATACTTCAGCAAAACTCTTAAAAAAAAAAAAAAACCCGCAGTTGCCTTTACCTGTTATCTCCAATTCTCATCTTTCCATTCTCTCTTGAATCCAGTACAGTCAGGCTTCCTCCCTCGCTACTGAGCCAAACCTCTCTGCTGAGGGCCCTGCGACTTCCATGTTACAGAGTCTGGTGATCACTTGTCTGGTGCAGTTTTGCCTGATCTATCGACAGCTTATCTCTGAACCACTGCGATCACTAGGCTTTCGGAATACTGTCGTTTCTTAGTTGGGCCCTTGCTTCACTTGTTTTTCCTTCTCGGAAAAACATGACTGCGAGGAAATCATGACTGCGATCCTGGCTTTGTGCACAGTAAGGCTGCATGGTTTAGGGGATGATTTCACTGTGATATAGAAATCAGTTGACTCTTGCAATGAAATTCTACGTAACTGCAAGATCTGTCTATTTTGTTTCATAGAGACTCTTCCGCATAAAGGAAATCAGCTCCGCTGCCTGTTCAGCGCCACTGTGCACACGCAGTGCTGTAAGCGCAGGTGGCACCAAAGGACAAGCCATATGGAACAATAAACACTACACAATGAACATGAACAATAAATATGGAAGGCTGTGAATAAATATTTGCCTTGTGTATACAAGGAGTGCCTTTGCTTGTGGAGCAATAAGCAAGGGGTCATTCCTCCTTTCATATAATCCCATCTGCCCTCCAGAGAAGGACTCTCAGGAGTGGGCTGAATAAAGGGGGCAGGCAGAGGGAGGTGAGGAAGGGTCTTTTGGTTTTGAGAGGTCTCTGACAAAACGCACAGCAGCCCAAACTGGATCCAGCGCTGAAGGGGATTGAAGGATCAGTTACCTTTATGCAGAACCAGCACCAGCCTTGGAAAACACCATCCGCTCATACAGGAACACTTATCGGGCACGTTCTGTGGGCCAAGCACAAGGCAAGGCACTGGGGCTCAGAGATTAATAGGATACTATCCCCATCTGTCCAGGTACTTGAATGCTTTGGACTTTTCATGGGATACGTGCTTTCCTATGACATGAATTTGTTTAAGGTTAGCTCCTTCTCAGTTAAAAGTGTTATTTCTGGAAGCACACACAATAGAAAACAGCTTGTTATTATACAAGGGTTTGCTTCCTGATTGAAAAATGAGAAGGAGCAGTGAGGATAGTGTGTGGAGAGGGGTCAAACTCTTTTTTTTTTCTGTTTTCCTTGTTTAGATTAGGACTGTTTCCTGACAACAAATCAGCACTGATCAGTTGACAAGCAGCTGATGAGTGGATACCAATAGAAGGCACCAGGAGAGACTTAAGACAGTTGTGAGCATGAGCTCTTGAATCAGACTGCCTGGCTTCTGCCACTGACTTACTCTGTGACCTTGGAGAAGTTACTCAGCCGCTCTGTGCCTTAGCTTCCTCATCTAAAATGGGAATAATAATAGAACATATTTCATATGTTGTTAGAACTAAATGAGTACAATGGCAATGTTAGCTAATTAGTTACTAGCCCCCCCGGGGGGGGGCGGTGCAGGGGCCCTCAAACATTGCCTAGCATACAGTGAGCACTCAGTTCAATGGTGGCTGTTACATCCCATTACATTATGCATGTAAAATAGAAGTATATGACAAGATTACTATCAAGACCAAACATCCTATATAATAAAAGGCTAATATGCAAATCGACCAAACAGCAGAACGACCAGTTGCTACAACGCAAACTGACCACCAGGGGACAGATGCTCAACACAGAAGTTCCCCCTTGTTGGTCAGTGTGCTCCCACAGGGGGAGCACTGCTCAGCCAGAAGCCAGGCTCATGGCTGGCAAGCATAGAGGTGGTGGCAGGAGCCTCTCCCGTCTCCGCAGCAGCACTAATGATGTCTGACTGACAGCTTAGGCCTGCTTTCCGTGGGCTCATCCTCTGAGGGCTCCCAGACTGCGAGAGGGCACAGGTCGGGCTGAGGGACCCCCTCCACTGAGTGCACAAATTTCGTGCACTGGACCTCTAGTAAAGAATAATCAAGAGGTAAATATCAACCTGAGACAAGAAAAATACCAGAGTGGCATGTGCATGATTATGTGACTTGCATAGAAAATGAAATGGATTCACAGGGCAAGTTTCCCAGGGACTGTTGCAGTCCAGAAAAGCTTATGAAGGAGTCAGTATTTGAGATGAGCCTTGAGGCTTATGTAGAAGAGGTAGGTATGGAAGTGGAAGGGCATTTGGGGTGAAAACCTCCTTTGTTTGTGTCACAATACAGGGAAGCCCAGGCCTGCACATAAGGCTATGCATGAACCAAGACAATGGAGGAGGAAGGAGTGAGAACCAGATGAGAAAAGTCAACAGGGAACAGACTGGTGGGTCCAGAATTCCAAGCCAATAGGCAATTTTCTAAACAGCCACCGATGTTCCCTCTTCATTAGAAACATTTAAAAGACTGCATTGCAGAGAAATAGCTAAATGTCTCAGAAATCCCCTGAGTGTCAGAATAGATAGTGGATCTTGAATTCCAGGGAGATTCATTAATCCACCCTGGATACAGTGAGCTGGTAGCAAAGCTAATTCAGAGCCAGACCAGAGCAGCCCACGCTCACCCACCCTACATTCCTCCCCCTGAGCCGGGGCCAGACACCCTGCTCATGGAGCACTCTGCTAGGTCCAACGCTGCAGGATACCTGTCACTCTATTGTTCATGAGGGAATGGATCCTCCTGCTGCAAAAGGGAAAAACTCACCAAGTACCCCAGTGACTGGCTCTCGTCCTGCAGGCAGGCTTTCTCCAGAATGGGTTCTCTCTCTCCCGGGTCTAGTAACTGTGAGACTGGCCACACTGATTATCTACCACTGCCATTGGGGACCTATTAGAGCTGCTAAAAACAACTTTTCTGAGTGTTTTCACACTTTGATAGTTCAAAAGTAGTCATGCCATCCTGCCCGAAATTTGCTCTTCAGTGAGTTGGGCCACCATGGATTTGCAGTCACCATTACTGCTGCCAGGACAGTGTCCTGTGGCCCAGGGGGAAGCCTGCACCACTGGGAGGGCTTGAGCACCAGAGGTGGTCCCCAGAAACAGTTCATCACTCTCTCTTTACTTACAGACACCTCACCATGCAGATTTGAGGTGTGTGGGGGAGGGGCGGGGGGGGGGAGCGGGGGGAGTCTGCCGAGAGCTGATACTCAGAAATCAAGTAACTCGACCGCCAGAAATGGACACACTTTGGAAACTGAGTCCCAGAGAGGATCCACACTGCTTCCTTCCTCACCCCTGCTTTTTCCACAGCCTGTGTCATCATCCTCTCAGGCCAGCCTTCATTCCTGGTTAGTGTGACCTAAGGCCCTGAAGCGTCCACATGCTGCAGGTGGCGCAGTGCCGATAAGTGAAAGGGGCAGAAGATTCCGACCCCAGCCCTACTTTTTCTCACAACCAGCTTGGTGGCCTTGGGCAGGTTCTCTCTTGGGACCTCTGTTCCGCATCTGTGACTTGAAGGGCCAGGACTAGCTGGCTCCGTGTGTCTTCCTTCCCCACATCCTCCTCTCCGCAGCAGCTAATACTCCTTGCCTTTGGCAGGCCTTCTTGCCTCTCTACCCTCTGCTCTTTACCTCCTTTCATTTCCTTGAATCTGGCCTTCTTCTCCCCCACACTTCCTATTTTGCTTCCTGTGCCTTTTCATCCCTAAAGAGGTCTTAAATGTCAGGGGACCTGAGACCAATATGAGGGGACACTTATAAGACTACTTGCAAGGACAGGGACATGAGCAGAGGGCCACCCATAAGTCCATCCCTCACTCTTCTTCTCAAAGGGCCACAGGCTGCCTACTCCCACTGTGCACCCATCCAGAAATCCTTTCTGCTACATCTTCTAAGCCCACTTCTCTACCACTTCTTTCACTGACACAGGAAGTAATAAAACCTTGTTCCCTACATTCATCTCATGGTTCTATTCCTGAAGTAGAATGTCTGATATCTGGTCCAACCAAGTTCCCTGTCTATAGACAGGAGCGCTTCGGCCCAGCCAGTTAAATAGCTTTCCCAAGGTCACACAGGTGGCAGGCAGGCAGGGCTCAATTCCTGCACCGTCTATGGAAGACTGATGGCAGTCACGAAGGGACCCTCTGGTTTTGTAGTCTTTGGAGGTTGCAGTGCTCCCTTGTACACATTGGTTTACAGCCACAGCAAGAGGGAAGCAAGCCCTGGGATTGTCAGTGTTCCCTCCCACCTTCCCGCCCTAGGCAGCCCTGGATTGGTGTTTCCTAAGGCCCCCACAGAGCCCTCTGGGGCAGAGGTGAAGAGCATGACCTCTTAACTTTCTAAACAGGTTGCTGGCTGGTTTTACTGTGAAGAGTCTGAAGTTAGATCCCTGTTGTGGGCATGCCTTGCCTATCAGAGACAGAACAAAATTTAGAATAGGGCCCCACACTCCCTGCCCCAGTCTTCCAATGCCTTTCATATTCCCTGCACCTAGTGGTGCTCGCCCTCTCCCACTTCACCCAGCGGGATTCCTCATCTTCCACTGCAACCCTCTCTCCACTGATTCGCCACCTGTTGTCCCCCTACCCCCTTTCCAGGTGCCTCCAAAGGGGCCCTAGACTGGATTTCAGGGGCACAGGTATAGTCCCAGCTCTGCTGGCAACCTTTTTGTCCTCTGCTTTGTGCTTTGCCGAGGTTTATCTACAAAATGAGATTAATAATGGGTATTGTATACACAGGAAAAAGATTTCACCTGTGAAGTGTCATGAGCTTCTATCCTCCACTTGAAGAGAGATGTTATAGATTGTGATGAGACACAGCATGAGGTAGTGAGAAAAGAAAGACACCCAAATGCAGCAAAGCAAGTTAATGTAAACAATGGACATATTTCAGAAGTTCCAGTTCCTGCCGTCATGGAGTTCTACTGAGAAGTTATTGACTAACAATAACAGAATGTGACTAACCTGGGAAAATCTCTATTACGTGGTGCTCTACATACAGCAGCTTACTATATGATGATAACAAAGAATGCATCCAATCACATAGTAACTTCTCAAATTTACCGAAGTGCACAGACATTCCCCCAGCAATGAAAAGGTCCCATTTTGATTTGAGAATGAAATGTGGTGGTGATAAATGTTAGGGTTATCACCAATTAAAAGCCATATTCAGTGTCAGTGCCAGGCTTTCAGACCTTTATTGGTTGACTAATCGGCCCCACATGCAGTCGCCAGTGCTTCTAGATGAGAGTAATGCAGATGGGCTAACGGAGTAATCCAAGTGGGCTCAGACTCTTCCAGCTGGTTTACCCCCTGTAGCATCCCCACCCCTGTTGTTGGGAGGAGGACATAACTCTCTCAGCAGAATGCCCACCTGGCTTTGAAGAGTGAGGGAAGTTGATATAGTTCCAGTGTTGGTTCCTTTATGTTTTGAGGGCTCACGAAACCTTTTGCCACAGGATCTGAAGAGAAATGGCATTACTGCCACCTGAGGGACTTATGATGACGGTGGAGGCACTCCAGGCTTGCCAGTAAGTCTGGCCTGCAATGTGACCTTCCCTTTTGACCTCTGGCCCTCAGTTTCCTCATCTGGGAAATGAAAGGGTTAAACTGTATTCACCCTAAAATTCTTCCCAGCAGTGTCATTCTGTGCTCCAATAACAGAGAATAGCAGTGAGCTGAGAATTTCTTAAGTCACTAATTCTATATGTAGTCAAGGCTAGGGTGTGACCTTGGACAGATGCCTTCACTCTTGCAGAACCTCAATACACTAGCAGTCAGTCCAGAGGTGGGAGAATATGTCACACAGTAAGTCAGTAATATTTACTAAGCACTGACTATGCACCTGGGCCCTGGGAGAGAGAGCTTCTTCAACTCAGGAAGCTCCATGATGGATTCTCCCTCATGCCCTGCCCTTCCCTAGAGACCCTCCAACATGAAAAAACAGCCAGCAGCAAGGTCACTATAATTTAATTTAAAATAATGGTAATGATAAAGGCCACTTAGGCTTACCAGTGATCCATGCTTTATAAATGTTGGAGAGAGAAACGAGGGGAGAGGAAGTGAAGATAGAGTGAGGTCAGCGGCCCATGAAGTGATCAATACACAGAACATGAGCCTCATGCACCTATCATTCTTGATTCATTCCCTCTCACTGATCCATGGCAACTAGTGGTTGAGGACATAGGTAGCGGAGTCCTACTAGCTAGTTTCCAATTCCAAAGCCAATTATTAGCTATGGGCCTTGGTTTTCTGACCTTAAATCAAAGTTAAAATTGCAATTACCTCATGGAGTTGTTGTGAGGATGAAATAAGTACGTGCTTGTGAAGCATTTAGAATTGTGCTCAGCACTTAGAAGCATTCAGCAAATGTAAGATGTCAGTATACCTATGGGTACAACTTCCTTTCTACCTGCCCAGGCTCCAAGTTAAACTGATTTGAGAAAGAGGGACATTTACACTTGATTTTTTAAAAAATTAATCTTATTGAAGTATAATTCATATTCAACTAAGTGTTCAAATTTTACCTGTATAGTTGGATTTTTAATAACCTTACAGCAGTGTAATTTCATTTACCCAGCCCCCTCCTGTGTGATGGTTATACATCTTTCACTTATGCATGTATTATAAACCCCACCCCACAGTGTTAATATTCTTTGCCTTACACAGTCAGTTATCTTTAAATTATGAAAAAAAATAAAGCAGTGTTTTGTATTTACTCACTCATGCACCATTTCTGGTGCTCTCCATTCCTTTCTGTAGATCCAGGTTGCCTTCTGGTATCATCGCCCCTCACCCTGAAGCACATCCCTAGCATTTCTATAACACAGGTCTGACCAATTATCTCAACTTTCATTTCTCTGAAAATGTTTTTATCCCATCCTCTTTTTGAAGTAGATTTTTATTCTTTATTGGAGTGACATTGGTTAACATTACCTATATTTCAAGTGTACAATTCTATAATACATCATGTGTGTTGTGAGCTTACCACTCAGAGTCTAGTACAGGGTGGGCAAACTTTTTGACTCAAGGTCCACAATGGGTTCTTAAACTGGACCGGAGGGCCGGAATAAAAGCATGGATGGAGTGTTTGTGTGAACTAATATAAATTCAAAGTAAACATCATTACATAAAAGGGTACGGTCTTTTTTTTTTTTTTTTTAGTTTTATTCATTTCAAACGGGCCGGATCCGGCCTGTGGACTGTAGTTTGCCCACCGCTGGTCTAGTCTCTTTTCATCACCATACATTTGACCCTTCTTCATCCTCCCCTCACCTCCTCTCCCTCTGGTAACCACCGTTCTATTGTCTGTGTCTATGAGTTTGTTCATTTGTTTTATATTCCACATATAAGTGAAATCATGTGGTTCTTGTCCTTTTCCATCTGACTTATTGCACTTAGCATGGTCCTCTAAGATCCATCCATGTTGTTGCAAATGGGAGTATTTCACCCTTTCTTATGACTGAGTAGTATTCCATTATATATATACTAGAGGCCCGGTGCTCGAAATTCATTCATGGGAGAGGGGGGCAGTCCCTCAGTCCAGCCTGCACCCTCTCGCAATCCAGGACCCCCTCGGGAGATGTCTGACTGCCGGTTTAGGCCTGATCCCACGGGGTTGGGCCTAAACTGGCAGTTGGATATCCCTCTCACAGCTTCCCTCCCTCTGGCCGGCCACAGACATCTGGGCCAACTTTGCCAGGGCCAGCACCTGGGAACCTGGGCAGCTTTGTCTGGGCAGGCACCTGGGACCCCGGGCAGCTTTGCCTGGGCCCCAGCTTTGTCAGGAATGACGTACGGAAGATGTCTAGTCTATCTGATCTAATTAACTTATTACCCTTTTATTAGTATAGACTAGAGGCCCAGTGCAAGGATTTGTGCACTGGTGGGGTCCCTGGGCCTGGCCTGCGCCCTCTCACAATCCAGGACCTCTCAGGGAATGTCAGAGGCCCAGTGCATGAATTCGACCCAATCCCCATGACCAGGCCAAGGGACCCCACTGGTGCACGAATCCATGCACCTGGCCTCTAGTATGCTTATAAGATCTTCGGTTAATCTCTTCCCACCCTTCCCCCTCCCCCCATTACTCTGAGATTCATCAGTCTGTTCCATGTTTCTATGCCTGTGCATTGAGCATCTGCCCCCTGGTGGTCAGTGCACATAATAGCTACCCGCTGAACGGTCAAATAGTCAAATGGCCACTTAGGCTTTTATATATATAGATGTATATCACATCTTCTTTATCCAGTCATCCATCAAAGGAAACTTAGATTGTTTTCATGTCTTGGCTACTGTGTATAATCCTGCAATGAACATAGGGTTACATATATCCTTACGAATAAGTGTTTTCAACATTTTCAGGTAGATACCCAGACGGGGGATTGATGGGTCATGTGGTAGTTCTAGTCTTAATTTTTTGAGGAACCTCCATACTTTTTTCCATAGTGACTGTACCAATTTTCATCCCCCCCCCCCCCCCGCCCCAGTAGTGTATGAGGGTTTCTTTTTCTCCTCTTTAACACTTACTTACTGTCTTCTTGATAATAGACATTTTAACAGATGTGAGGTGGTATCTCATTATAGTTTTGATTTGATTTTTCCTTGTAGCTAGTAAAGTTGAGCATCTTTTCAAATATCTGGTGACCATTTGTATGTCCTCTTGGGAAAAGTGTCTGTTCAGGTCCTCTGGCATTTTTAAATAGGATTAATTATTTGTTTTGTTGTTGAGTTGTATGAGTTTATTATATATTTTTGATATTAGACCCTTATTAGAGGCGTTGTTTGAAACTATCTCCACACATTTGGGTGGTTGCCTTTTTGTTTTGTTGATTTGTTTGTTTGTTTTTCTGTGCAGAAACTTTTTAGTTTGATATAGTCCCATTCATTTATTTTTGCTTTTACTTCCCCTTGCCTTTGGGATGAAGGTCTTAAAATTCTCTCAGCGATCAAGATTCATAAATTTAGTAGCTGTTCTGTGTTTAGGTTTTTGATCCATTTTGATTTAATTTTGTGTATGGTGTCAAATAGCAATCTAGTTTCATTCTTTTGAATGTGGTTTTCCAATTTTCCCAACACCATTTATTGAAGAGACTTTCTTTTCTCCATTGTATGTTTTTGACTTTTTTATAGAAAATTAATGGTCCATAAACATGAGGGTTTATTTCTGGGTTGTTAATTCTGTTTCATTGGTCTGTGTGTCTGTTTTTCTACCAATACCATGCTGTTTTGATTATAATAGCTTTGTAGTATAATTTGAGGTCAGGGAGTGTGATACCTCCAGCTTTGTTCTTTTTTCCTCAGGAAATTTTGATGACTTTTTGTTCTACTTCTTTTAAAAATGCCTATGGGGATTGCATGAAATCTGTGTATTGCTTTTGGTAATATGACCATATAGGTGAATCTTGTGTTGTTATTATAATCCACTTAGTCACTCCTTGTCTTTTGATTGGAGAATTTAGTCTATTGATATTCTTTAAATTATTGATGGATATATACTTGCTGCCATTTAAAAACATGTTTTTTGGTTGTTTTGTAGTTCCTCTGTTTCTTCTTTTGCTTTCTTTCCTTGTTCTTTGATTACTTTCCTTAGTATTATGCTTAGAGTCCTCTCATTATCTTTTATGTATCTATTATAGATTTTTGCTTTGTGTGGTTACCACGAGGCTCACATCTAACAGCATATATATGTCTGTTTTAAGTTGATAGCATCTTAACTTTGAAGGCATTCTAAAACTCTAAATTTTTGCTCCCCATTTTATGTTTTTGATGTCACATTTTACTTTTTTTAATTTTGTGTACCCTTTAACTGATTATTGTAGTTACAGTTATATTTACTCCTTTTTTTCTTTTAGCCTTCATATTAGATTTATAAGTAATAAATCCACTTATGGAAATAATAATATAGTTTTAAATAATAATATAAGAATAAACTGTGCTTATGTACTCACAACTGTAAACCTATTTTTGCCATACCCTATGTATGTGTGTGTATATATATATATATATATATAATTATCTTTAGCAGTTAAATTTATTTATTTATTTATTTTTACTAATTAGTGTCCTTTATTTATAGCTGAAAGAAGTTTTGTTAACATTTCTTATAAGGTTGGTTTATTATTTTTTAAAATATATTTTTATTGACTTCAGAAAGGAAGGGAGAGGGAGAGATAGAAACATCAATGATGAGAGAGAATCATGGATCGGCTGCCTCCCACATGCCCTCTGCTGGAGATCAAGCCCACAGCCCTGGGCATGTTTCCTGTGTGGGAATCAAATCAAACTGTGACCTCCTGGTTCACAGTTTGATGCTCAACCACTGAACCACACCCCTGGGCAGCTTTTGCTTTTTTGTAACTCTTTTTTCTTCAGTTTTGAATAACTGCTGGGTAGAGTATTCTTGGTTGATATTTTTTCTTTTAGCTCTTTGAATATATCATGCTAGTCCCTTCTAGCTTGCCAAGTTTCTGCTGAAAAATCTCCTGGGAGTCTCATGTGGGTTTGAAAAATCTCCTGAAGGTCACATGGGAGTTCCCTGTATGTAGCAAGTTGATTGTATCATGCTGATTTTAAGATTCTCCTTTTGTATTTAACTTTTCACATTTTAATTATAATGTATCTTGGTGTGGATAGTTTGGGATTCATCTTATGTGGAACTTTCAGGGCTTCCTGAATCTAGATGTCTGTTTCCTTTTTCAGGTTAAGAAAGTTTTCAGTTATTATTACTTTAAATACATTTCCCCACCTTTTCTCTCTCTCTCTCCTTCTGAGACCCATATAATTAAAATGTTATTATTCTTGATGTTGCCCCATGGCTCCCTTAATTTATCTCTGCTTTTAAAAATTATTTTTTCTTTCTACTGTACTATTTGAATGAGGTACATTGCTCTGGCTTCTACACCAATGATCCTTTCTTCTGCTTTATCGAGTCTGCTGTCAAACTTTCAAGTGTAAATTTCAGTTCAGTTCTTCAGCTCTGTTACTTCTGTTTGTTACTTCCTTATATTTTCTGTCTCTTTGTTAAAAATATCACTGTGTTCATCTATTCTTATCCCAAATTCTGGGAGCATCTTTATGACCATCACTTTAAAATTTTTATCAGATAAATTACTTATTCTGATTCAATAAGGGTTTTTATTTTTCTGAGTTTTTATCTTGTTCTTTCATTTGGAACATATTCCCCTGCTTCCTTATTTGACATGACTCTCTTGTGTGTTTTTTCTATGTATTAGGCAAAAAACTACCTCTCCTCTTAGTCTTGAAGGAGTATCATTGTGTAGGATATCATTTTTATCTTTCAACCTAGCCCTAGCTTTGGTTGTTTCTCAAACTTTTGTGATTGCTTAAGCAGCCCAATTTATTCTAAATAGGTCCCAGTTGTTGAGGGTCTACCAAGATCTTTCAGTATTCCAAAGGAAGCAATCTTAGGCAGCACCTAGTTTCCAGCAGATTGAAAGACAGACCCCCAGGCATTAGCTTTTAAAATATGCAAATATATACAGTCTTGTGGAAACACAGTGGTAAGACCTGCTGGACTCCAGACCAGACAATCTGGAGGTGTTCCCTGGGAAGCTTGAGACTGGTGTATAAGCACCTTTTGAGGAGGAACCAGATGGCTGTAGTGAGCCAAGGGAGACCACAAATGTGGCACCCACCAGCCTATGTTTCCTGAGAGCATATCCATGGCCTCTAAATGCATAACAAACATGAACTCTGCTGCTCAGACTGGAGCTCCAGGACAAATAAATAGCCTTTCTCACAGAAAGACTGGGGGTGGGTGTTAGTCTGCTGCCTGTGTAGTGCCCGGGGGGAAGCGGAGGGGTAGGCCGGTTGCTAGCCTACCGAGAACTGCCTTTCTGATTGTTATAGTGCTAACCTGGAATGCAAGCCCCCCTGGCCACCAGTGCCAGGCAATCAAGGAGCATTCCCTTTGTTGAGCCTTATCCCATACAGCTTGCAGGAACAGGTGGGCAGCAAATCAGAGCTTTCTGTTAACTTGACTAACACCATTCACTCTGCTCTGATGATTCCCTGGGACCTGCCCCACACAGCTCCCAGGCTGGTGTGAACCTCTTCCAGCAGCTTTTCTACACAGCTTGTCTCGGCTCACACTGAACACTCCGAAAACCTCTTAAAGATTCACAAACTCCAAACAAGAGCATCGGGCCTCAGCATGCCCTGTACCTCTTACTAAGCAGTCCCAAGCCTGACACTAGGAGCAGCCAGCCTCTCCCAGGCCTCCAAGCCCAGAGCAGGTGGCAGCCTTCTACAGATCACTTTGTAGCTCTTATCAGGTGGTCCTGGCTGGGCACAGGCAGTGGCTGACCTTGACCTGCACCAGAGTTCCTCCCAAGAGGCCCCAGGACAAACACCTAGTGACTGGCTTGAGACCACACCAGAGTACCACCCAACCAGCTCCACAAACAACAAATCCAAATGGTGGACTTAACAGGCACCAGAGTTCTGCTAAAGAGAATACTGCTTCATGGAATCAGACCCTGCACAATAGCTTGTCTGCTGTAGTCACTCATGCCCATTTCTAATAGTCAGTCAGCCTGAGGGGGAAATTCCTCCCACTGACTTGGCAACAGCAGTCAAGGCTCAACTATAAAGGAAAGCACTCACAGCCCACACAAGAGACACCCGTAGAACACCCAACTCAGACAACCAGGGAGACTGCACCACTGGGTCCCACAGGAACCAGAAGATATGGAAAAGAGCCATATGTAAAATTTGGAAGTTAAGAATACAATAATAATTTTTTTAAATGCAGTGAATGGATTTAAAAGAAGACTTGGCACAGCTGAAAATAGAATTATTGACCTGTATAGAGGTGAGGGGGTGGGGGGGGGATGGTATTGAGAATCAAGCATAGAGAATCAAAAGAATGGGAAATACAAAAAAGAAGTAAAAGATTGGGAAAGAAATGGTGAAATTTATGAAATGCTCTCTAAATCTATTGATAGATTCATGAATTTTTATTAATATGGTGAATTACACTTTATCCTGTTATTTAAGTGTAATATATGGTTTATGCATCTGTATATATCCTATCTCACACATCTTTTATCAAAGTTTTTTAAAAGAAGGAAAGGTTCTGGTCTAGGCATCTATATCATTGCAGGTACCAAAAGAAGTCTGCTTTCTATTCTGCCATTAGCTGAAAGATGCAGTTTATCACCAGTAGGGAAGGGGCACGGAGGGTGCCAAATCATGATCTAATCACTTCCAGTGAATTCGTGTTGTCATGGGAGATACACTGTTGAGAAGAATCGTGAAGCCCTTTATGGGAGCAGAGGGAGAGAGGCCATGATTAATAACATATCTGCCATGCACAGGGTCAGAAAGTCGTGGAATGTATTTGCCATTTTTGCCTGGATAGTGGCTAAGATTTGAGGATTTAAAGTAAGTTTCTCTTAACTTTTAACTCCAGCTCCAGCATTTACAAGGTGTGTAATCTTGGACAAGTTATCTGTCTTACCTAAGTCTCAGTTCATTTATCTTTATTAAAATAGTCAACTAATTAAGTTAAATGATATATGTAAAGCATATCCTGAGTCCTTAAGAAAGGTAGCTGGTATTATCATTATTGTTGTTTGCTTTGGATCATCTTATCTCCATTTTGCCATATTTATTTTTTTCTAATATCAAGATGTCTCTTATTTTTTCTCATCACAACCCCTATTGCTAATACCAAAAAAAAGCAATAATTCCATGTGAAGGTTGATATTTTAATTACTCTCATAGATTTGAATTTATTAGGCAACAGAGTGTACACCATTTCTTTCCTGGGACAACAACCTCCTTTAATGTTCATCAAACCACTTGTGGGATGCAGAAATTTATTAACATGGAAAGGTTCAATTAAGCATAAATGAAAACCCCTAATGAATAAGGACATTTTAATAAGAACATGATTTTTAAAAACACACACACACCTAAAGACTGCAGGAACACAATCAAGCAAGAATTCTTCTCCCCTCCATGGAGAGACTTCCAGTAAGAAAATGTTTCAGGCACCTTTGACCCTCAATGTGACAAACTTACTTTTAACCCAAGAGAGACCTACCTGCTTTGTAGTTATAGATCTATTTTCTTTTGAAAGTCATTAAGCCTATGAATCTATTAAAAGTGTATGTTGCTCCATTAATCAAATGAAGATACAAAACATGATCCATGAATTCCTTCTTAATTCCAATTTCTAGCCAGTTCACACTGGTTCCTGTATATCAGAAGTAAGCCTAAATCAATAGTCACAATCTGATGATGGTGATGATGATGATCACAACAGCGATGATAATGATGGTAGTCACAATCACATATGCTGACAAGAAAATTCATTTGTAGATTCCAGTCAGGTATGACTTTGGAAGATGAGGACCCAGAGTTGGCTAGTGAGTTAGACATTTATCTCATCACCCTCCCAAATTAGGGACTTCTTGCTCATAAAACTCAGAAGCCCATCAAATAGGGTAATTCCTCCTAGTTAATGGAATAGTGATGGTGGCATATAGAAAGCCAATGATACTTTGCCACCTACTGTAAGTTCATTGTTCTGTCTGCCCTACATTGTTCCATTTGCCCCACCATATCCACTCTCCACCTTTCTCCACTATGCTCTCTGGCCAAAGGGGCTAACCATATAGACTACATTAAAAAGCTACCTTGCACTCTGGCTTCCAGTTGGTTTCATCCAATGGGGAACAGAGCAGAAGCTCAGCAGGAGAGAGGAAAGTGAAAATCAGGGGATTTTTTGTCCTGAGATCCTTCCCAGGTCATCTTGGGCTGGAATCATCACAGCTTCTCTCAAAATGGTTCCCTCAATAGATTGCTCTCCTTCCCATGTGTTTCTACTATCCTGATATTTGGAACTTGGTTTTATTCTTTTTACAAATTAATTTGAGTACCTACTATGTGCAGATCATGTAGAAGGGGTTTCTGAGCAGGGCAATTTTAGGATGAATAATGGGCTAATGGTGCAGAATGGGTTGAGTGGCAGGAACCAGAAGCAGGAAGCCCAGTCTGCCAATCCAGACAGGAGACAGTAAGGAGACAGACAGGAGACAGTGGCTGCAGTGGGAAGAGCAGATATGACAGACGCTATTGGTGAGGAATTGCTGGCATTTGCTGAAGAAGTTAACAAAGGTGACTGCCAAGTTTTGAGCTTTCTGGGGACCAGGGAAATGCTATGAGTTCAGGTTTAGATGTATTGAGTATAAGGAGATGGTAGGATATCCCAGTAGAAATATCTAGTAGTTTATGGAGATGCATGGCTTGAACTCAAAAGAGAGGGCAAAGAAAATGTATAGCAAATTTGGATTCACTTATAATGGTGACTATTGAACCTTTAGGAAATAGTGAAGTGAATGAATTTCCTGAGAAAGGGAGAGTTTAGAGAAACAACAGGATAAAAGATTAACTGTGAGTAAATGGCAGAAAGAAGCTTACCGCCCGACATACACAGCGCACATGTCCATCCCACTGGCACTTTGTCTGTCTTATTCTCCCAGGTTAGGGCAGTCTCTCCGTCCTTTATGCTTCCACAGTTCTTTGGACAAATTCTTAGGAAGATTATCACCTCCTTCTGCAATTAGCTATTTTCACGTCTGCCTCTCATGTAGCTGAAAGTTCCTCATGCGCAGGGACTTCATCTCTTTTGTCTTTGTAATATTCCTCAGATTAAAAGAGGTCCAGAAGGGAGGGCGGGGAAAGAGGCAAAGAACTAATTATGGAGTTGCGTGAACTAAAATTGTACACTGTCATGGAGACAAGGGCAGTTTAATAATCGATGGCCCTGCGAAGGCATGGATTGGCCAGTTGGAGGCCATAGGAGCATTTGAGGATGCAGGTTTGATAAGAGTGGTGATGATGCAGGCCCACTGCCCAGAGGGGAAAGGGATGCCGAGCCGCTCCTACCATCAGTCACAGTCCCAGAGCCCCTTCCACAACTCTGTTGTAGCTGGGAAGAGAGACCTAGCATACGTGTCTCCTGCTCTCCAGTGGCGCAGTGTAGGCTAATGTCCCTGTCTTTCCCTTTGCAATAATCAAGTGTTTTTAAAAAAAGTAAAAATAGCCGAAACCGGTTTGGCTCAGTGGATAGAGCGTCGGCCTGCAGACTGAAAGCTCCCAGGTTCGATTCCGGTCAAGGGCATGTACCTGGGTTGCAGGCACATCCCCAGTGGGGGATGTGCAGGAGGCAGCTGATCGATGTTTCTCTCTCATCAATGTTTCTGACTATCTCTCCCCCTTCCTCTCTGAAAAAAAATCAATAAAATAGATTTTAAAAAAAAGTAAAAATAAAATAAAAAATTTAGTGTATTACCCTGAAGGACCCTCATACTAGTTAGAGCGAGGCATTTTCTGTAGCCAGCATTGGGTTCATGTACTTTACCAGTTCACACATTACTGACAAGAGTGATGTGACAGTGACCACCAGCTGTGAAAAGCCAATAACTGCTTAAGAGTGCCTGGGGCCGCAGGCGGCCAGCTGAGATTGTGGCCTCCCAGCATGACTGCAGAGCTCTGGACCTTGCTTCCCAAAGTTTGGTCAGTGGAACGGCAGCTTTGGTATCATCTGGGGCCTGGTCAGAAATGCAGAACTCGGGTCCCACCCCAGAGGGACCAAATCAAAGTGCATTTTAACAGAATCCCAGGTAACCCATCTGCATTATCACTGCTTTAATTTCCACTGATAGTGTCACCAAACTTCTAATAATGGCATTTACTGTGGGCCAGATATTTTTCTGAGCAGTTGACATGAATTAACTTGCTTAATCCCCACATCAACTTTATAAGGTAGGTACTATCCTCCTCCTCACTTTAAGATGAGGTCAAATAGCTTGTCCAAGGTCACATGGCCAAGAAGTGGTAGAACCAGGATTCAACCCAGTCATTTGGCTCCAGGGGCCCCTGTGCTTTAGCCACTGTACTGCCCTGCCCTTCCTCCCCCACCTCCCATGGCAACTGTCTGGGGACTTAGGTGCTCAGTAAGCTCCCAAGTGGGGATGCAAAGCTGTCTGTGGTGCTGGAGAAAGGCAATCTTAGCACTTTGAGGAAGAGCTTTCTACCATCTGGGTACACCTTCTCCCTTTAGGGCAGGGGAGCTCCTCTGAAGGCATCGACAAAGGAAAGAGTCATTCAAGGTTTCCCTCATAAGAGAGGTTGGTTTTTCATATGCACTTTCTTTAAGTCAGCGTCCAGGTTCAAGGTGAAGGAGGTATGGGGTCAGAATGGACATTGTAAAGACAGTGCTCTTTACTTGAGCGCCTGTTTTAATGGGAATACATTCCTTTGTGAGAGCATCCACGTCCCAGGAGGGGCTGGTAAAAAAGCTTAGAGTTGGCTCACCATGTACTGCCATTTTGTTTGAATTTGGTTAATATTGAAGACATAATTCTGGTGAGGCCAGCCTCTCAGTTAATCATCATTCAGCTTATCAGACCTCTGGATTAAGCAGTGTGTTTTCCTGGCCACCATTCTGTGAGGAGAGGACAGCTAACTTAAATCAAGAAGTTGTCTAAACTGCTGGCCTAGTGAGGGCAGTCCTGAATCCCCCCCAGTCCTGGATGAGATGTGTCTTCTACCACGGCCTGGAGTCAGCACCAAAACCAACAGTAATTTCATCAGAAAAACTGGCTGCTTTAGAAATGGAGTCTGTCCCATTTCAGAAGACTTTTTCCAGGTTTGAGATTGGCGGGACATCTCTTTAAATCTAGGCTTGCTGTTTGGCAGCATTTTAGGTGGTGCCACTCTCTTGAGTTGGATTGAGTCAACCGAGAGCTTGGTGATAAAGGGACCCTGAAGCCAGCAGAACAGTAGAGGACTGTTGGCCCAGTTCTCTGCTCCCTCCACTCCCTCGGTGGCATAGGGGATCATTTTCTCCATATCACAAAGGAGGCTGTCAGGAGAGCCCTTCTCATGTGCTTCCTGAATTGTTTTCTCTAAAAGTCAACATGATGTCTTCTTCCTCAGACTTCAGACAGAAGTAGATAAACTAGTTTCCCAAATCTCCTTTCAGTTGTTTAAAGAAGCAGAAAAACAACAAGGGGAAAGCCCGAAGCCAACAGATGGAGGCTGTGGGTCTCCCATGAGTCTCCAAAATCACCCAGCCAGGCAACCTTCTTTTGGAACTTTCAGAAGCCTCTGCCTAGACCCATCTTCCTGCCCACTCACTTGGCCAGGTTCTCTTCAGCTTCACCTCAAGCCTCCCTTCCTGGGGAAGCCTCCTCTACTCTCCATGCTAAAAGAGGACCCTTATGATACCCTTCTGTTCCATGAAAGATCTTAGCAGAGTTTGTAATAATCTGTCAGTTTTGTGATTATTTGATTAATGTCTGGCTTCCATTACAAACTCTATGAGGGCGAGGCCTGAGGGCCTTTTATTCACCACTCTATCCCCTATTCCTAACACAGCAGGACCCTAGAACACAGCCCAGTAAATATCCTTTGAAGGAGTGAAAATTAAGGAATTGAGTTAGGTGATTCCAAAGTCCTCTTCCTGTTCTGACAAACTTTGAGTCCATCTATGAGAAGCTTGTATTGACCACCAACACCCAAACTTCTCTTCTCCTAGTTCAGTGATTCTCAGTATTGTTGCCTTATGGATTCTGTGATCAGACTTCCTTGATCATTTTTATTGCTTTCCTAATGCTTGTCTGGAGCCATGGAGTCTGAATAGTTAGGAACATGAAATGTACATTCGTAGCCACCAACAAAAAGTTATGTCAATATAGAATCCAAACAGCAATGTTAGCTTGATTAAGCTAACATTAGCAAATATCTCCAATTTGAGGTCTTCAATTACTTCTCCCCTTTTCCCTCTCATTTTATACCAGAATGGCTTAAAACTTGAGTTCAAAAGAGGGAACTATGAAGGTAGAGTTTGCATGAAGAAAACAGAGTGCTTGGTCAGACAACACTTCTGCACGCTACCTTTCAGTGCCAGTAAATTTTCATTCTCTTCGTTTCTCAGGCTCTTACACAGTAATTTTTGGACTCCTTCCTGATATTTCCCCTGGGGCTCAGAACAGAACAATCCACCAGCAAAAGCAGGGCTTGGTGGGATGCTCTATAATAAAACAAAAGAATGTAATGTTTCCTCTACCATGCATCCAGTGGTGGACTGTCTGTAACAGGTGTGGAAGCACCAACTTCAGTCAATCTGGGTATTTTCAGGGTAATCTCAACACTATCTTACAGAAAAATGCCAGGTTTTGCTTTCCATAATTTGTGGCTTCTCTTGATATTTTAAGGAAAAACAGAATGATTTTATATATGCAGATCCTTGAAGCCTTTCCTAACCTGTAATTTTCAAGTTGGAATATATTTGACCAGAAAGAATACATTACAGCACTCTAAGAGGGAGAAAAGTAAAGTTACACATGTTAGCTACACTCCATCTTTGTCCTTTTCCTAATCCCAGCATTTAATGGTGCTGTTTCCCAAAACCCCGTCTCCCTGGAAGGTTGGGCAAGCAGGCATGTAGGTAGTTTTTTTAACCACAGAAGAGATCACCTAACATGAGATTGGGTTTATAGATTATTTGTTAATCTTTGTGGAACTGTATTTTCAAGTATACTTTTCACATCAAATATTCTACCCAAAGTGCTCATATTATTTGTCAGATCTTATATCCTGATTTCTGGTGAGGAAAGAGAGTCATCATAAATGTAAACCTTATGATCTTGTGTTCAGAGGGCATTTTATAATAGCAGCTTTACCAGGCTTATCAAGGTCTCATTTACTTCCACCAGTATGATTGGCCACCCTGAAGAAGGGCCTAGCAATTGCTTATCAGTCGTAAGCATGATCTATCTGAGGAGAACACTTGGGTGGAGAAATGTTGCTATGTTTTCCAAACTTGAACTTGAGCTAAAGGAGCTGTTTGTGGGACAGTGGTGAGCCAATTCCAAGAAGAAGCTATTAAGCATCCAGGCCTTAAGAGCCAAATTCTCATGATGGACTGGAGAGAAGGAGTCCTGGTGCCACGCCTTCCACACCAGCCTGGCTGGTTGTGAAGAAAACAGCAAAAATTAGAAACCTTTCCTGGAACTAGCCTTGGAAACATCTAGGCTCTCCTGGAAGCAGGGACTAGGCTCCCACACCTTGTTGGCAGATGCTGTAAACATGTGTTATTGCTCTATAGACATAGATCATGGAGGCTGAGAACCACAGTCTTGGGGCATGAGGAGGCATTTAGCAGAGGTGAAGCCCATAGGCTCTGAAGCCAGGCCACCTGGCACTAACCTCCATGCCACCAGCCACTAGCTATGTAACTATGGAAAGGCCATTGAACCTCTCTAGGACTCACTTTTCTCAACTGTAGAGTGTGATTAATAATAGTACCTGAGTTGTTGCCAGGAGAAAATGGAATAATTCAGGTAGAGTGTTGAGAACTGCACGTGGCCCATGGTAAGTATTCAGAACATGTTAGTGAGTGTATAGGGGTTTTGGTGTGCCAGGGAAATCCTTTACCCAATGGCTGAATCCCTACCAGTGCATCTCCTCCAAGAGCTTATTTAGTCAAGGTTTGAATGCCTCTGAGGATGGGATGCCTACTACCTCTTAAAGCATCCCGTACCACCTTCACATACGTCTGTTTCTTGAACATATTTGTGTTGAATCTAAATCCATTCTGAATCCTTCCTTGTTGGTCCTAGCTCCATCACTATGGTCATACAGAATTCATCTAACACAATTTATTTATATCATGTAAAAATTATTGACATCATTCTCCCTACCTACGCTTTTCCCCATTCCATGAGTCTTATCTTTTCCTGACCTTTGAATGTCATGGTTTCAGATTCCTTTGTCATTTCTGTCTTCTGAAAGCAGCCTGCCCTTACAAATGTGATTTACTCCGTGTGCATTGAGTCACTACTGTGCACTGATACAAATATTAGATGAGGCTCCAGGGACTCTTAGTTAGGCAGGGAATAGCATTCTAGGCAGGGGGAACAACATATGCTAAGATAGGGAGGCATGAAGCCACAGAAGTTCAGACGGTTTGGTATATTATTGGAATTACTGTATAAACCAGAATCAAATGTGGTCAAACTGTGGCATGAGGCAGGTGAATTTCACCTGTAGATGGTGGGAGTCATTGGAAGATTTCAGCGGGGGAGGAACATGTTCCAATTTGTGCTTTAGTAGACCATTCTAACTGTGGCATGAAGATTGGGCAAAACTGAATGTAGGGAGATTGTTAACTGAATGATGAACACCAAGGGGATAGAGAGGAGGAAAATGAGTCATGGGCCAAAATATCCAAAAATTATACCAAATGGCTAACAGTGGTTATGTCTGGGTGGTAGGATATGGGTGATTTCTTTCTCCTTTTTGTTTCCCCGAGTTTTCCAATTCCTCTATAATAAGTATTTTCCATTTTTTCCTATATATAGCACATGTTATTTATGTAGTAGAAATAATTTAGTCTAAAATAGTTCAGAATCAAACTGGCAGGACTTGATCACTGATGGAAGGAGGTACCAGAGGGTTATCAGTCTCCTGATCTGGAAACTCAGGTGGGAAGGGTGGCCACCAACAAAGCCCAAACAGGGGCTCTTAGGAATTCTGTGGCATCTCTGTGGCCGAAAGGAATTCTGGGCTGCTGTGACTTCCTTTTGGCCTCTTTGCATCCCACTCAGTAGTCTCTGCCTGGGTCCGTGGCACCTGAAACTTCCCGACCATGCATATACCTGCCTGTCTGGCAGACTCATTGCAGCCAAGCCCATCAGAGCTCCATGACAGTGGCAGTGTTTCCTTAGACTGCGTGTCACTCCTTCGGTAGACACTTACCGAGCTGCTGTGTGCTCAGCACCAAGGTAGACTTAGCCATAAAATAGTCAAAGAATGGACAGTGCAGTCTTCACAAAACTCAACCGGATATGAGAGACAGACAAAAATGTTAAAAAATTATTTAATGAGCATATGATTCCAAACTGAGACTAGTGCTCCAAAGGAAGGAAATGTTTCCAAGAAGACATGTAAGAAAGGAAACTTCTTTGGTCTGGGAGATTGGGGAAGGATCCCTGGGAAGAGAGATGCTTGGGCTGAGAGCCAAAGGGTTAAGTAGGAGGAAATATTGGAAAAGCGGTCCAGCTGAGGGAACAAGCAGCATTTGTGGCCACCCGGTAATGGGAGGAAGTATGGCTTGTTTGAATCTAAAAGAAAAGTTGTCTAACCAGGAGTCCTAAGAGTGAGTGGCAGGGGATGGAAGTCGGGGGAGAGGTGTGCTGGTTGACCCTCTGGGGCCTTATAGGGCATGAGAAGGATGTCAGAATTTATTCTAAGAGCAGACCCTCTGGCTGTGGCACAGAGAGAGTTTCCCATCCTGTGTCTCCTACCATTTTCTTGCCATCTGAGGCCGTGGCACTGGAGGCCTGATAACAAAGGCCCCTCCTTGCAGCAGACATCCTGAAAGTTGCTTTGCAGTTCAGTTTTTAACTCTGTCATGACTTTGCATACTTTATCACTAATGTGTGTACAACGTGCTAAGTAATGGAATCATTGGGATCTGAAACATCTCGTTCTAATGAGAGGCTGCAAATTAATTCCCAGGTGAAATGATTCCACCTTTTCTCTTCCTTTATTTTTCTCTCCCAGCGTGGCTGTAGCTGTAGAGAATTCCCTTAGTTAGGCTTGTGAAGACATCCACCAGATCACAAAGTGCCAGTGACCCCCTGCGGTCTGGGGAGCGGGAGACCCAGGCTTTGTTCACCCAGGGAGGAGGGCGATGGGTGAATACAGAGGGAAGTTCCAAATACTTAGAAAAGTGGGGCAATGTCCAATGTCCATGGTGAGTGGGGAAGTCAGACAGTGACACTGGGGTGTGATTCAGAGGTGGGGGTCCTATCATACCTGTGTGAGAGGCGGCCCACAGAAGATTTCTGCACAGCTAGCCTAGATGTAAGGCGGGTGAGCCTGCCCTTCCCCCACATCTCTCCTAGGATGTGGAGACTTGGTGCGCTCATGTTGGCAGAAGCTTTCCTAGGACTAATCGTGGGTGACTTGCCGGTGACCACCTCTTGGGCATTTGCAAATGAAAACTTGCCACATCCCCTTTAAACAAGGAGCATTCTTGATGTGTTATTTATGCTTGAGCTTATAAGGAAGGGGGTCCTTTTCCTCATAAGTCAACAGTACAAACCTATAGCCCTTGGGGTGCACTGACAAGACCCATGTGCTAAATAGTTTTCCATTTACTCTTCTTTTTTCCTTGAAGGTACCTTAGTTTTTTTTTGTGGTGATAGATAGATAGATGATAGATAGATAGATAGGTGATTGATAGATAGATAGATAGATATAGAGATATAAATTTACCATTTAACCATTTTTAAGTGTACAGTTCTGTGACACTAAGTACATTCACGTTGTGCAACCACCACCACCATCATCCATCCCTATTTTTGTGGTGATAGATAGATAGATGATAGATAGATAGATAGGTGATTGATAGATAGATAGATAGATAGATAGATAGATAGATAGATATAGAGATATAAATTTACCATTTAACCATTTTTAAGTGTACAGTTCTGTGACACTAAGTACATTCACGTTGTGCAACCACCACCACCATCATCCATCCCTATAACTTTTTTCATTTTCTCAAACTGAAATCCAATACCTATTAAACACAGACTTTCTTCAATGGGGTTTTTGAATGAAAGGCTATAATGTTCTTCAGACTTGGGTCCTGAGGGAAGGTGGCCTGGTGAGAAATCTGTAGGAAGAGAGGTCCACCCATGTAATCCAGAGAAGGTGCCCTCAAAGCTACTTCCTCAGCCCTCTCATGGAGGTCTCACCGCCCGGAGGTATCCCAGGGTGTGAATCAGTTTCAGCAAAGGAAGTCCCACCCCCTTGATGCCCTACTACCAGGCCAATCTGTTTTAGAGCATACGGGTCAGCCATAGTCTCTTGAGCGATCACCACGTCCTTGCATGGCTGCCTCTAGTCAAAGTGAGCCTCCCTATAGGGAGTCGCTGCTACAGGAGAAGAAGAGAGTAGGTTGTCTTTAAGATGGGATGCATAGTTCTAGGTGAAACAACATGTTCTTCCCCTTGGATGGATAGCCCTGCCTGTCCTTTCATTTGGATTTAGCTCCAGAGAGATTTGGAGTCAGGCCAGCCCGGGTGTCATTGCTCTGTCACTCAGTTTATCTAAAAAAGGGGGTCCATGGTGCAAGGAGTATGCTAAGAAGATGGCATGAGATCATGTCAGTATGGCATCCAAGATAGCACATGATTCAATAATGGAAGCTGGTGTTCTCACTATTGTCACTGTCTATGATTTGTCATTGTAGGTCTCCAGGTGGTTCTGAATTCCATCATCAAGGCCATGGTTCCCCTGCTGCACATCGCCCTGCTAGTGCTGTTTGTCATCATTATCTATGCTATCATTGGCCTGGAACTCTTCATGGGGAAAATGCATAAGACCTGCTACAACCAGGAGGGCATAGCAGGTAAGGGAAGATGCTGACTGGCCAGCTGTCAAGAAGCTTTACTATGTTGTCACTACTTTTCATTCAGCCAGGGACATGGCCTCCACCTGACCAGCAGTGCCCGGGAAGGCCTCCATTCCAGGGCTCATTTCCAAACCATGGTTAAGGGAGAGGCAGAGATTGGTTGTCTTTTTCTCTTGATAATTTTTGTTTTTACTAAAATAGATCTCGGTTACAAATAGCTAAGTGCAAGCTTTGTGCAGCGCTACTCAACACTGTTTAAATGAGCTGTGCGATTTGAGAAACATCTCTTAGCCAACCTTGAATATTCTAATTTAAGAATCAGAATTAACCTAAGGACGTAGATCTATGCTCTGTCGGTTCTTCAGTGTTGCTGGCCATCAAAAGTCCTTTCAGGAAGGTGGCGTTGCCTGTCCCCAGCAGGTTGAGTGTTCGGGCTGATCCTGGCTTCTCTGCTTCTCCATTCCTAGGCACAACCCCGGCCCTGTCTCAAGCTGGGAGGAGGTCGGCCAGTGGTGAAACCTCTTTTCCTCCAGGAGAAGGTTTCGCTCTACCTCATGACTTTGTAGTCCTTTCCTTTTTGAGAACTTCGCTTTTGTGTTCCTTCCATAAATCAATCTATTTAACATGCATGCTGGCTCATTAAGCACTTCCTTGAGTAGATCTAGAGTTTCAGCCTGAAGAGTATGCTACAACTACTGTCTTAAGTTACTAAAATCTCAACTTGACATTAAAAAGAACATTCAAACAGAAATTGACAAGGCTTTTTAACAGACATATAAAGTAGTTCAACATAAGAACTTGTTGAAAAATACCCCCAAGGGGTTAGCAGTCTTAAACTTTCATGATTTATTATTTTTTCATAACAACATCATTCATCTTAGTTTTTGGCATCTTGGTAAGGAAAGGGGAACATGTCTGAAGCATTAAAGGATTGTGCACGTCTCTCAATCTACTGCCCCTGTTTTCTATCAGCCCAGAATTAATCCTGTGTGACCCCTCTTGTTTGGGGGCTGACCTATAACAGGGCGTAAAATGGATTATTCATATTCAGAAACTGAAATGGGTTGCAGAATCTGGATGATCTGTTTTGATTGGCTATATTGGGTATTTTCAAGGTCGCTGCCATATATGGCCACAGTCCCTAAACAAACAAAAAGCTATAAACCCATAAGCACAGTCTCACACAATGGTTTTTACTTTTTTGATGGAGAATGTTTAATAGGAGACCATTTTTTCACTCTAGAGAGAATTTCCAAATTACTGGGATCATAATTGTATAAAATAAACTGTCATATTAAATAACACAGAAGCCCTTTAGTATTGGAACAAACAGGCTTGCCTTTAGCTAAAATTCTGAGGTTTCAGCCTTGCCTAAAGAAATACCAAATAATGCAATGAATAATATTTTCCCCTTGAATTCAAATCCTTCCTTATGTTCAGTTTCATCTGTAGCTAGCCCCAGGCCAGTAAATTTATAGTAATTCTGTGGCTTTGTTAGAGCTCATTGTGAGCCCTACTTAAGAGCTACTGTAGTATATCTAAAGTTTATGCACTTGTACTAGTATTGAAGTGATCAATGACCTGTTTGGCCCAAACTTCTCAGGAAGTCACTGGGATGTTGAATCTCAAAGATCCCCATCAATTCAGCAGTGGATGCTGGCATACCTCTCACTAACCACATATCAAATGGGAAAGAATGAAATGGTGAAGTCCTTCCAAAAAGCCAAAGATGGCAGTCCTGCCCTGTGCACCACTGAGCTACAGGGCACTGTTTCCAACACTGCACATGGCTCCTATCATCCTGCTGGGAAAGTGTGTTTTCTGCTGGTGGCAGGGTCCTGGAAAGGCCTGTGCTAATAAGCAACCCTGAATATTGGTTGGAAGTCACTGGGCTTTGCTGAGGCCTGCAGCAGCCTCACATGGCAAGGAAATGGTGGGCGTGATAGACCAGGGAGAGACAGGATGGGATACTCTGCCCCGTGCAGCTGGGCAGTCTGGTGAAATAGCCCCTCAAGCCTGCTCAAAGTTTTAGTGGCCTTTTTGCTTTTAGGATAAAGACCTGAACTGGCCTCACCAATTGCAGTGGCCAATTTAGGGCCTTATTAATGTCCATCCTCAATAGTAATCAGGACCAGGAAAAGTACCCAAGACATTGCCTACTTCCTACCAGGGATGCATCAGATTATTTATGTGGTGGGTTTTACCTTCACCCCCAAGTTCACAAGGGAAGGTAGCTCCCATCACGGAAATGACCATCAGCCCTGGGAGCCAGTATGTCAGAGGACAGACACCAAAGAAGCGCTTCTGAGAGGGGAGCCATGCGAGCTCCACTGGAAGGTGACCTTTCTGTCCATGTGGAGCCAGACTCCCTGCTGGGGAGAGGACAGGGAACATGTGGCTGCAGGAGCCTTTCCTCCCAATACTGCAGTCAGAGCTCACACACCTCCTCTTACTGATCCTGCTGCCCGATGACAACCCTGGGACCCACTCATCCATCTCTCCCAACAGAACACGACACAGCTGTCCTCAGGGCCTCTCTCACCCATAGTGACGAACCCTGATGAGGAGGGAACATGTACAGGAATCTGGACGTACTTGATGCAGCCAGAGTAGAAAACCAACCCTGCAGTCTTTGAAACCAATCTTATGTGTTTTGGAGAGTTTCATACCACCTTTGGAATGGGTGTCTTTTTAAAGTCCAGTCTTTAGATTGAATTACCATGTTTTCTGCAAACTTAGATTATACAGAAGTGTTTGTGAGCCCTTGTTAAAATATTTAATGGGTCCGGTCAGTGTGGCTCGGTGGTTTAGCATCGACCTATGAACCAGGGTGTCACAGTTCCATTCCCAGTCAAGGCATATGCCTGGATTGGGCTCAGTCCCAGGTGGAGGGGTGGGGTTGTGGGAGGCAGCCAATCAATGATTCTCTCTCATCATTGATGTTTCTATCTCTCTCCCTCTCCCTTCCTTTCTCTGAAATCAATAAAAACATATCTTTAAAAAAGAAAAAAGAATTGTTAGTGGGATTTACATCCAATTCTTCTTTTTACATTTTGAGTTTCTTTTTCAGACTGGATTTTATGTGCTTGTAAATTTTAGAATACATTGGATTTTGAGCCATGTTTCCTAGAAAATATATAAAGAAGCGCTGGAGCCGGCCAGGCGAACCATTATTCTGCCTCTAGGATGCCCCCGCCAGTTCCCAGGAGAGGTGGCCTCAAGAGAGACAATGTTCCTCCAGTCCCTGAGGCACCTGGCAGGTGCCCCCCAGGGTCCTCCGCAGGTGCACCAGCATATGCTGGCTCCTTTTGTCTCTGGCGTCCCATCTGTTTGATGGTGCTCTGAGCCAGGTCACTCTGAATGGCTCTCCCAAACACAATAATTACCCCAGAGACTGGCAAAGAATGGGTTGACTAAAACCTAGAAATGAAATCATTTTCATTCTATTCACTCCTTAAAATTGGGGCCTAAAAAAGTAATTGGTTTTGTCTCTGGTATTTCTCCTTGGAACCCCTAACTGGCACTGTCCCAGGGTTTCATGCTCCTGTTGGTATTAACCGCTTTTTTAAAATCTCTCATAATCTGGCCTCCATTAGTTTACTTCGAACTTAATTTGGACTTTCCAGAATGACTTTACCACGCTTCACCCACATTGCTTTGTTTTTTCTCCTCCCTCATGCCCACCCCGCCTCACCGGGGCTT